>NC_037681.1:79271605-79616605 GCF_003255815.1 Theropithecus gelada
CCTTTCAAACTGGAAATGATTTTTAAAAGATGCAGTAGTTGAGAAACCACAACAACTGGGATGAGTAAGCCCTTTAATACAAGAATTTCTTTTTAATAGTGTTTTAACAGTTTTAATTGCTAACAACATCTGTAAAACTGGAAAAAAGCATTTTTAACTGTGACTCTAAGATAAGCTTTCCCTGTTCAGGAAGAGAAAACAATTATTCATTGGTTAATTAGCTGTAAACAACTTTTAAAAGACACATCCATTATATATGTAATTATTTGAAAAAAGGCTTTAATGTTATTTGTACTAATGCATAATTATTAGTGCTTGCTAAATGGATTAACAGGACTTAGATGACCACTATTATTGCGGAGTAGCACAGTGAAGAGATGAGATTAGCATCAGGAAGGAATGTGTTATGATGAATCAGATAGGAATTTTTTGTTTTTGCTTTGTTTTTTCTTTTTTGCGCCCCATAGTAGAGGTCATGTGGAGTCACATTACATTTTCAGAAACAATGTGTTTCAACCTCAAGTAATAGTACTTTTTAGTCTTTGTTTTTATGGCACATAAAATATCTCACTAGACAAGTTTTTCTCCTAGAGTTATAGTGTTGCTATGATTTATTATTTATTCATTTATTTATTTACTTATTTTTACCTTTGAGAGCTTTTAAAAAAAATCAACACTAAGTTATATTTCAAACTTGTGGTTATTAAAAGGAAAGTAGTTACCAGTAAAACCATGAGCTATTTAGTCTCACTTGTGCTTATTGCAGCCACTGTATTATATTTATTAGATCATGTACCATGTTCCCTGTGGCATGTTTGCTATTTCACAACCATTAGTAGAAATTAAGTACAATAAAAATAGTTTGGTCTAATGTTTGAATTTCAGTAGATGAAGTTCATTGTTGACCTGCTTCTAGTGTTCAGTGATTTGGTTGAAACAGAATAACTTGGATATTTCGAAGTAGCTTGGGTATTAGCTTTTCTCCTCCCTGCCCCCTACATTTTGTTTAGCTTCCTCTTCCCATTACATTTAATTGGCTACCTGATACCATTATTATAGACTCAAAGTTGTGCGTTTCATGCTGCAGTGATGTTGATAAAGATATTGCATAGCCTGGGGCAAACCCAGGGCTTTTGTCCTTTTTACTACTGTATATTATAATTAACTCGTCTTAGGTGGGCCAAAGGGTTGTCATGGGCTTTCTTACCACAACAGCCTGGATTTGATTCCACTCAAGAGCCCCACCCCCTCACCCGCTAACCCACCAGCCTTTTTTTTTTTTTTTTTTTTTAAAGAAAGAAATGAAGTTCTGGAGCTTTGGTTTCAGGATTTGCAAACCTGTTTCCCAGGGTGCTAGTTAAAAGCTCAGTGGTGATGACTCATCTCCTTTATCTCTCCTTGAGGCCACTGTGAGATGAGACCTTGCCTGGAGCACTGTGTAGACAGAAAAACTATTGCATATTCCCAATAAGCTACGCTTTCCTCCGAAGTCCTTGATCAAGTTTTCTACTCCAAACTGAGAATGTTAGTGTTTTTTTGAGTCACTCCAGCCTCTATTAGAGAGCAATAATATTTTGAGTTGGAAAATTTTTGTAGCATTTGGTATGAGCTTGCCATCTCTAAGCAATGCAGTTTTTGTTTTGAGTGACAGTGATGGGGTGGGGGGCAAGCCTGCTTGGGCTATCACATTGGCTCAAGTAGCTAAGCTGAACTCTCTCATGCCTTGAGAGACCTTAAACGTGAATTATTCCAGTGTCTGTTGAACTTTGAGTGTACTTGAGCACTAGTCAATCTGCTGAATTATCAGATACCTCCCCTCAATTTCTCCCCCATCTCTGTCATGTGTTCTAAATATTTGAAGGAGGGAAAGGTGTCAGGAAAATTTACCTATAAAATCCATTCATTTATTAAATATTGAAATTCCAAATTCAAACACAGCCATGGCCTTTGGCACACAGGGAGTTCTAAATGAATGCTGTAGCACTGTTATTTTTGTTAGTTGACAGGGAAATTATTACATTTTTAAGGATTTGTGAATTTAAGCATAGATGATTACTTTGAACGTTGGAGTTTTGCAAATGGGAAGCCTTGTTGCTCAATTTACTAATTTATTTTGTGATCTGTGACTAAACTGAGTAAAAATGCAAATAGTACAAGGCCCTTTCCGTTTTATCACCGGATCATTTTACTGATGGGAGGATCAGAGTCACTAAACATTCCGATACTCTTGTGATTCCTAAGTAGTTGGGCATTAAAAGCAGCTAAAGTGAAGACTAGGAAGATTGCGGTGGTTCACACAGGGAGGTTTAAATGAAATCTAGTTATTTATTTTAGGTTTAAAATGAAGAGTCTCCAGCTCAGGTTTATTGGCCATTGTGATGGTACAAACAGGTCTCTTCCTCATCACATGCAACAATAAACTACATTGCTGGGAGATGGCAAACTCATGCAAAAAGGAAAGCACTTGGCAAAGGCTGAGTGAATAATGCTGCAAGCTTAAAGAGACCCTGTTAAATGTCTTTGTATGTTATTTGTATACAATTTCTGATTCTTAAAAACTGAAAATTATATTTTTGATTCTTTTTCTTCTTTTGCATTTTTGTAGTGATCAAATAAGTTTCCTTTAATATTATAATATTAAAAATAATTCAAGAGAATGTATTTTTTCGTATTATATATAAAAATCAAGTTAGGTCATCAACGGAACACTGATGAGGGACCCTATTGTGGTACAGTGCATTGCTATATATGTTTAGAAATATTAGGGATCAAATGAAACCCTGCTATGATTTAATCAGCCTTTAACATGTGATTTATTCTGAAAATCCAGTAAAGAAACTATGAAATTCCTCTACATAGTAGCCATTCATAGATTGAAATGCCTTTTGGTAGAGAGAATGGAAAACGTGTTCCCAAATGGGAAACATAATTCCCAATGCGATCCACAACCCATATTCAACATCTCAACATTTTGTAATATGAAAAGATCTGATATGGCATTTAAGTTAATTTGTTTAGCGTTGTCCCTTTCAAATGTCTCTTTTTTTTTTTTTTTTTTTTTAATTATACCCTAAGTTCAAATGTCTCTTCTTTAGAAATTATTGAATCAGACTAAGTGACGTAGCTCATTTGTGAACAGGGACTGGGTTGCAGGAAGCACACACATGCATTCTTCAATCCGTTACCGAAAACCCCTGAGACAGAGATGTGTTTAGAAATTTTCTTTTAGAAAGGTACTATGGTGCATATACTGCAGATTATGCAATATCTCCAGCTGGGTCTGGGGCAGCACCCTATAATCAAACATATTCATGTTTCTGCATTGCAGTGTATGAATATTCACATTGAGTGGGATAAATAAAGATTCGAAATAATCTTCTTGAAATTAGTTCAGGTCTGGTTTTGCTGCCACATGAGTTATGAAAAGCCTTTCAGAGCTTTTTGTTTTCACAGTTGCAGATGGGAGATTGTGGACCAGTATTTCTATACTCAAGAGACCCCTCCGGTTACCTTTGGTGTCATAGGTTTTCATTTTTATTTCAGTCAGGTCATAATATGTTGCTTTAATCAAACAAGTGAGTAGGGACAAATATGGCAAGAAACTTACGGGTCGACCAATTTTTTTTTTAAGTCACCAAATATTTATTGATTAACAAATATGAGCCAGGCACAGTGCTCGGCACTCAGGGGGATGTAGAAGAAGTGGAATCATGGTCTCTGCCCTGATAGAATTTATAATGAAATTAGACACATGAAACTTTCTCTGTCTCTCTCCCTCTCATACACACACACACACACACACACACAGACACACACACACCCCTGCAGAATAATACCAAACATATATGAATAAATGCCAAATTGAGTGTTCCAAAGAATACATGCTTTAAGTCAGCAATGGCAAATAGGTTTCAAATCACCTGCCAAATCCTATTGATTGGCAGTGGCTGCTTCTGGCGCTAATATCGATGCTTCTAGCTAAGCCTGAGATTAGCTGCAAGAGTCTCCTTATTGATTATCAATGTATGGCTTGGTGGCAGGAGAGTGGAATGATGACAGGCCTAATATTTGGATCTCTCCAGATCCAGGTAGTCAAAGTCTAGGAAGGATTTTTTTTTTTTTTGAAGACGGGTAATAACTGCTATTGTAATTTATTATTATTCTTGAACTATTCTTTGTCCATTAAAAAAAATAACCCTTGGGAGTTAGTTATTTTCAAAAGTTTAAGAGCATATTCATGGAATTACCACCTGTGTTTATAATTTTAACATCCTTTAAATAATTATAGCATCTTTTTGGGGTGCACAATTCTGATGCTGTAAGTTTAGGTGAGTATGGGACAATAAAATTTAATGTAACAAGCTAGATGATAATCATATGGATTAGTAGTTGAGAATCTTTTCAGCTTAACTTTTTTGTTTATTCATTTTGTTCTGTTTTATATGTTATGTCTTATACAGTATGAGTTATAAAATGTAGCTATGCTAATTAGATGTGAACCTCTCTTCCAAGAAACAATAATCCACTTTAGGGCTGTTACCCTAAGCCTTGTCTTCTTTTGTTTCCTTTCATTATTTCAGGAGCCCTGTTTGCACTTGGTGCATTGTAATAGGAAGTCTTTATGATCTTGTTGCTTACATTCTTTGGCTCCTCAGTCCACCTTCTGAAATGTTTAATTATGATGAATGTGGGATGTTGGAAAAGGCCTCATTCCCATGTGATCGTTATGAAATATATATACTATATATATAAATGTGGCAAACATTCATTAATAGCAAAGATGTAACACTCCATGTAGCTTTCCTCTGTCACCTCAAGCATTCTCATATGACCTAATCACAGAAAAACATGTCAGATTTCTCCCTTACTCTAGAGTTTGACCTCTTCCCATAAGAATTGGGTTTTGACATAAGCTTTCTCCAGTTCTGACTGTAATATCTTGAAATCTTATTTGAGAGATTTTTTTTCCTTGAAACTGTATTCTCAGATTTGAAAGGAAAAAATTCTTTTAGTCTTGTAAATTTTTACGTATTTCCCAGGTTCATGGTAAATTCTGTGGTGATGTAATTTTATATCATTAACAAATACTGAGCTGAATATTTTTAAATGAATTCTGAAAAGTTCAAAGTTCCCTGCTGCTCATGTGAAAGGTTAGGCCATCACGTTTAAAATAAGAAAAAATGGAATAATAGGGGAGCCACAGGCATCTTTTATTTCTCTATCTTGGGGAAGCAGCAGCAGGGATCAAACAGTTTAACTATGACAGTGCCCTCCTAACCTGCCGTGTACCTCCTTGGGCATGAGAATGGACAATCCAAGGGACCCGAAAATGTGCTCATCCAGACTCTTTGAACATCAAACTGGGCAATCATATTTATACTCAGGGGAAGCTAATTCATGGCTGGCCACAGAATGGCATGCAGGCAACCAAATGAAATGGATTATAAAATTTGATTGATATAACAAATGAAAGTTAAACTGTCCCCTAGTGCATTTAATTCTGAACTGGGAAACAGTGATCAGGTAGTATAGAAGAATAATTTATTTTTGCTAAAAAATAGAATATTGACTCATGAGTTTTAGAATAGAAAAATTATCATTTTTAACCAGATATCAGCTAACAAATAGGCTTTATAATCAATGCAATACACATTTATGCTAAAGATATTAAATATTAATGTATAACATTTTAAAATTCATCTCAATTGGTGAAGCTGGTAGATATGGATAAAGGAAATAATAATTATGTTACTTGTTCTAAAAATAATAATAAAAATAAAATGCATTTTAAATTCTTTCAACTTTGAATTTATTTGAAACTCATTCAAAAATGATATGGGATAATTATAAACATATGCAGATACCACTTCTATAAGGTAAACACAAGGACTGTAATGGAAAGAATAGTATAAAGAATACATCACGTAAAACAAAAAGTTGAATGTAAGTATATAACTTGGTTTAAGGTAAGTTTGTTTCCCCCCTAGATTCATATAGAATCTAAAAACCGGCTCATGAATCTCAAATAATTTGACTGAACAGTACAATCTGTCAATGCATTGCATGTTAATATATTTTCCTTATATTGAGGTGTGTGTGGTTTTATCAAGTATATTGACTGTTTCAGACATGTTTGATGATGCTAATGAGCACACTTTCGCAATGTTTTGTGTGGAGCTGTCAAATTAGAACATTTTTGACATCTACTCATACATCTAAATGTGTCAGTGGTCTGTAGTAGCCTCACATATGTATTAACATTGATAAAGTGCCTGAGACAGCCAGAAGGATGTACTTGTACATCCCCAACTACAGGGAGTATCACTTACCAAGGACCCCAGCTGCTGTGCTCTGAAATCTACTTCAGAGTTTGTGCCAAGGTCATGCCTCCCACAGGCCTCAGCCAATCACTGAGCTTTGCTATGCACTGAGTCAGTCCTGTTGCTGGGACCCTTGGCTCTCTTCTGGCCAAGGACTCCTCTGTGCTTGCTGAGCAGTCTGGGAAGCTTCTACCCAACCCTCCTTCCTTCATATTCAAGCTGCACCATGGTCTAAGGATTATCCTAGCCTCTTCTGTAATCCTATCTTGGCATCTGCTTTCCAAAATACCCAGACTAACACAATGCATTTCGTTTATTCTTATTCTTTTTGGAATTTAATTATTTGTCAACTTCATTTTTGTCAGCTTCAACAGACTGTAAGTTGCAAGGCTCTCAATAAATGTTTAATGAATTCATGAATAGATGGAAGGCCTTTTGAAATCTAGCAAGAATCATGGATGGTAAAACTCAATTATGATATACTTTTGTCAACTGTATGCTCCCAATTTTACTTAATCTCTATGTCAAATTCTTTTGATACTTTTGGTTTTAATAGTTTTCAAAAATGATTACTGCTTGTAATTCACTAAGGGTAGGCCTAGGGCCATATTATTGTATTTTGGTTGTTGACTGATTATTCATTTACAACCATACATATGTGTGCAACACCTGTGACCACTACTGACTGGGAGAAAGAGAGGAGAACAAAGATGTATAAACATGGTGCTTTCTGTCAGGATGCTTACTATCTCACTTGACCAGAAACAAAACAAGCAAATAATTAACACCAATATATGAAATGATTTGAGACAAAGAATCTTTTTCACACATAGCCAAGGGAACTCACAGACAAATGGTCCAGTTATAGGCAGAGACCATATGGTTAGGTTTCACAATTTTCTCAATAAAATGAAACCCTACTACCTGCTTACTTGGTTGTCCATGATTGTGAATTTCTAGTTAGCAATGTAGAATACTTGTACCCTGATTAGTGAGTGCAGTCTCAGTCACTGGCTATCTACCTTTGCTATTCAGAGCTTTGTGTGATGACTAAAGCAGCATTAGCATCACCTGGAAGCTTCCTGCCAATGCAGAATCTCAGACCTAACCCCACACCTACTCAATCAGCATCTTCAACAAGTGATTCATATGTACGTTAATGTTAGAAAAGAAATGCCTTGGAGTTTAACACTTAGACTACTGACAATTATGTTGCTAGGATGAGACTCAGACCATGGAGGTTCACAAATTACTAGGAATCTCACCTAGAGTGGCAAGATTCTCAACTAAGCATTGGATCGCACACCGATGAAGCAACACTGCATTATTAACTCTTTATAAAAATTTGTTTGTTTATTTTCTCTATCCTGCACTGTTACCAAAAAGTCTCAAGGTGGCTTATAAGGTATATATAATAAAATATGAATAATAGTAATAGCATTGTTGGAAATACATGTGAAGAGAAAATATGAATAAGAAACAGAAGCCATGGAAGAGGAAGGTACACAAAACTCATGCAAAGAGGTCTAGTATCTGTGTTTTATTTTTCTTTAAGAAGGTTGAGGACAATGTCCATTACCTTAGTGAAGGCCAGCTGTATAATATCCCTTATGAGACTGCCTTCCAAAATTTAGTGACAGGAAAATCTTTGTCTGATTTGAAGAACTGCTGTGCTTCCTTCTTAATGATAATAATGCTTTTACGAATTACTATGTTTCTCTCTCTGACTTCCAGAAAGCACAGGGCCAAATTTTATAGCAATCATGAAAACTATTTTAACCTTCACAACTGGAATATTTTCCTTTTCTTTCCTTGAATACTTAAAATAATTTAGTTGTATTATCCATATGATTCATATTACAGCCCAGTTTAATTCACTTTTAGAAAAAATTTTTTTAATCAACATATAATCAACACATTTTGTTTCATTCTGAGTATTGTTGAAAAGGATGAACTTTCATGTACCAATAACAAGAATGAGTTACTCATTTATTTTTAACAAAACTGATTCAGCTAGTTTGAGTATTTTGGGCAAATCTAACACAAGGTTAATTCTGACAGAAGGTAAATTAAAAAAGAATTATGATATTGAAAACTATACCTAAAGGAAAGAGAGGACCGACTATGAAATTGAACAAATTCAGATCTTATGTCATTGTACACAATGCTTCTCTAGAATCAGTCTCTTTGTATCAACTTCTCTACTGTGCTGATGTCTAACCCTCAGAAGTGAGACAGTTGAGTCTGCTATTTTCAATGTAGAAAAAGACACATCTGCCAAGACTGTAGTCCTGCAAAGTTTGCTCTCCTGCAAAAAGATGTGTTCTTGTGGATAGCCGTAGCATGGCCTTGGGAAGATGGAGTTAGGCTGTCAACTAGCATGTCTTCAATGCACCCAGATGCTGTCACACTCACCTCAATACATTGCCATTAAAGTTCCATCCACTTAAGTCTTTGGGTCTTGGTTAAATTTAGGTAGTTTTAGCAACACCATTTTAAAAAACTATTTTCCTTCATTTACACTTTGGATGAATAAAATGTTTGTGATAGATTTCGATGTGTGGAGATGGGAGAAAGGCTGAGTATGAAGCCTTTGAAGGGAAAAAAAGACAGGAAAGAGATGATGATGGAAAACTGGAGGAGGAGGAGAAACTAGAATTTTCTCATTTATTAATTTCTGCCCCTTCAGTTCAAAAATGGTGAGCAGGTTCAATTAATTACTTAATTAATTGGTTATAGAGTATTTGTCAGAGTCTTAACAGTCTCAATACAAACCGACTTGCGCTATATCCATGTATTTTCCTGCTCACTTCTGTGAGTTAAGTTCTGTGAGTCAGCCTTAATTTTAGATTTTCTTACTTGTAGCAATGTATTAAACATTAATGCAATTGAAACTTTATCTTTTTAAACTCTGTGGGAAATTCAGTTTTGTAGTCCAAAGTATTTGCCCTTAAGAATATTGATTCTAAAATATAACATATATCAAAACTTTAAGACTTTATGATCACGTGAATGATCTATGAAAGAGACATATAGCCTTTTCCTTTATGATTTTTATGTGAAAGAGTGTGAGTGTGTGTATATATACATATATATGTGTATATATATAATAAATGTTGAGTATTTTGGCTTTATTTTTCTATTACATTATAATGATCATTTTAATTATAGAATTTTAATTAAATTTGGCAGTATTTTACTAAAATTCTTTAACGGAGAACTTTTTGCATGTTCTGTCATATTGTTTTCTTGAAAGTTGTAAGTAAAACTATAGGCCAAATCTATACGGAAGCCTCATCACTATTATTACTTCAGCTGTTAAATAACATCTATTTTGTACTTGATGGCTGTCATCTGTAATTCTTGCTGTTATACCTTGAGCATTTTATAGTTTTCATTACATTTGTAGTATTTACACCCTACCCTATCATTGCATCTTTTAAATGGTGAAATTAAGTAATATAATCTTTATTTAACTATGTCTTATTGGACCAGAGGTTCTCAGTCTAGGCTGAGAAACATCACGGGAGCTTTTAAAAATCCAATTGTCCCTGCCACACCCCTAATTAATTAAGTCAGAATCTCTGGGGTTTGAACCCCGGTATCAGAATTTTTTAAACCGCCCCAGCTGATTTCAACATGCAGCCAGGTTTGAGAAGCACAAGATAGGGCAATAAAGCACATCTGTTCTGAGCCACTCCTGTTGGCCCCAATAGATTCTGCAAAAGATTCCCTGCCTCAGGCTTCATGCCCATTTGGTTTGTTCCTGTCCTGCTTCCTAAATCAATTTCAAGCCAATAATATCTTGATACAGTGCAGAAGATGTGCAAGTATTTTGTAGCAGGTTTTACCTAACAAAGTCATTGGCTTACTACAATATGCCAAATTCCAAACTTTCAGTCTTTTCATAGGCATAAATAATTGTGTCCGACGTTCATTATAAATGCTATTTAGGAAATAAGTAAGCGTTCTGGGGACTTAACCACTCAAATCGGATCTGCTATTCAAAAATCACGTATATGACCCACAGGTCAGGCATATATACAGAAAAAATACATACATACACACATATATATGTGTTGTGTTTGTGTGTGTGTGTATAAAATCTTTCCTTGAGTACGGAAGGATTAGTCTTGGTTGTTGTTAGGAACCTCAGAATTGGAGGCAGGAGCCTGAACTTTCTCCCTTGCTCTGTGTCTGCCTCTGCCTGAAAATTCTGTCATTTTTATTGTATAGACAGTTAAAAATGTAAAATCAGGTGAGATTGATTTTTGTTCTCTCCACCGCCCACATTTTTTTTAAGTGCAGAAGCTCGAGATAAATATCCTTAAGTAAGAAAGTTTAAGTGCCTATTCTGACAGTTACAAATAATTTTATACAACAGTCAGACAGACAAATTGTGCCGATTGTCTGTATTTCTTTAAAAAAAAAAAAAGGAGAGAGAGCAAGAGAGAAAGTCTGGCCTGGAGACTAGAGTAAATCACAAAAGTGATCTCAAGTGAACAGAGATAGATTTCTGGAATACGGTGTGCAATGAAACCACTGACCTCTTATACATGGGTTCATGTCTTTTTCTACAGAAACAGATGGGTAATAGCATAATGCTGAAATCATGCTCTACATAATATGGACCTAGTGATTGCAGACCTGATTGCTTGCCATATGGTTGCTGAAGGGTTGAAGAGAAAATGGGATGATATGCAAACCCTTAAAAGCAACATTTTTATTGAATGGCCATTACATTAAAACCCAAACTCTGCAAATGAAGGCAAGAACTGTGGTGAATAATGATGAAATAACAAAGCAATAAAAGCAGCAGCAGCATTGTATGTATTTTGTTTTCGATATGCAAATGAAGGGCAGACTTATTTTTGTCACTTTGCCTAACATTATTATGAACATTAGGGGGTAAGGTTTTGGCACATAAATGCCTTTAGGACAGAAATACTATGCGTGTAGGGCATTGCTACATTCACTAGGTGAGAGAGAGAAGATAATAATCACATGTCCCAGAGGAACTGAATTTGACTCAGAAGCTACCTGCAGTCTGTGACTATCCCCCTGTGAAGTTCAGTCTATCAGCAAGAAGGTAGTAGTAAAAACCTGTTAGAGAGTCTAGTGTGATCATGCAAAATGAGGAAGCGTGTTTACTTTTTGTCTTTGAATTTCCTCATGCAGATTTTGCTGCCACCTCATTGTTGGCAAACAGGTGTATGGGATAAGGCGGATGCCGTTTCCCAGAGTGTATTACAGTTTAGTTGAGCAGCTGTGATCTGTTTTGCTCTGAGTTTTGTTTTTAGCATGTTACTGGGAACAGATAGTTTTTTTTTTTCTTTAAAGAATTTTTTTTATTAGCTTGCTTCAAATTTGCATACACTTCATTTCCTGTCTCTTTAATGAATGTCTTTCAATCATGCAAAATCATAAGAGTTTGTGCTCTCAGAAATGGAACTCAAATACATTAAACTAAACCTACTTACAGTGTGTGGAGGGTAATGAGGTGAGAGGTAAAAACTCAGTCCTTCAGTGAGAAGTCAGAAACATCTTATCCACACTTAGTATATATTATTATGCTAACAAATCTATGGGGATTTGGGGACTTTATATTCCCTAGTGCCTACCTATGAAAGTTCATTTTTAAAGAATTTTTTTTTTTAAAGCACACATATGGCACCTTGCTATGAATTAACTTCCTTATTAAACTTTATGTAATTTTTTTCAATTCCTAAATGTTAAACTGTGATTAGTGGGAAGTCTGTACAGTTTGCTTTTATTTTCCTCACACCTTGTTTCTTCTGAACAGCTCCATTGCTTTAATTCATATTTTCAGAAGCAGAGACGTCCCTTGAGAGTTTTTAATACTGCCCAAATTCAAGTTGTCAGTATTAAGTAGCTTGTACACATTGTGCCTGCCCATTGTTTATAAAAAGTTTATTTGAAGAAAGAGACTGAATTTGGCTAATATAAGATTTGGGAATGTTCTTTAATTTACCTGAATTTTTATCAGTAATTGTAAAGGATAATTAAGAGTTCTTATGTTAAATTGGAATGGGATAGTAATTTGCATTTTTAGCAAGTTTCCTGTTAATGTTGATGCTGTCAATCACCGGGATCACATTTTCAGAACCATTGTCTATGTTTCAGTGCCTGTGGTCAAGCAGAAACCTTAACACCATCAAATATTATTGATGTGAGCATAAAAAGAGTTTGGGAAGTCTTCGATTTATTTGATGGTTTTAAAATAATGGCTTGCACACTTAAGCCAGCTAGTGAAGCCACATTGAACAAAAACAAGAAACCTCTATTTAAAGACGGGTGAAGGTAGAGGAGGAAGACCACCTTATCCCTGATGAGATGTAACTTTTCATGTTTCATCACTGTTAAAAGCAATCAGTAAGGTCTGCATCCTCTAAAAATATTCATCACTTAGGTTTGGCGGCTGAGACCTGTGCACCTTTGAAATCCCATTTGCTTTTGCTGGAAGAATAAGAATTTCTATAGCAGTGTTCAAAGAACCCCATCCACTTAAATGAATCCCAGAATTGTTAGGCATTTCATCAGCCTCATTGCTTTTATTACTTTCTGTGGCCTAAAGACATATGACAAGTGTAGTATAGTATTTAAGACATTTTATGTATGGCGAAAGAGTTTTTTTCCCCTCAGTGATGAGGAAAATTTTCTTCCTGCCTAGAAAGCTGATTTTTATACAGCTTGACTAGTGACATATCTCCTGTGTGGCAGAAATAAGTTTTGCATAACTTTTAAGCGCCCAGGCTGACCTATTTAACAGATACCCAGTGCTACATAATGTATTTAGGTCAAGTATTGCGTTTGAGCTTCTCATCACTCTTGTACTTGTCTTGCTTTCTGTGAAAACCTCAGGTATATCATACATACAAATATAGGCTGAGTGATGTCGCCTGACATGAAAATGTAATAAGCCTCTATATAACATAATTGTCATATCACCCTGTTGTATCATTGGAGTTAAAAGGAATCTAAGATTTTAATGAAATATCTGCACTACTGATTTTACTTTAAGGCATTCACAATGCTACTGTTAAGTATTACTATGAGAACCTGAAAATAATCAGTGGAGTTAAAATGCTTTTGAATGCCATTACTATTTGGAAAACTTTTCTTTAAAAATTAAAGAAAATAGTGGTCTGCTTTTGTTTTTTTGGTAACTTTTTATTTGAGAAGTCAAGTTATTAAGTTTTGAAACATATCTCTAAAGTATTGACAGAAATTTCCTGGATAGAGTTTGAAGCCTGAATATGGGCAGTGTCATTATCCGAACATGTTGGAAGATGAATCCGTCCATCTTGTAACAATACCTCATTGTTTCTGAAATTCTTAAATTGTATAAATGTGAATTTGAAATAAAATTTAATACTTATTTTAAACTAGCTTGTAACAATATTTATCTAATATATTTGTTCCCCGGTCTAAATAGAGAACATTGATTATTATTTTTCTTTTAAATTGATGCTAATTATATCTCCCTTTTATTGTTGTACTTATATCCCACTTCCCATTCCCTAGGATCCCAAAAGAAGTACTTGGGCTTTAGGTCGACCTATACCTGGAAGGGACAAAAGAAACTTCTAATTTAATTCTTTAGTGTGGGTATGTAATACACTAGTATTCGCATTTTATTGCTTACAAAACTAAGATCTGCTTGCTAAAGAGCATCAATCCATAGTGTACTACCAGTTAGAAATCCACTCTCCTGCCTTGTTGTACAGAAATATCATGGCTGCAGAACCTGGGCTGTAAAATCAGTGGGTCTCAACCCTGGCTGCACATTAGAATCACCTGGGGAGCTTTTGAAACAATACCAGTGTCTGGGCCCCACCCCAGCCTATTAAGCCAGAATCTCTGGGGATAGGGCCTGGGCAAGGATTTCTTTCTTTCTTTCTTTCTTTTTTTTTTTTTTTTTAAAGCTCCCCAGGTGATTCTAATTGTGCAGCCAGGGTTGAGAACCAGTGTTTTAAATTAAACAGCATACAAGTTCGTCCTCAGTCTATAGGAATCACTTTCTCAGCAATCACAGCTCCAGTCACAAATTGCCAAATGAAAATTAATTGTAAACATGGAGGGAAAGAGAGTCCATGTGATGAAATCCCTCTTTGCAACCTACTTATACAAAGAATCAGACTGAGGCTTGAGAAGAGAAGCTCTGACCAAGAGTTATGAATATGAAAACAATGACTACCCTGGATGCCTTCCCACTGCCTTGATTCACAACAAGAACTGGTGAAGCACAGTGTTAATGTACAATGCCAGGCAAGTTACTTACCCACTCTGTTCCATCATCATCGTCTATAAGATGGGGATAGGAATAGGATGGTTAGAAGAATTAAATAAAAAATATAACTCGTCTGATCTACTGAAGGCATGATGAAATAAGCGTTTTAAGATAAAGAATTAAGATCCACAGTTCTTGTTTTAGGCCAAAGAGGCAAGCAGTAAATTTGTCTGTCATTGCTTTTGTTTGGCTATGCAATGGATAGATTGAGATG
The DNA here is from genome assembly GCF_003255815.1 of Theropithecus gelada. Lineage (NCBI taxonomy): Eukaryota > Metazoa > Chordata > Mammalia > Primates > Cercopithecidae > Theropithecus > Theropithecus gelada. The sequence goes on from NC_037681.1 coordinate 79,286,451, forward strand.
AATATTAGAAGGTATATTATGCACTTTGAAACCAAATATAAGTGACCTTTAAGTTATCTGTTATTTGGATCGTGTGCTGTCTGTTATGGCAGACTTTAAAATATGAATTCCTCCTCCTCACCTTCCCCTTCCTATTACTGTTTTTTCTTTCAGATAAATATGATGTTAACACAGCACATTAGTATACTGCAATAATTGTAGGAGAAGAGCTTTTTGGTTATACATATTCAGGAGCTTAACTTTGTGAATATTGGTTGTGGCATAGTAAATGAGGAATTCCATTTGAGGTGTGGGTAGCGCATCTCAAAGGATTACATCCACTGCTATGGTTCATCTTACTTTGCATTTATAAACCTATACATTTGTTTTTGTTCATCAGCCAGACAGTAAATATGTATTTACTCTATGTACTTTTTCTTTAATTATGATTTTTTATTTTAATTATTGGAAAATATCATTTATCAACCCTAACTACTAACGATTTATCACTTGCATATTTTACAGAACTGGTAATTTATCACCTGTTATTTTTACAGTACCAGTAAATTTACCAGTCCTTTCAAAATAAAAGAAATATAGCACATTTTATTCACCTTGTTCAGTTATGTGTGTGCATGTGTGCGTGTGTGTTTGTGTGTGAGTTTTAACTTTTGCAGTGGTTTTTACCTAATATCCTTATTTAAGTCTACCACTGAATTGGTAGATTTATTATTATTCTTTTTTTGTAAAAAATTAAAATAATGTCAAAATTATTTCTTTAAAGAAATACATTTTTCTTTTATAGTTGAAAGATTTTTACATATACAGATGCTTTTAATCATTTAATTTAGATAACTTATGGTAATGCTCTCCTTTACTCTATAATCTAATAATTTCAGAGGAGAGCTGCTTTTAAGTGAAATGAGTAGTGTAGTTTTTGACTTGGACACATTTAGAAGCATTTCCTCAATAGGGACCCGCTTATGTTTCTGTATAACTATAACAATGACCCCCATCTAAGAATCTGTATATTAAGTGATGCTACTGCATTAAACCGTGACTTCTCAAAAAAAAAGAAAAAGAAAAAAGAAAAAAACACCCAAACCAAAAAAATTCAAACTGCCCTTAGAGGAGTAAAAGTGTGTCACGCGGTGTCCCTTCATTCTCATCCCTTTGTCCTATTCCCAAGGCTGTATCTATGAGTCTTCATTTTGATTAACAGTCTTTCTCAGGAAGTGGGAGGCAGAGACTAAGAAGCTAAACTCTCTTTGAAGTGTGTGCTAAATGATTCACAACAGTGTGAATGAATCAATTGCTGCAAGCATTCCCAACCTTTTAAATATGTAGTCTGCCAAATCTTTGTTGGACTACATTCAATTTTTTTTTAAAGCACCTTTCTCCATGACACCTCTCTTTACACAACCCACAAGTATACATGCCATTTGTAGTTCAGCTGCAGTATGCCTGCCCCAGAGATACTGTTTTGGGAGAAACATTTAATATTAATTTGTCTTTACATTTCAATGTGTTAAGGCTTACCTCTTTCATTGTCACCATTGCCATTTTTATTGAAGTTCATTTAGTGATCCAAGTTGTTTAAGAAACTGCCAGAACAGTTCTTTTTTGCTCACCCCATTTGATTCACAATTATGTATCCTACATGATGCTGAAGAGGAATTGCTTTATCCAAAATGGAAGTGAAAAGTATTTTTTGAGTATTTATTACCTTGAGCAACAACTTTATTTATACTTAGGTAATTATGCATTTAGGTAAATGTTATTCAATTCTTAAATGCATCACTGTAAATTATGAGAGTCCATTCTCAAAACTTATCTGAGAACCAAGTCTGATCTCCAGATGGCATCACTTAACTAAGGGCTAGTGTCTATTTAGGGGAAGTTGGTGGCTATATTTCAAGGACAGTACCATCAACACTCGGAGGTTGTCTTTTATTCTGATGACTGGTGATATTCTCCCTGTAAAACTATAATTTTCCAAGCTCAAATTTATTATCTTTATCCTTGCTTCCTTTACCAAAGCTGATTTTCCTTTTTAGATTTTTTTCTCAACCTTAGCACCATCACTGTAACCCAGTCATTTAGGATATAAAAGAGACGTAGTGGAAGGTGTATTAAGAACCATTTGCAAAGGTAGTTCAAAGGCTAGTGTGAGTTCTCTCCAGGTCATTTAAGGTCTAGTCTCCAGAAACTTGCGTTAGAATCACCCATACTGCTTACTAAACTAAGAGACTCCTGGCCTGTCCTCAGTTCTGAATTCAAGATGCTGGAGGTGAGGCCCCAGAGAGAATCTGCTCACAAGGCTCTCAGGTTAAGCTTGCTCAAGTTTGAGAACAATGCTATGGAATTTTAACATTTTCTTTTGATATCTCCATTCATTATTATGAGTAACCAACCACACTGCATAAGCAGGGAATTCATTCTGAACATAAATTTGCTACAAAACTATACAACAGGAAGATAGAATTGGCTATCAGGTAGTTATTAATGCAGTGTATAGGAAAAGAAGGAGAAAGATTAAATGTTAAATGCAAGTTATTTCTAAGAAATTTTTCATGAAAACTAAATGATTCTCATTAAGAAGAAAAGAAACTTAAGTCATATAGTAGTTTGGGTACTACGTTCTCATATTCTCTTGTTGGTCATCCCTCTCCTTCCCCTACATCTCCTCTCCCCTTATCTCCTTTCCTCCCTCATAGTGGAACTGTTATGAGGTGTCGTAGAATTTACATTCTGAAAGTTCATTGAATAACTTTTTATTTCTTTTTGTGGCAGATAGATATCACCTTAAGTAGCACCAGGAGTTTTTTTAAGAGAAGAACCAGAACTCTACCTAGACTTAGACAACAGTTAGTGTCCCTACAGTATGTAATAGAGAATACCAATATATTGTATGAGAATTCAAGGTCCTGTGTTGTTTATGTCAGAGCACAAGAGAAATATGATTGCTATGTTTAAAAAACAAACTTATTTACAGCTCGTTTTAGCTTCTCAGTATTATAAAATCTATTTTTTCTTTGTCATTTCACATTTTAAATACATACAGATGCAAATTTAGGATTTAGTTATTGCTCAAACAGCAGGGATGTTTCCTGTTGGGTGAGAAATGGAACAAAGATTTATTAAGCCACAAAACTCAGATTGGATTTGGACAGGGAAAGCCAGTGTCTGGTGGGTTTCTGTCATAAGAATATTCCTTTTTTTCATGTCCACCTGAAATGGAAGCTTCACTGTATCTCCTGTGCAGACTAGAGTGGTTGAGTTATAAACTTTCCCCCAGTGATGCCATACAAATTTTGTTCTTTGAACAATTAAAGCCAAGAAGACCAGAAAAGCACAATCACATCTCGATGGCCTCCATGCATTCGTTCCCTGGTTGATTTTCTGTGTACTGATTATTCTCTGGGTGAGTAGAGTTTGCTGTTACTCAACTGTTTACATGATGGTTTATTCTTCCCCCAGTGGAGAGGACGACAGTGCAGGTACTAAGAGCTTTCTCTCAAGTGGGTTTCCCTGAGACAAGGATGCATTGAAGAGAAAGGGAATGGGGAAACAGAGCAGGGCATGTGGTTAAAGCTAACATCTACCTACTGCTTATCCCACAAAGTTGATGTCCCTCAAATCAAAGAAAGTGGCTTTTGTTGCCCCACCCTTCCATGTCAGGCAGTTTTTTTGTGGGTTGTAGAGTTTTAACTTCTGCAGTGAAGTTGATCCTGCCAGGCTAAGGACAATCCTGCAGAAAAAGAGGCAGGTGGAAGCCTTTAGCTGCCAACTCTCCTAGCATGTGGGGGATGGCTGGGCCTGGGCAAAGGATTCTGAGTGGAGCACCAATAGCACCCACTTTTTGCCTTTTGTTTCTCCCCTTTTCAATCCATGCTTCACTCTGTTCATTATACCACCATTCTATTCAGAAATGTCAGTGACTCCTCACTGTCTAGAGAACACATTTCTGAATATCTATTGCTCTTATCTCTTAAATTTCCAATCTTTCTTTTCACTGCTTTTGCAGCTCTCCCTAAGTAAGCGATCCACCTTAGTCCTACGTATGTTGCCTAAGTTACTTCCCTTCCTCTCTACCTGACTTACTTTTTCAATGATTCCTTCATCTTAAATGCTTTCTTCTTCATGCCTTGAAGTTAGAGTCAACAAAACTGTGATTTAGTCCCCATTCAAATACATTTGTGCTTGGGTAAGTTAGCCTCTTTCAATCTCAGTTTCTTTACCTTTAGAAGTGACTGTTCAGCTCCTAAGTTCAAATGAGATGCTGCATTTTAAAGCTTTATGAAACTCTCCCCAAAGTACTCACTTAGAAAGGGAGCTGCTCACAAGACCCTGTGCTCCCTTAATTTTATTAACTTTTTTTTGTATTTATTGTGTCAGCTCTTTGACATTTATCATAACTACACTTCACTTAGGAGGCAACAATATTGTTGGGCACACCATCTTCTTTGTAAAGACAGGTATCTTTGCTTAACCAGCCTCCATAATAGCTAATGTAGAAGGTCTTCCGTGGAATTTTTATAAATTAACATGCTTGTTTTTAAATAACAAAGCTCTTGACAATTCCTTGTGTCTGGACTATAAAACTATGCAAAGAAGGTGAGTTTGAAGCCCAGATAATTATAGTTGAAAAATCCAGGTAAGTTTAGGTTTACAGTTAAAACAGATACTTAGAAGCTGATAGTGATATATAATAAACAGTGATCAAAAGCTCACTGGAAAAGGGAAGTCTTTATTCAGGAGAGACCTCTAATTGAAATATATGTGAGAAGTGAATAATTCTAAGTTACCAATATATTAGCAAAGAAGTTCCCAAAAAGTTATCTCCCAATTATTTGCTTTTAAAAAAATGTATCAAGTTACAGCCAAGTAAAACATATTTTAAAAAGTACTTTCAATTTCTTTGGACCTTTTGAGTTTGCGTTATACACCCTTTCTCAAGCATGAAATATTTAGTTAGGATATCTGATTGGAACTGTAATGTCAAAGTGATCAGAATCAGTAGGTTCATGATAAACGCAGTACTACTAGGAGTTACTTATTATGTCCTTAGTGGCTGGGGTTCATGTTTTGAAGTGTGTTCCATCATGCCCCAAGGGTATTTATAGACCAAACTTCTTAGTGAGTTTGGCTTTCATGATTTCACTCCGTGTATTGGGTTTGTACAAGTGGCTCTGAACACCAGCCAAGATGATTCACTTTTTATCACAAGATGGAAAACTTCCATCATTATGGTTCTATCTAGAGGTATCTGTTTTCTGTTACTGGTTAAATACTAGTGACATATAAGGCGGTAAGAATACATGGAACATGTTACGATAAATAGTTGAGGACTGTTTAAAAATCTGAAACTTGGGATTGTAATGAAAAAATACAAGCGGACCATTTCACAATAAACTTGGCTTACTCATTTTTCTCCTTTACCTTCCATCAGTAACCCTAACTACAGAGATGAGAGAGGGAAAGAAATTGTGAAAAACCTAGAGAAATGCCTAAATAGCCTTACTATCTACCATAGTTAGCATTTATTTCCCCTTAAAGCAATTGATGGTTTAGTTATGTTTCTCAGCTGAAATTTACAAGATAAAACATAGGATATTTGAATGTCATATACAGGAAAGCATTGCTGTCAAATACATTATTGAAGCTGGAAAAAATGAAATTGAAACAGAACACCTGCTACTTTAACTCATTTAAAAAAAAAAAATGTTCTTTACTTGCTGACTGGAAATACTGTATTTTCAGAAAAAAGAAAGTGCTAATCTAAATGGGATAAAATGTAATGATTCACTATGCAATGATATGAAATCAGAAATCTTTTAAATTAGATATTTCAGTTTGTGGAGGGTTAGGTGGTTTTTATAAAAATGGTTTTGTTCATCAGGTGGTGCATATTTCTCTCAAATTGCAGTAAAGAGAATAAAAATCGGCTTGTCACTAAAGATTTTTTTTTATTGACATCTTTAGCTTGTCTTCATGCCAGTAATTAAATTGCTAATTATGTGTTTCTGTTACTGTGGTCATGCTTTTATTACATAATTGCTTCAAGTTTAGCTCAAATCACTAACAATATTTATTTAACCTTTTTGTGCATTAGATAAATTTTAATATATAAAAGCTTTGGAACGAGTTCATTGACTCTGTTATGATTAGCAAAATCAAAAGGATTCTAACCTTTTTTATAGTTACATGAGTTGGTCATGTTTTCTGTGAGATTGCTTATAATTATTAATTCGAGCAATAGCAATCATTGAAGTAGAAGAGAAAAAATACAAAGAAAACTTTATAAAAACCTAGGGTACATTCCAGAAAAATAAAATGATCTAGTTTGACATAACTGAAAATATAAAATTAGTAATTTGATTTTTAATATATGTCCATGTTTTTCAAAAACATATTTGATTAAGTTGTGGATAATTCACTTACTAAGCTGCGGCCATGCCAACCCCCGAATGTAGGTGTAATTTTTGTCAGTGTCTCAATGTATTCATAAATTTTTCTCATTTGTTTATTTTATGCAAACTGTAAGAGACATTTTTCTCAGTGAAGATTGCCTCTTTATTTTATTTTGAAATATTTGTATATTTATTTCATTAAATGAGATAATGCTTTTTCTTATTAACATAATTTCCAGTACATTAAACATATTTCTCCACAGACAGAAGAGAGGAATCAAATTAAATGACAGCTAAATCACTTGCAGCAATTTCAACTGTTAAAAGAAATAAGTATCTCTGTTTTCTTTGTGATCACAAGATGTGCTGTAAAGGGAAATGAAATACTAAAGAAAGAAAGGAAAACATAAAGAAATGATGACTGACTTATTGCAGTAATACCATTGAGAGAAGAAAAATTCACTACAAATAAAAGGAAAAATAATATAGTGGACTTGAAAGTTACCAAAATTCATTTCTTATTGATGAGTTCAGTGGAAGCCTAATACTGAGTAAACTGATGAAAAAAAATCAATGCAATAAACTATGAATGATGAAAGTTGAAATAAATACTTTTCCTATGAAAGACCATTATTCTAAATGTCTTTAATTTTTTAATAATTCATGTCTTTATGTTTACAAAAAAGGAGGCATTATTGCTTGGTAGACTCAAAAAATGCATGTAAAAAGCATCTACTAGAATCCTGTATTTAGTAATAAGTCCAAATGATATTGGTGACCTTCTGATTTTTAGTATCATGTCTTGACTTTAGGTGTATTAGGGGGAAGTGAGCTAGAATTTTAAAAGCCATTCTGACAAAGGATGCTTATACATTTATACAGCATACTTACTCTATTGAGGACAAACTGCTTTCCAAAAAGATAATTAATCTTTGGATCATAGAAAGCAAAGCTCAGTGTATATATTATATATACATGTATACAGCATGCTTGTGAAAATTCTGGGGGACAGTGATGGTAATTCTTGACAAAATCAACATTGCCACACACATGCACATGCATACGTACGTGTGTGTGCATGTTTATGTCAGTCAAGTTGTTAATGTGTTCAAGTCAGAGCATACAGGTTACCTGGATCTCAGTGTTTGCAGGTGGGCTTATCCACTTATTTTCTCTTTTCACACATCATTTAAAAAAAAGCTAGTTAATTTAATCAACACAATCAGAAGGCAGTCAATTAAGTAGAGAAAAAAATAAATAATCATTCCGGTCATTTTTACTGAATTGGTTCTGACTGAATTAACCTTCTAATACAGTTGATCTTGTAGTCTGCTCTTCTCCAATGCCTATATCTCTTTCTTCCCTTCCTCTCCCCCAGTTCATCTACATCCTAACATTTCACTCTCTTTCTCTCCCTTTTGTCCTCTTCTTGGCTTTTTATTGGATTCTTCTTCTTTCCTTCAACATGTTAAGAAGCCTTTTCCATTGGCCCATATTCCCATTCACTCTCCTCTCTCCCCTTCCAACACACATGTACCTTACCTGGCCCCATGGAAAAAAAAATGCTAAAGTTGATTTTTCTTGTTTTGACTTACAGATGTTTGAAACTATCGCTTTGCTGACAACATCTGACTGCCACGCTAGGATGTGACGCTTAAGGTAATAATTGTGATTTTTTTCCCACCTTTAGAGACCTCTTGATCTGAAAGGTTCTTGGGTCCCCACTTGGTATAAAGTTTTGGCCATCTCTTGGACTATTTTTTCCTCAGTACAAAGCCTTTGTGAAGGTGTGTGGAAGCTGCAAGGCAAGCAGTTTTCTGAGGAGTTGGGGGTGCAATGTTAATGTTCAGGAATCCTTCTCTGTGCCCACTTTGGAAATACTTCCTCTTATCTTTCATTCAGGATGCAGGGGATAAGGCAAAAGTGCAGGCCACATGCAAGAGATTTTGAATTATGCATTAAGCTGATAATGCCCCAGAATGCAAGCTTATGTCAATAAATAACTAGGCTGGCAGGAGGAAGGCAGTCACCTTACCAGTGCGGAGGGTACCACATAGGGAGAGAACTAGAGGAAGACGAGGTGAAGGGTGAAAGGCGCTCACATCCTGTTAGCTTGCTCTGATGAAGAAGCAAGAAGAGTAAGTTAATATTGAAATTATTGTCTAATGCCTAGCTGCTTTTAAATGGATTTAGCCAAGGTAACAAGACAATCTCTAAGGTGGGCCCTGTGTGTTCAAGGTTGCATGTGTGACAGGGTTAGCCCTTCTGTGGAGCTGTATGTAAAGAAATTCTGTCTGCAGAGAAATTCATGAATTCCTTAATGGGACCCATACATTCTTTAAAAAGGCAAGAAGTTTTGTGGCGAAATTCGGCAAAATTCATAATGGGACACTCAAGGTTTTGTTTTACCAGGTATTCTTTTCTGATTGTGTCATAGAAAAGCAGTAAAAGCTAAGCAAGTGGAAGAAGCAGGATTAAAAGAATGCTATAAATTATGTCCCTGGCACATGATACAGGACTATCCAATGCTGATGAGAAATGATTCTTTAATCTTTGTGTTGCTTCTCTTGCTTTAGTAAAATGCATCAATAAACATGACTCTCTCCTGTGAGAAATGAACAGTGGTGCACATGCCAGCATATACCTGCACATGCACATGCACTATTTAAAAAAATATTTAGTCCTGTTTCTCATGGAAGTGGAAAGTGTCTGGGTGTGTGGGCACTGGGAGATGGATACTTGAACCTTTATCTATTTTTTCGTTACCAAAAAGAAGAAGGAATTTCATATGCATTTTACCATTTTCTTAGTTTTAGACAGCAATTTGCAGCCCTTGGTTATGCAATTTGAAGCTTTTGCTCAGATTCTCTTAGCAATGTGTGCATTTGCGAGGCCAGTTCTATAGGCCCACATGCGTATATACACTGGCAAATTAAAAATGGACCTGGGAAAACACCCTTCTCCTAGGAGAGTCATATCAAGCAGTGTTTAAATTAAATAATTTGCAGAGTGTGGGGAATAAAGCTTTGTAGCAGTATCTGGAGGTTATCTTCCCTTGGGAAATTTCTGCCATTTAGTACAATCTGGTGCATGCCAATGAGACACACACTCATGCATACACACACCTAGTAGATGTATTTTATTTTACATCTAAATTATATTTATTTCTGTAGGTTATCTGCCATTTTATGTTCATGTCAAGGAGAAAAAAAAAGAGACAAACTTCTTGTGAAGGGTTGAGGTCATTAAGATCCAAACAAAAGCGAGGAAAGGTTATTGAGCAGACATGAGGGAGGGCTGACTCTGGCATAAAGCCATTTACCCCACAGCTTCTGGGGGAGCATGGCTGTGATTGGGAGACTGATCAAGCTCAGGTCACTGATTTTGCTCCTAGCCCGTTGACTGATGGTAAAAGGGGAGCCATTGTTGTGATGAGATAATGTGAGTAGGTAAGCCACAAGTAGCTGAAATTAGTTGATGTCTTGCTTCTTGTCCTGCTTCAGCAATATCAAAGCCAAATTGCATGTGAGGGAGTTTGTCGGTTAGAATGTCATGCTATGTCTCTAGTTAATGCATTGCTCTATAACTGAATGTATTCTTAGCCTAAGCAGCATACCTGTCCACCTGTGGAGAGAATGAAGCCTGTCACATGTAAGGTTGTTGAATGAAATGTTAACAGGAGAAGAGAGAGTTAGAGGGAGAGGGAGAGAGAGAGAGCACGCAAGCAGAAGATAGCTACCTCTGTACAGGTAATTTTAAAAGCTCCTGTTTACAAAAAGTGGGAGAGGCTCACGTGAAAATAGTTATTTTTTCCATTTCCAAGATTATCTTTGTACCCTTTAGACTCTCACTTTTATCTTTTATGTGAGAAAATTCTTGCAAATTACTAGTAGCCAGTGTAGAAGCTGTGAGTTACAGTGCAACTCTCCGTGAATCCCGCATTCTGGCTCCCCCAATTATTTGACAAAAATACTGGTGTATGTTAGTTTGCTTGGGCTGCCTGAAAAAATACCATGGACCAGGTGGCTTAAATGCAGAGATTTATTTTCTCACAGTTCTGAAGGCTGGAAGTCTGAAATCAAGGTGTTGGCATGGTCGGTTTCTTCTGAGGCCTCTTTCCTTGCTCTGCAGATGACCATATTCTTGCTATGTTTCTCACATGGTCATTCCCCTTTATGCACAAATTTCATCTTCTAAGGACAGCAGTCACATTGGATTAGGGCACATCCTAAAGATCTCATTTTAACTTAATTAGCTCTTTAAAGCTCTTATCTCCAAATACTGTTACATTCTGAGGTACCGGGGCTTAGGACTTCAACATATGAATTCAGGGGAACAGAATTCAGACCATAACAACTAGACTTTCCAAGACAGTTGGTAGAGCTATAATTTTTAAATTTGTTTTTGCTTCCTTATTTAGAGATTTATTCTTCCCACTTTCCTTCTCTTCTGCATTTTTATTAATACTGGACTGAAAGTAATTTATTACAATGATTCTAGGTGGATGTGTTTTGTTGTTTTAAGAAGAACAGTTTGGGGAAAGAGATAGAAAGCTTATTTAAGAAAACAAATCTTACTTGATTTTTTTTCTTTTAAATTCAAACCGGCTCCGCTATGTTCTCTGACCTTCGCAAGTTACTCAGTCACACTCTGCCGCCTATTTCTCCTCTGTATACTGTGGATAATAAAAAGAACCTTTTCAAAAGGTTGCTGGGAGGATTAATTGAGATAATACATGTAAAGTGTTTAACATGGTCCCTGGATCACAGTAAGTGCTCCGTAAATAGTGTTTATCCAATAACCATAATAACCACAGACACTTAACAGAATTCTATGTTGTGCACTGGTGCTGGACAAAATGTAATACCCTTTCTGAATTTCATTTGATTACAGACTTATTTCGTGCTTTTAGAAGTGGAGCTAGGAGCAGATTCTTTTTAAAAATTATTTAAGTGGACTTTGACAGAGGCTTGGACTTGCAAAGTGTACATAAAGCACAATCAGGCTTTATTGTCATCTCCTGTCTCACCAAACCGAAAGAAAGATATTTGGTTGATAAGTAGAGTTAGAAAAACAGAGGAGAAGAGTGAGTGGCTGGGGTCTTCTGATACCTTGTGGAACCCAGTTTCTTCTCTGGAGAAACTCAACCTGTGCAGCATGAATGGACAGACCTGGCAGGTGCCCGGTGGTCTTGCAGAGGGACCAGTCACCAGGCCCTCTCTTTGTCCACGGGAGACAGTGGCTTTCTAGCTTGGGAGGCCCAAGCACATTGGACCACTGGATATTCAGAGCTGGGATGTCAGACAGAGGTTACCCATAAGCCTTTCAATATGTGTAGTTAAGAACCAAACACATTCTTTGGTTAAGCGAAACATTGCCAGTAACACTGAAAAGGCTCTATGTACTGCAATTGACTTGTATCAACCAACACTTTTAAGAATCTCAGGACCCGGCGCCATGGCTGAGGCCTATACAGCACTTTGAGAGGCTGAGGCAGGAGGATCATGTGAACCCATGTTCAAGACCAGCCTGAGCAACATAACGAGAAGCCATCTCTAGTTTAAAAAAAAAAAAATTGCTGGGTGTGGTGGTACATGCCTGTACTGCCAGCTCCTCAGGAGGCTGAGGTGGGAGGATAGCTTGAGCCTGGCAGGTTGAGGCTGCAGTGAACTATGATTGTATCACTATACTCTAGCCTGGGCAACAGAGTGAGACCCTGTCTCAAAAAAAACAAAACAAAACAAAAACACCCTTGAGACTTAACTACTTTAAAAATAGTCTGATGACCAAGAAAACAAAAGTATCTTTTGTTTTAAAGTGGCATTTCCTTAAGGAGCCTTTGGCTCCATAAAATCCTATGAAAATCTACATGAAGACTCTGTCCTTGAATTTTGAGAGAAGTTGGGCAAGAAGCAGTATACTTTGTTTGTTTTTTATTTTCTTTTATGAGACAGGGTCTCACTCTGTCTTGAAAGCTGGAGTGCAATTGGCACAGTCTCAGCTCACTGCAGCCTCAACCGCCCAGGCTCGAGCCATCCTCCCTCTTCAGCCTGTTGCGTATCCAGGACTACAGGTGTGCACCACTATGCCAGGCTAATTTTTGTATTTTTTTGTAGAGATGGGGTTTTCGCCTTGTCATCCAGGCTTACGATTTGAATTGAATACAAAAAACAAGATGTTTAAGCTATATTAAACTAATAATGCTAATGATAAAACGCAGATGTGTATTGGTATCTCCATGGGAGACACCATGCTAAACTCTTTAACCTAATTTCTAATTTATATATATATATATATATATTTTTTTTTTTTTTTTTTTGAGACAAGGTCTCGCTGTGTTGCGCAGGATGGAATGCAGTGATCATGGCTTTCTGGGCTAAAGGATACTCTTATCTAGGCTCTTTATATGTCTTAACTCATTCAGTATTTTCTACAACTCAGTAAGACAGTACGTTTTCTCACATTTAGGATGCACAATGAAGTAAAAAAGGATTGCTGGGTTTCAAATGCAGGCATTTGGGCTGCATTGCAATCTATGACAGTAACTGGTATACTTGAACAGGAACAAGAATCACTTGGAGGAGTTAAAAAAACCGTATTTTCATACTATACATAAAAATAAATTCTGGAGATATTCAAAACCTAAACTTTAAAAACTATAAAAATATAAACAGGTAACACAGATGATTTTTTATAATTGTGAGTTGGGAAAGATCATTGTAAAGAACAGACAAAAACCTGCATGTTTACATTATATACAAATTAAACATCAAGTAGTGAGTTTTCAGAAAGTAATAAGAAGATAAATCACACAACAGAAAAATGAGTGTAGGATATGAATGATATGAATGAGCAATTAATAGAAGAAATAGAATGGCTAATAACCATTTGAAATGAAGCAAAAAATGAAAATTTAAAATGAGATAACCATTTTTAATACATTGGATTGGTAAAACTTTATGAAAAATATTTAGCATCCATGAGTTGTGAAGAAATGGGCCCTCTTGTACTGTTTGTAGGTGAGAGTAGAAAATGATACAGCCTTTTGGAATGGCAGTTTTTCATTATCTATTACAATTTAAAATGCACTGATCTTTGATACAGAAATTCATTTCTAGGAATCTATACTGCAAAAACACTTGTGTATAAATGAAGATAAAGTGTGAGAATCTCTGTGGAAACATAGCTCTCTCTTTTAATAAAGCTAACTAATAAGTAGGAAAAATATTAAAAGCAAGGCAAAGGCTAAAATAATTATGATATAAATCATAATAAAATTCCATAATATAAACTATGAAATACTATATAGCCATTACAAATAATAATAAAAATAGATAGATAGTTTTAAATAGATTTAGATAGAAATCAATATGATATAAAGTGAAAAGAAAAACTCTACCAGGCGTGGCAGCTGGCTGGGTGTGGTGGCTCAAGCCTGGAATTTCAGCACTGTGGGAGGCCGAGGCAGGTGGATCGCTTGACCTCAGGAGTTTGAGTCCAGCCTGGGTAACATGACCAAACCCTGTCTCTACAAAAAATACAAAAATTTTCCAGGCATAGTGGCATGCGCCTGTAGTCCCAGCTGCTTGGGGAGGAGAGGGTGTGAGGTGGGAATAGCTTAAACCTGGGAGGTTGAAGTTGCAGTGAGCCAAGATTGTGTTACTACACTTCATCCTGGGTAACAAAGTAAAACCCTGTCTCAAAAACAAAACAAAACAAAATAGTATGGCAGTCTAATTTTTATTATGTAAAATATGCACACTTATAAATAAACCAATGAATACATAGAGCTACTATAAGGACCCATCTACTTTTGAAAGTAATTATCTCCGTGGTACAGCTATTGAGGGGGTGGCAGGAGCGTTCTTTCATGTTTCTACATGTAATGAAATGTAGTGTGTTAATCTTTTGCCATAAGCATATATTTTGTCTTCATTTAAAATTTTTACAGTGACCTCCCAAAAAACATTACTGAAAATATTACTGACTTGAGAAATTTTGTATCCAGATATGCATGGATAGAAAGATGGATCTTGGACAGTGGCTTGTACATGATAGGTTTTCTTTCTGTTCTTTCGTATTTTACTTACCAGATATTCTTGGGACCAAGGGATCTTCATATTAAGAAACTCCTGAGACAAGTCTGGGGGTTAGTTGGGTTTGAGAATATTGGCAAAGGTGACACATCTCCAAAGGATTTAAGCGCAACATGGACCTTAGAATTTGAATTCTAACATGGACCTAGAAAGAGTGATTTCAGTTAGATTTTGCTTGAAGGTAAATTTTAGAGAATATAATTGTTTCCTTTACATTTTATGAAGGCTGATTCAGCACTCCTTTTTAACTACCAGATATTTAGCCTCCTGTGATGATGCTATTACTTTGGTGGGTTTTTCACACTTGCTGTACTTCCTACACCTCGCACTGTTGTTTATTTTAACTGTATATGGTCAATGCACTCATTCCTAACACCATCACTTCCTAGTATATATTTAATTGTTTACAGAATAACCAGTGGGGTGGGTTTAGAAACCTCGTGACTGATTCTCTGCTTCTTGTTTTCTTTTACCTTTTCTTGTTGAGCTTTTATAAAAGAGACATAATTACATTTCATATATCAGCACTTTCTTTTCCAGTATCTATCCATAGAAAGGAAGGGCCAGATGTGTGTATTTTAAAAAGAACCTCGAATTAATCCACATCACTTGGAATAATCAGGCCTGCTGCTATCATGTCTTTCTGACATACTGGAATGCACACCAAATGTTTGTCCACTTCTCAGTGAGACGCTTATTTTTGTATTTTCAGATCTATTGATATTTGCTTAGAATGCAATTTCCTCTTGTATGAACTGTGGAATAGGATCTGTTTCCCTTGTCTACTCAATAGTTCTATGCTGTCTCATTTTGCCTTCTGCACCTTAAGTATTTCTTACTTTGTAGGTCAAATTATAGGTGAACTGTCATATCCCCTTATGTCTACGAAAGCAATATTCGTTGGAGAAAAATATAAAGTATACATTTGTGGCTTGTATGTATCTTGAGAGTCTTCTTTCCATTCCATATTTTGGAAGCTCAATAAAGTTGGAGTTTCTAACCTTTGGGTCACAACATATACCCCTGGTTAAGTTTCTCTGACTTCTAAAGTAGCTACAAGAATGAGAATTGTTATAAAGCGGGGAAAAGCTCTTCTTTAACAATTAGGATTCATCTACAACTAGAGCATTTTATTAATTACACATTGTAATCACATGGATAGTCACAAAACCAATCGTGCAAGTCTGTATTTAGAGATTTGTAGACAGAAGACTTAACGTAAACATAGAAATGTTAAACCTACTCAACTGTAACCTGCAAAGAAGGTAACAAGAAGGATTCTGTTCTCTGTATGATTTGTGAACAATGCTAAGTAAATATTCATCATTAATATATAATAACTGTTGCTTTTGGCAGTTCACTTTTCATTTAATTTGATAATGTGTCCAGTAAATGAAGTGGTACAGGCTACAGTGTTTTACCAACACAATTGCATATTTTCAATCATTGTTAAATGAAGGCAGCTCAAGGCAAAGCTTTAACCCCCACTAGTTTTGTGTGTGATAAAAAGAGAAGGCGCTATCAATCTTTATTGTCTGTCTCGCTTACTGTAATTGCATTCAATAGTCCACTGATTCTGTTGTCTGTGCTAATGTCAGGAACAGAGGAGAGCCAGATGCTCAGACTTGATCATATGCATCCAGTGGCCACTTTGATAAGTTGGCAGCAAGTCACTGGGTTTGATGATAAATTGTTAACGCTATAGATTATGAACAGCTGAACACTGCAAGTGTACATGGAGGAAACTTCTTACCTTGTTTTAAATCTGGCATCATGATGCTAGCTAAAGGGCATGTCATGTATTATTCAAATGCATCTTGCACTGGAAATGTGCCAATGACTCATTGTATCCCTATGAATAGTAAAAGCAACAACAACAACAAAAATCCACAGTGATTTGAACATGACATTAATGGTCCCAGGATTATGAAAAGCATTTTGAAATACTGTTTAATAGTTCTGATTATCTAATTCAACAAGAAGAAAGCTTCTGAGTTGTATTCACATTTAATTCGTATTAAATCATGTTCTTCCTGGTCATTTCTGTTATATTAGCTGATAATGAGGAAGTTTTCTAAAAACAAACCAATTTTTCATTAGTGAAAGCCCATGGCAGTTTGCTTGTGAAAGGACATATATTGGAGCTGGGAGGCAAGCATTGTGTTGACATTTTTGCCAAGGTTTTGTTTTATACAAATGCTGCTGCTGCTGAGAGAGACGTGACACAGGCCATTTGTACAGGGTATATAATTGGTCTTATTTCTACTGAGCCCGTGTAGGCATTTGTAAAATTCAAGGTTGTGGTTCTGAAGTCATTGGAAATCTATTAAAGTTGCTTTAAAAAGCTGACATAACCATGAACTGTATGACAGTTTCATTCTAGAGAATGCTAAGCTGTTGACCACATTTTTAATGGAAAGTTCTAAGTTCAGATGATGAATATTTCTTTATTATTCCAGAAATTGCTCGTGAAGTCTCCAATCATTAATTTGGCTTGGATTCCCTAAAATAAACACATTAAGAAATTCTGGGCTTATGGATTGGGGCAAAAAAGTCTCTTATCTAAGTGATTTTTTTTTTTTTTGTTAGATAATCAAAATTTTATAGTCTCTTGTGTGTTACTTTTTGCCTATGCTGCCAGGAGACTCAAAACTGAATCATAATGACTTTTGTAGCTGAGTTTTCAGATATGCATATCTTTTCTTTCATTTCTCCGTTATTCTCCACTTGTTATTAACTTTACCTTGTTTTTCTTGTTTCTCCCTTATTGGCAGGATGCATATGTAAGGAAAATGGATAGCAGAGTAAAGAAGAGAGAGAACAAACTTTATCATGACATTTTAAAGACAGAGCCCTGAGGTATTTAACCGTGTCTCAGAAATAGAAACCAAAGTCTGTAGTTATGACAAATGTGAAATCCTAGCTGACACTGAGAGTCACTTAAACCTCTCTTAGGGTCATTTCCTTATCTTAAAAAAGTGGGCATAATAAAATCATTTAATTAATAAGACTTGGGTGAAGATTAAATTAATTAATATCAAATAAACATTTAATAAATGTTAGCAGCTATGATGCTAAAAACTTTTTATGTGAGCTCTGGAATGTAAAGATAGCATAAACTTATGACCCAAATGTTAGAGTTTACTTCCGATGGCAGCTGAAATTAAACTCAACCCTTAAAATAATTTCACCATAATTTGGAATACTACAAGTTAAATCCTGCTTTACGCAAGCGGATATATGAAAATCTTGGTTTACTCATTTGATTTTTTTGAGATGCACTCTTATTTTAGAAAATATCTTTAACTTTATAAAATTCTTCATTTTAGTGTTCTTTGAGGTATCAGGCTCTTCTGTAAGAATGAGTCATTAAAATTTAAATTTATACAAGATTTGCAAGAGCATATTGTTGGCCTAAAGTAAGATACAGCTCTCTTTCACTCAACACTTGAAGGAGTTCAACCCAGATTAGCACTCCCTCCTTCTGGATTTGTAGTATTATTGCTAATCTTTTGCTTTTTGTGCTACTCCTAGTTTTCTCAGCCTCAGTGGCTGCTCTTTCCAGTATTCTCCCCTTCCTATCCATCTCTGCTCACTTTCTACATTAGAATGCCCAGGGCCTTAGCTTGGGGTTCATTACTTGCTCTACATACACACTCCCACTTGGCGACTTCATCCAGTCCCAAGACTTTACATACCATCTATAGACTAATGGCTGCCAAATTTCTGTCTCCAATGTGACCCCTCTTATGGAATTTCAAATTCTCACTCTAAGTGTATAATAAACACTTAAAACTTGACTTGATTTTCCCCTCAGGCCATCTCATTCCCTAGTTATCTGTACTTCAAGAAGTGTTACCACCATGTAAAGTTGCCCAAGCCAAAAACTTAGATATAATTCTTTATTTTTCTGTCCTCACCCACCACACCAATCCATTGGGAAGTCCTGCTGAGACTATCTCTTGAACATATCTAACCTATCCACTCTATCTGTCTTTTCTTTCCCTACCTTAGCCAATGTGCCAAGTCACCTGCTACTCTCACCTGTGCCACTGCAATAGCCTCCTGGTCTTTCTACTTCCCCTCTTGCTTCCTTATGATCCATGCTCTATATGGCACAAAAAGGGACATTTTGAAAACACAAGTGCATCATGGTACCACTTTCTTCCTAAATCCCTCCAGTGGCTTTCCATCATGCTTAGGATAAAGGGCAGAGTTCCTGGAATTGTGAGGCCCTACTTTTCCAAGGCATCTCTTATGTACCCTCACTTACTGCACTTCTGACACACCAACATGGCTCTGACTCAGGGCCTTTGCACAGATGTTTCATCTACTTGGATCAGCTTTTCCAAGATTTTTACAGGACTGGCTGCTTCTTTTCATTGAGGTTTTAATAAATGCCATCTCATCTAGGATTTCTGAAACATATCTCCACTATATTTTATGTCACTGTATTTTGTTTTCCTCAAAGTTTATCATTGTCTAATTACTTTCTTATAAATTTATTTATTTTTCTGTATTTCACTGCTAACATGTGAGCTTCATGAGAACAGAAACATTTTCATCTTGTCTGCCCCTGAGCCTTCTATTCTGCACATTGGTTCAGAGTGTAGACCCTGGAATCAGGTTCACTAGGTATGAGTGCTACCACTGACACCTACGACTGTGTCATTTCACATCAGTTGTTTCACCCTGGGTGATAAGTTTTCCCAAGTGAAAATGGAGAAAATATTAGTGTCTGCTCATACTGTTGTGGGGAATAAAGGATCATACATGTAAAACATTTATGACAAGTCTGACATTCAATAGACTTTAGCTATTTTCCTCCTTACTTAGAATTAAATTTCTATATATAGTAGCATAGTAGATATTCTATATAAAGGTACACAATGATATTTTTATGTATTGATGAATATTTTTGAATTTTATATATTTTAATATTTTGGAAAAGATCTTATAATAAATATTTTGACTTCAGAAAAATAATTAGGCTGAGTGTGATGGCTCACACATGTAATCTCAGCACTTTGGCATGCTGAGGTAGGAAGACTGCATGAACCTAAGAGTTCGACACCAGCCTGGACAGCATAGGGAGACCCCTTCTTTACAAAAAAAAATAATAATTAGCCAGGGATGGTGGTGCATGCCTGTTTTCCCAGCTACTCAGGAGGCTAAGATGGGAGGGTCACTTGAGCCTGGGAGGCTGGGGCTGCAGTGAGCCTTGATGGTGCCACTGTACTCCAGCCTGGGCAACATAGCAAGACCCTGTCTTAAAAAAAAAAAAGAGAAGAAGAAGATTAATTAATAATTTGCCAAACTAGCTCATTCATAATTAATGGTGAAATCATTTTTTTTATAATAGAATTTTGAAGGTTGATAATTTTTTTTATTTTTAAATTGAGACAGAGGCTCACTCTGTCACCCAGGCTGGAGTGCCATGATACGATCTCAGCTCACTGCAACCTCCACCTTTCAGGTTCAAATGATTCTCATGCCTTAGCCTCCAGAGTAGCTGAGATTACAAGTGTGCCCCACCATGCCTGGCTAATTTTTTTGTATTTTTAGTAGAGATGGGGTTTAGCACATGTTGGACAGGCTGGTCTTGAACTTCTGGCCTCAAGTGATCTGCCCCTCTTGTGCCTCTCAAAGTGACAGAATTATAGGCATTAGCTACTACACCTGGCCTGAAGGTTGATAATTATATTTAATAATATAAGTATGCCTTGCCACTTGGAAAAATTAGAACATACAGTCAAGCAAAATGAAAAAATAAAAGTAATCTCTAATTCCTGATATTTTTAGGTATATTTAAACTTCTGGACTCCTCTGTGTTTTGCAATATATATTTTGTTTGACACTAGCTTTCTGTGTTAGCCTGAAATAAAGCCTTGTAGAAGATGGTTTATCTGGGAAGCAATCCCAGGGAGATCATTAATATTGCTGTTGTAAAGTGCACTGCTTTTTTGAAATTGATTATTTTTCAATGTTTGTTAAGTATATGTATAGAATTACAATTGATTTTTAAAATTGTATCTGAAAATCTTGTTAAACTTAGTAGCTTTTTTGTAGAATCTTTTCTATGTACACAATTAAGTTTTCTGAATAAAGATTATTTTACTCATTCCTTTCTAATTTTAGCCTTTTAATTTCCTTTTCTTGTCTTATTGCACTATAGAAGACCTCCAGTAAAATGAAATGGTGAGAGTAGAAACTTCTGCCTTATTTCCAATTTTGGAGTATGTATTTCTAATACATACTATTAAATATGATGTTAGTTGTGGGGTTTTTGCTGATACCCTTATCAGATTCAGATAGTTCTCTCTCTAGTTTTCTAAGAGATTAATTATTATTATTATCATGAATGGATGTTACATTTTGTCATTTTATCATTTTATTCCCTGCATATGATATGGGGCAGGGGAACCCCAAAATTGAGGCTTAGCCTGAGAGGGTTCATGGTTTCACCCAGGAAGGAATTCAGGGGTGAGCTGGAGGTGTTAGATGGCAACTTTGCATTTTGTTTTGTTTTGTTTTGTTTTGAGATTGGAGTCTGGCTCTATCACCCATGCTGGAGTGCAGTGGCACAATCTCATCTCACTACAGCCTCTGCCTCTGGGGTTCAGTGGTCCTTCCACCTCAGCCTCCCAAAATGCTGGGATTATAGGTGTGAGCCAGCATACCTGGCCTAGGCAGCAACTTTTAGTAAAGCAGCAGTGTACAGTAGCAGCAGAGGTGCTGCTCCTTGTGGAGCAGGGATATCCCATAGGGAGCATGCCCAGAGTAGCAGCTCAGAGGCAATTGGCCATGTATTTATAGCCACTTTTAATTACATGCAAATTAGGGGGCAGACTATGCAGAAAATTCTAGGAAAAGGGTGGCAACTTCTGAGTTGTTGGGTCATTGCCGTGGAAAGTGGTAGTAACTTCTGGGTGTTGCCATGACAGTGGTAAACTGACATGGCACACTGGCAGGCATGTCTTATGGTAAACTGCTTCCACCCTATCCCTGTTTTAGCTAGTCCTCAATCTGGTCCAGTGTCTGGGCCCAATCTCCAGGGTCAATTCCTACCTCCTACCTCACATCTACTGGGAAGATCATATGGCTTTTCCTGTTCATTTTGTTAATATGTTGCATTTTATTGATTTATTTTCAGTTATGAAATCAGCCTTACATGTATTAGGTATAATATATTATTATAACCTTGATTATGATGTATTAGCTTTTAAATATAGTTTAGATTCAATTTTCTAATATTTTGTTACAGATACCTGTGTATATATCCACAGTAGTATCAGTCTATAATTTTTTTTTGTTTTTGTTTTGCTTTTGTTTTTTTCCTGAACAGTATCATGGCCAGGTTTTGGTGTTGGAGTTATATTGGCTCATAAAATAAGTTGAGAAATGGCCTTCCCTCTCTATTTTTAGAAGGAGTTTGTGTAAGAGTTACAATTTCTTTTTAAAATGTTTGATAGAGCTCACCAGTAAAACCAGCCAGATCTGAAGTTTTCTTTGTGGAACAGATTTAAATGATAATTTAAATGTAGTTACTTGATAAGTGGCTATGCAGATTTTCTTTTTCTTCCATATCACTTTGACAAGTTTTGTTTTATAAGGAATTTATTCATTTCCTAAATTGTTGAATTTATGCACATAAATTTATGCACATAAATATTTTTTAATATCTTTTTTGTTATCTCTAGTGTCTGTAGTGATAGATCCCTATTTTGTTTCCGATACTGGTATTTTGTGTACTCTGTCTTTTTCAAATTAGTTTTGAAACGGGTTCATCAATTTTATTAATCTTCTAAAAATCAAATTTTGGCCCTGTTATTTTTTTCTACTGTTTGTTTTTGAATTTATTGATCGTGCTTTTATCTTTATTATTTTCTTCTTTCTACTTGGGTTTATTTTTTCTTTGTATGTCTTCTTAAGATAGAAACTTAGATCACTGACTTTATATTTTTAATGTTCTTTTGTAATAAAAACATATAAAACTATACATTCCTCTTCCATTACTTCCATAGCTGTATCCCACAATTATTGATATGCTGAGTTGTTATTCAGTTTGAATATTTTCTAAGTTCCCTTTATCAACTCTTTTTTGATCCACAGATCAAATAGGTCTACTATTTAATTTTCAAATA
The DNA here is from genome assembly GCF_003255815.1 of Theropithecus gelada. Taxonomy (NCBI): domain Eukaryota; kingdom Metazoa; phylum Chordata; class Mammalia; order Primates; family Cercopithecidae; genus Theropithecus; species Theropithecus gelada. Next base: position 79,309,083 of record NC_037681.1, read on the forward strand.
TTTGGTGATTTTCTTACTACCTTATTTTTGATTCTAGATTTCAGTTCTATCATCATCAGAAAACTGGTACTGTAAGATTTCAAACCTTCAAATGTATTTAGATTCATTTATGGTCCACTGTGTACTTAAAGCGTTGTATTCTAAGTTATTGGTTGTGCTATCTTATAAGTATCAATGAGGTCAATTCTGGAAATATTCTATATATCTATTATATTTTTCTATTTTTCTATAAGTTTTGGAGAAAGAGTGTCAAAATCTACACTTAAGACCCTGTATTTATCTGTCTTTTTCTTTGTTTCTGTCAATGTTTGTTTTTAGCATTTTGGATCTCTGTTATTAGATACTCACACATTTATGGTTGCCATATCTTTCTGACAATTTGAGCCTTTGTTTGTTATAAAATGCCCCTTTTTATTTCTGATATACTCAGTGACATGAAGTCTAATTTGTCTGATATTATTATAGCAACATCAGCTTTCTTATACTTACTATTTGCCTTGCATAGCTTTTCAATCCACTTACTTTTATGCTATTATCATATTTGAAGTATATCTAGTATCCATGTTTGTGTTTGCCTTGTTTATTATTCATGCTATTTCTGCCTTTTACTTTTTTGTGTAATTAGAATATGGTGGGGTTTAAGTCTAGAATGTGCTATGTGTTTTCTATTTATCCCATTGGCTTTTAGTTCTTTTGTTCACCTTTCTTGCCTTCTTTTGGGCTAATTTAGTATTAAAAGAATTCCAATTTAATTTTTCTATTAGCTTTTTTTTTTTCCTTCAAATTATTTTTCAAAGTTGCTTTAGGGATTAAAATATGTAACAGCATCTGGCACTCAAAAATTTCAACTTTTTCTTCAGCATTTAAAATAATGCTGCTGACTGGAAGAAAATAGATAACTACTTATCAAGTTAATGACCAAATTCATGATGTGGTTTTTGTCTTTTGATAAATGCTTTTGACTTTTATATATTTCTAATATTGATTTGTGAAAAAAGACCTTTTACACCTTTTGGACCTGAAAAGAATTATTAAAATACTCATAACATTATTTCAAATGACCTGTTAACAATCATATTGCCACTTAAATTTCTAAAATTGATATATCAAGACTGGATATGTTAGTCAATAAATGCAAGCAAATTACCCTACTCATTCTAAATGGCGAAGTTACTATTTTCTTTTATAGGATGTTGAATGGCTGGTGGCTTTCTCATGACATAAATAAAACTTGTTGATTTGGTTTCCATCAGCTACTTCAACATTCTGAAGTCCTGAAAGGCAAATCCTGTTTTTAATTATGTCCATTAACTCTTAGTTGTGTCTGAACTCTTGATTTTTTAAAATGTGTTTTGTAACTGTAAACTATGAGCTGTCATCCTTAGCATGGTACTGTCTTGGGAAACCTGTGCTATCTGTATTAAGAGCGTATGTCTACAGAGCATTTTTGCATTATCTTCTACCAGATGTCCTGAGGTGTATCCTAATCTGTGGACAGTTATTATGCCAGTTTCATAACTTAGGAATTCCCAAATCATAGGACTAAAATTAAACCACATTTTCTTCACCTGCCCTCTCATCATACATTTCCAGAGACTGTTTTTTCCTCTTTTATTCCAACTCAGAAAGAGGGAACCTTCTGTGTCATCTTTTTGTACCAGTTATTGTATTTTTTGAGTCCATTCAGGATGTAGTCCCATGAAGGTCCTGATTTTCATGATGATGTAGAAGGAGGGATTGTCTCAGTTCCCATCTCTTTCTTCTGAAACTTGAGGCTGTTTATCTTATCACTGGGTCTGTGTTCAAAATGAAGCTTTGGAATTACCAAGAGAGATCTTCATGCACACCTCTACACAACCCATCCCCAAGCAGTGCATATATTTTTTGCTCTGGTTTTCAGTTTTTTCTTCAGTTCTGGCCTTGGGGGTTTACTTAAGTTTCTTGCTCACTTGAATATGTATTAATTGGGTGTTTCCACTGCACCTGTAGTCCCAGCTACTTGGGAAGCTGAGAGAGGAAGATCACTTGAGCTCAGGAGTTTGAATCCAGCCTGGGCAATGTAGTGAGACCCCACTTATAAAATGTTTATTTATTTATTTATTTTAAGACAAAGTCTCACTCTGTTGCCCCGCCTGGAGTGCAGCGGTACAATCTTGGCTCACTGCACCCTCAACCTCTTAGGCTCAGGTGATCCTCCCATCAGGGTCAGGTGATCCCCCCCACCTCAGCCTCCTGAGTAGCTGGGATTACAGGCATGCACCACCCAGCTAAATTTTGTATTTTTAGTAGAGACAGAGTTTTGCCATGTCACCCTGGCTAGTTTTCAACTCCTGGGTTCAAGTGATCCACCTGCTGCAGCCTTCCAAAGTGCTGGGATTACAGGTGTGAGCCACCGTGGCTGATCTCTCTCTCTGTGTATATATATATATATATATTTTAAAAAATTAGTCAGGTATGGTGGCATGTGCCTCTATTCCTGGCTACTCAGGAGGCTGAGGTGGGAGGACTGCTGGAGCCAAGGAGTTTGAGAATACAGTGAGCAAGACTGTGCCACTGTATCCCTGCCTGTGCAACAGAGTGAGACACAGTTTCTAAATTAAAAACTTCCTAATCCACATTATTTCCTATAAATACACAAAAATGCTGTGCATGCTAACTAGCGTCATATCTCTTTGTGTTTCACTAAAATCGTATTATCTTGGTGTGATAACAGTGGTTATATGATGATCAGAAACTCTGCCTCTTCATGGTATCTGAGACGAATGAGACATCCTTGTGCCAAATACTGATGAGGGAATTTCAACTATTCCCATTATTCACAGTGGTGAGAATTTAATGTAATTTCTTTCTCAATATTTCCCCAATGTTCTCGATATTTTGTTTAATAATTCATCCCCAAATTTGTAATTGTTGTTTTATTGTATTACTAAACATTTATTTGTACCACATTCTGTTTCTGTTCCATTGTCCAGTCCATAAATTTTCATGTTTAAAATCCACGTTTCATACAAAATAAACATGGAACTTCTGGGAAAAGTGAAATAAAAGTAGACATTGTTTATGCAAATATTTGGACTCACTGTATTACAGCTTTCTGGACCTAAAGCTGTGAGCTAGATATCCTGATTGCCAAAATTGTCTTGGGATCCTGGATGTCTTTGCTTCCATTCTAGAGCTAAGTAAGATTGTATTTTTTAATTATACTACATGCCATGTGTCATAGCTGAAATCCTAATAGTCACACCTATGAAGAATGGAAAATGTTTACATCTTATAAGATTTTGTTCAAGAACCGGAAGGCAAAATAATGGAGTACCTTTGTATAAAATAAACCTTGATGTAAACATCTGAATTTACTTAGCAGTTTGTTCATAGAACTGAAGTATAATTAAAAGGCTAATTTTCTAGTTTGCTAGTCATTTCTCTCAAATGCAGACATAATCATAGAAATATAGGTTTTCCCGTTTGGAAAGAGTCTTAAAGACTAACCCTCTTTTTGAAAGTTAAATCCCCTCTATAATATTTCTGCCAAGTATTATTCAAATCTGGAATTTGGTGTTTGTCTCATAGCTGTGTAACCCGGTGATGTAAGCCCTCTTGACTCTTGGAGACCAGTTGCGTGTCCGGGGATGGTTAGTAACCTTCTTCTGCTTGTGGTATGTTTCTTTGTCTCACTTGCTCTGAATCTTCATGCTCCTGAATGTAAGTTGGATGTCTCATGCGGCACAGGACAGTTGGGATACAATACCCAGTGCTTTAATAGTTTTCACACTAAAAAAAAAAAAAAAAAAAAAAAAAAAATTCTACCTACATCAAGCAGTTAATAAGTTTGTAGTTTGTGTGTGTGTGTGTGTGTGCGCGCATGCAAGCACATACGTGTTGTGGGAGGGGTAAGGAGTAACGGAGGAGAAGGTCATTATGCTGTCTATGGGGTCTTTCACCAATTTTTTTTTTCTGCTCTCTAAAATTCACCTCATTCGCTTGAGGTTGAGGCAAGTGTCATTCGGAAAACTTCCATTCCTATTTACTGTAATCCCTGTCTCTAGTCTATCCTAATTTTATGAAAGATTTACTTTCAACCAAGATTGTACTCACTGTAAAGGAAAGTCTGGTGAATATTTCTTTTCTCATCACACATAAAAATTATCTTTAAAGTACACCTACCTACATATTTTGTACAATAGTATGAATTTGAAATACATAGCTTGCTAATTTGAATATCTTATACATTTGGGGTAAGAAGTGGTGAAGACATTTAAATTATAATAATCTTCGAGATGTGAAGGGTTATCCAGGATGGAGGAACTTTGCGTAGGTATACCCATGGCAGGCAGGCCCGCTTGACAGAGGAAATAACTTGCTTGCAGGTTAGGGAGTGATAAACTATTGTAAACTAAATACTCTTATATTATATTTATTTAAATAGAGAATTAATACCTACATACATGTTGCCAGATATTTGTTATTTATTACCTTCCTTAGTAAAAGTATAAGACTAATCTGTAATTAGCACATTTACCTTCTATATGGAAAGCTCTCGAAGAACTTACAAACATTAAATGAGCAATTACTATAAAGTTAAACACTGTGCTGCCCCACATGGCTGCTCTTGTGGTTTTAAAAGTGCATAGATAACAAATCAGATTCTAAAATAGCATATTTCCCTCTGCACATTCTTCTAGCACAGAAAAAACAAACACTAACATCTTACCAAAAGTTTAAATTTGACTAATTCTGAATTAATGTAAACACATCATTAACTCTTATTGCCATGATGATTATTTTTATTGAGGGTTATGCAGAATTATTTGCACTTGTCACTTAACTAAAAGAGACATTTACTTTTGTTTCATTTCTTGACAGAATGGAGAAATGCATCTATCCTTTCCCCTGGTTTTCAAATGGTGTTGACAAAAATATCTTTGATCTTAAGAACAGAATGTGTTGGCCAGTTAAATAGCAATGATAACCAAGAGCAAACTCTCCCCAGTGTTTCATATAACTCAGTGTGTCTAAGGGAATTGTGTGGCTATTTTACTGCTGTTTCTCGACAGGTTTTTCATAGTTCTTTTTATAGCTAATATGTTGTTCTGGAGCTACATTCTTTCTAAATACTGGGAAAAAATGAGAAATCCAGGGCTACGGCCATGCCTGTGACAGTTAAGTATTGATGATGAAATTGGTGAGGCATTAAGGAAGTGTGAGTTGATAAGCAAGTGATATATTTAAAAGAGAAAACAAAATGGGAAGAATGGTCTGTTGGGTGTTGCAAAAATTACAGAAATATCTTTGGCTTTATGCACCCTTATGTGCGTAATGGTAGCAGCCGTGGTGGCTGGGGCATTGGAGTGTTTTTACACTATTTGGGATGTTGTCCTAAGTGAATTGCCTTAAGATTTTCCATAGAGGCAGGAACCTGAATAAATACTATATATGTTCACATATGTATCCTTGTATATGTTTTTGATTGGAAACAATCCTGTCATAAAATACGTGCCTACTCTGCTAGATTAATATGAGTGTATTTATAGTCTTGGGAATGATTTAATGTTGTTTGATAATCTCGTGTTTTGTTTATACTGAAAAATTAAGTAAGAAGCAGAGAAAAACAAAAAAGTGGTTTGTTACATTCATTTTACCTACTGTTCTTTCTTCTTTTCCTGTATTTTCTTCAAATTAATCAATTAAAATGCACAGATGTTCAATTAAAACTATAAAAATCTTCCATGGCTACAGCTGTTTTGAAGCTGCATTGTTGAAAATTTAACATATCTAGTAATGATTCCCTCTCAGAAGAAATTAAATTAATGACTCTTTGCTAGATTATTTTCCATTTGATAAATTAAGCAAAATTAGAAAAAAAACTGAGACTTACTCTGCCTGCTACATTTATTAATTAGCATGATAGACTAGCAGATATTAATATGAAAAGGCAACAAAATGGAAAATATTTCTTATTTTCCAAGTGAAATACCTTCAGGACTGCAGTTTATCTTATCAGCAAATGGTTACATGGTATAAATTATTAAAAATTTACCTGTAAATAGCAGACAAGTGACAAATTTCATCATCCCACATAATAGAGATGGCAGAGATGTGATTATGTGGAACTTATATAAAATTTTTTTTTTCACATTTTTATCCACCTTTTACATACTAGTCAGTGACCCTTAAATAATAAGTAGAGAAACAGGATCTTTTTTCTCAATCATGTTGCTTTATCTCCAGGAAAATTTGATATTTTTTTCTCATTCTCAATTTATTCTTTAATTTTTAAAGATCTTTCTAGTCATTTTTTTAATGCCAAAACTAGTAGATGGTCATTGCATTAGTGTTCTCCACAACCAAAAGGGGTGTGTGTGTGTGTGTGTGTGTGTGTGTATCTAGAGAGAGATTTATTTTAAGGAATTGGCTCTCATGATTGTGGAAGCTGGCAATTCTGAAATTTGTAGGATAGATTGGCAGCCTAGAAACTCAGGCAGGAATTGATGTAGTATTGAGTCCAAAGTCTGCAGGGCAGGACGAGCTGACTGGAAACTCAGGCAGAGTCTATATGCTGCAGTCTTGAAACAGAAAGAATGACATTCTTTCATTTGAGACTTTCAACTGATTGGATGAGGCCCACCCACATTATAGAGGGAAATCTGCCTTCCTTAACATGTGCCAATTATAAATGTTAATAAATGTTAATCACAACTAAAAAATTCCTTCCCAGCAACATCTAGACTGTCTTCTTATGAGTTTAAATAATGTTTGAAACTTCATTTGCTTATGGAGCCCACAGATGACAGCCAGCTTTTGCCTGCATATGAGGGGCAGCACTGTCAGAATGGTAGGGTTGCCACAGTCAGGCACCAGGCAGGTGATCAGGGTACACATTTCCCATTCACTGTGACAGTAGCATAGGCACCATGTGCTGGGCACCATAGCCTAGCTAAGTTGACACATAAAATTAACCATCACACTAATTAAGACAGTTTTAGAAAATAAAAACAAACTAAAAACACATGTAATAAAGCCCTTTCAAATGATCTCTGCTAAATGTTTCAGTGTGTATCCCTAGAGTCTTCCTCTTGTGTTTGTATGTCTTTTCTTTTTCCTAAGTTGAGAATAAAGTGTTTATTCTATTTCCTAAGTCTTTATTTATTTAAGACTATGTACACCTTCTCACTTCATTAAAATTATTTATTTTTCAATCATATTTAATAACTTCAGTACAACCAGTTGAAGGGCTTGTTGGATCATTAGGTTTTTAATTTTATATGGACATTATATCTTTTCACATGTAACTTTTGAATATATTACTACACGTGCATTTGCTAGTTAAAAATATGTACATTTTTAAACTTTTTGCATGCATGGCTAAATTGCCTTCCAGAAATGTACCAATTTATATTCCCAATATCAATATTCCAGAGGCCAGTTTCCTTCCCTATGTTTCAATATTAGGTGTTAGAATAAAAATATTCCAATCTGAAAGATAAAAAAGATCTTGCATTATTGTTTTAATTTGAATTTCTTGATTTCTAATTATGTTAAATGAATTTCTTATGTTTATTTATATTAGTAGTTCTTTGTGAATTGTCCACTTTGCTCAACAATTTCTATGAAGATGCTTGCTGTTTTCCTATTATAAAAACTGTACGCCATATGTCTATACACAAACAGTTATATATGGAATACATTTATAACTATATGTATATTATAGTTATATATGACATACATATATATGTATGTGTGTGTATACATTGTGTGTATATATACGCACACACAGTAATGTGTGTGTGTGTATATATGTACACACAGTTATATCTATATATGGGAATTGTATGTTTTGTGTGTGTGTATGCCACACAGTTATATATATATATGTATATACATATATGGCATATATATGCGTATATGTGTGAAGTTTATCAAACTGAAGTAAAAAACTCATCCATTTTTTCTGTTATGTTATACTTTTGACATCATGCATTTCAAATTTTTTCTATCCCAGGATGGAATACCTTCTAGTGCCATTATAGTTTATTTTCTTTTTGTAAGCCCTAGAATTACACTTGATGTGTGGTGTGAGGTAGGGATTATTTGTCAGTTTAAGATTTTGTTTGAACTACCGTTTTTTCTATCTACTTCTATACCTGAGGGAGATGGCATGCAACAGACTAAAAATGCTAGAAAGAAGCAACTTTACAATTTCATATCTGGTTGACCCAATAAAGATCACAGTGTTTCTGCACCATTATTATTCTGTCTAAAAGCAGGATTAAAGGTAATGGCAGTTGCCTCAGACATCCATGCATATGAATGCATGTGTATGTTTATGTGGATGTGTGTAGATATATATGGGCATGAAAGAGAATATACCTATAAGATGACAATGAGGAATCTGGGAATCATTTTTAGTATTAACTCTATCATCTTATTAGCTACAAATTTTTCAAGACTTGAGAATTTTTATTTGTTGACAATACTTGCATCTTTAATCAGTAATCATGCTAGATTAAAAAGTACTAGACTACAGTATTTTAACTGCAGCAGTATGTATTTATGTACAAGGGCAGAATATGTCCGTAGACAAGATACTGCCTCTATTTCATGGACATATTCTGCCACTGAGCAAATCTTGTTACCAGTGACTATGTTGACTTGGAAAGGTTATGACACACATCCCTAGCACAGTGCTGTTTGTGACCCTGTTGTAATTTTCACTGTATTTATGTACCCCCATAGGAAATGTCTTCCATTTAGTTTTTACAAAATGGTTAGTTATTGGGTACAAGAAAGTGCAGTGACTAAGATAAATCTTACCCTATATAGTCTTATTTTTTCCCCTCATCTTAACAATCCTCATCACTCTCATCATCAATTTTTCATCACTAAATATGGGACAAGAAGCAGTGACGTGAAGTTTCAAGTGAGCCATATTAAGAACTATGATTTTCATAATTGCTAGAAGTAAGCAGGCTTAATATTTTGTCAATATGTTTTATATATTAGCCAATTTATTTTAGATTAGCTGTCTTTTTTGAGATTTTTTTTCAGAGTTATCTTGAAGTTTATTTTTAGTGTGGCAGAATTCATTATTAATATTTGTAGGTTTTCATTATGCATTGCACTGTTTTACACTTGAAATTTTTAGGAGATAGGGCTTAGCATTTTACATTTTATTAAGCTCCTCAGAATATTTATATAGCTATTCAGTTTCAGAAGACCTAGACTATCGCATTTGGTTTTAGAATTTGTATATTCAGAGAGATTTTCTCATGAAATGTTGTGAGAAGACAGGTTAAAGTGCCTAGCACAGAGCCAGGCACAGAGTAGGCATTGTATAAATGTACATTATATATTTTATCTGGGTGTTACGGGTAATTAGCATACTGATGTGGACTTGGTCTGTTCCACATTTGTGGCTGTTTTTAAGGAAGCTTCCATTTAAATACATACATTTTACAGTGTATGTTTTGTATTACTGATCTCTATGAGCTTAACATTTGGAGGACGGTGTTTATTGACTTTTTAGTGTGAACAGCTCATCATTTTGTTAAAGATTCAATATTCTGAATATTCTAGGAACATAAATATCCACAAGTACTACTTGCATTAGCTAACAGAATTACCATATATTTGCACAGCTGTTAAATGGTTGTTTTAAAATTAAAAAAAAAATAGTTCAGGTGTATGGAATTATTCAAATTATGTAAATATTCAGAGGTTTATACCAAAATAAGAAGATGCCACCTTGTGGTACAAAAAAAATATTTTTAAGTACATTTGTAATATGTGCTTGACAAATATTTGGTATACCATGTGGTTGACAAACCTATTTGAGTAAATAGGAAAAGCAGCTAAAATACTCATGCTCGTGGCCAAGTATTTTATTTTTATTTATTTTTATTTCTTTTGAGATGGAGTTTCTCTCTTGTCGCCCAGGCTGGAGTACAGTGGCGTGGTCTCAGCTCACTGCAACCTCTGCTTCCCTGGTTCAAGTGATTCTTCTGCCTCAGCCTCCTGAGTAGCTGGGATAATGGGAACCTGCCACTGTGCCCAGCTAATTTTTGTATTTTTGTATTTTTTTTTTTTTTTTTTTTTTTTGTAGATATGGAGTTTCACCATGTTGGCCAGGCTGGTCTCAAACTCTTCACCTTAGGTGATCTGCCTGCCTCGGCCTCCCAAAGTGCTGGGATTACAGGCATAAGCCACTGTGCCCGGACACTAAATGTTTTAATTCAGCAACTGTGTCACAAATAGAAAGATCACATGGGGAAAATTATGTGGGAGTGTGTTGTTTTATGAAAGCAGGGGTCTATTCAGTAGTATACAGTTGTTACAAAGGTATTACAATGGAAAATTTCAAAGATGTGCAATGGAATATAATAAACTCACAACATGTATTTTAAAATTAAAATCGTAGTGTATTTTCAAGAACGATTGCTACATTTTGTTCCTTTAGGTAAAGAGTAAAATTTTATTATGATTTCACTTTAATGAACTTAATTTAAGATAATCTTTTACTTGGATAATGTTTACATATATTAAAATGATGTTTTGTTAAAAAGATAAAGATCACTTGAAATGAATTGTGAACTATAGCATACACCTAGATGACAAGTAGATTTCTTACATCAGATGATCTTGGAACTTCTGAGAATGAGTCAATCTTGGAAATCATGTAGTTTGATATTTTATCTTTTATTGGCATGTAAACTAAGGCATAGAGATGTTAAATGACTTGCCCAGGAACCCCCACCTCCTCAGCAGTTCCCTATCTTTATCCTGTGCTGCTTCTTCTTCCCCAAACTACATTTGAATTGGCCTCTTGTATTGAGAATCTTTGTTTTCCAGAAAAAGAATAGATAAGAATACATTTCTCCCCTCTGAACCTTTCATTAAATGTTTATTCTGTTGCATTTCTCCATAAGCATTTTTATATTGCCATTTTCTCCTCTTATTAGAATACTTAATATAGTTCCAAATAGTACATAATTGAAAACAGTTTATCATATCCATTTTTATTTATTAGTATAATAGTATCCCTGCGATCTGGTGGCGAGAAAGTACTGAACTATTTTATTGTAATTTATCTCATTTTAAATGTTCATTTGGGTCTATGAAATTGCATAATACTTTTAATACTTTGTAGAAATATACTTTCAGAGTATGTGTTGGAAAAAAAAAACCCTCAAATATCAGAATTGGCCTTGAAATTTTGCAGAAACAATATTGTGGGATATTCCAAATCTAAACAAGTGAATGAATCAGCCTATCATTTCAAAGATTTTGAAAGGGTGTGCACATGTATATGTACCAAGGACATAAAAGATCATGTTCATAGACATTTATCCATGACAAGTGACAAAGGAAGTTACTGGCAGGCCTTGTTATAGAATCTCCAGAGTACTGTGAATGGATTTATCAGGAAAAGTATCACACATAGAATTGTATCTATCTTATTTTTATTATTTTTATTTTTGACTTTTATTTTAGGTTCAGAGGGTACATGTGCAGGTTTGCTACATGAATAAATTGTGTGTTGCTAAAATTTGGTGTAGGAATGATCCCATCACCCAGATAGTATACATAGTACCCCATAGGTAGTTTTTCAGCCCATGTCTCCCTCCTACCCTTTTTACTCCTGTAATCCTCAGTGTCTGTTGTCCCCATCTTTGTGTCCATGCATACTCAATGTTTAGCGTCCACTTATGAATGAGAACATGTGGTATTTGATTTTCTTTTCCTGTGTTACTTTGCTTAGGATGATGGCCTCCAGCTTTATCCATGTTGCTGCGAAGGCCATAATTACATTCTTTTTATGGCTGTGTAGTATTCCATGGTGTATATGTACCACATTTTCTTTATCCAGTCCACCAGTGATGGGCATATAAGTTGATTCCATGTCTTTGTTATTGTGATTAGTGCTGCAGTGAACACACAAGGGCGTGTGTCTTTTTGATAGAACAATTTATTTTCTTTGGGGCATATACCCAATAGTAGGATTTCTGGGTTGAATGAAAGTTCTGTTTTGACTGGGCACGGTGGCTCATGCCTGTAATCCCAGCACCTTGGGAGGCCAAGGCGGGGGATCACAAGGTCAAGAGATCAAGACCATCCTGGCCAACATGGTGAAACTATGTCTCTACTGAAAATAGAGAAGCATTAGCTGGGTGTTGTGGCATGCACCTGTAGTTCCAGCTACTCAGGAGGCTGAGGCAGGAGAATCGCTTGAACCCAGGAGGTGGAGGTTGCGGTGAGGCAAGATTGCACCATTGCACTCCAGCCTGGCCACAAAGCAAGATTAAAAAAGAAAAAAAAAAAGTTCTGTTTTAAGTTCTTTGAGCTCTCTCCAAGCTCCTTTCCACAGTGGCTGAAATAATTTAAATTCCCATCAGCAGTGTATAAGTATTCCCTTTTCTCCACAACCTTGCCAACATCTGTTATTTTTTGACTTTTTAATAATAGCTATTCTGACTGGTGTGAGGTGGTATCTCATTGTGGTTTTGTAGAATTATATTTAAATGAAGTCTTGAGGAATAAGATTAATTTAGATAATCAGGTGGTGCTGAGGTAGGTACTCTAAGCAGAAATGGTGTTGCCCATGTCTATTTATCTTTGGGACATAGTGATTAAAATTTGTTTGGAGATGGAGGACCTTATATAAGGGTAAGATTATTCAGGATAGATGATGAATGAATTGTGTTTAGCTGTTTTCCATATGTAATGGAAAGCCATGAGTGACTTTTAGTTAACAACGTGTTATGAATGAACTAGCATTATGATTGAAGATTATACATGAAAGTGTGGTTTTGAGGAAATAGCATGAAATGAAATGAATGTGTGTGAATTTCTCTTTTTTTTTTTTTTTTTTTTGAGACAGAGTCTCGCTCTGTCGCCCAGGCTGGAGTGCAGTGGCCGGATCTCAGCTCACTGCAAGCTCCGCCTCCCGGGTTCACGCCATTCTCCTGCCTCAGCCTCCTGAGTAGCTGGGACTACAGGCGCCCGCCACCTCGCCCGGCTAGTTTTTTGTATTTTTTTAGTGGAGACGGGGTTTCACCGTGTTAGCCAGGATGGTCTCGATCTCCCGACCTCGTGATCCGCCCGTCTCGGCCTCCCAAAGTGCTGGGATTACAGGCTTGAGCCACCGCGCCCGGCCGAATTTCTCTTAATTCAACAACTAATCTTTCTATTTCCCGATGTACTTTGATTTGCAAGTATCATAGAAGAAGATATTTTTATTACCTTTATTTGGTTAATTTTCCTTTCTTCACGTATTGACCAGAAATAGGGCAATAGAAAATCTATACTCCCTTTGCAACAGTTTATCTTTTCAATAGCACCAACCCTTAGGACAACTGTCACCTTCCCAGTGCAGATTTACTTAAAAGAAAAAAAAGCCTAGGGGTGTGTTACGGTTTGAATGTGTTTCCAGAAAGTGTGTGTTGGAAACTTAATCCACAATGCAGCCGTGTTAAGAGGTAGGGCCTGCTGGGAGGTTTTTAGGTTCCCACCTTCATGAGTGGATTAATGTTGATCATAAAAGGGCTTAAGGATGTGAATTTGAGCTCTTGGTCTCCCTTACTCTTCTTTGCCCTTCCATTATGGGACGATAGCGAGAAAGTCCTTATCAGATGCCAGCCCCTTGATCTTGGTATTCTCAGCCTCCAGAACTGTGAGAAATAAATTTCTATTGTATATAAGTTACTCAGTCTGTGAGTCTTTGACATTCTAACAGTACCAAACAGACTAAGACAGGGTGGTTGCACAAAAATGTGGTAGAGTACCCCATCATTTATATACTGTTAGTATTTGTGTTCGTAGGAGGTCAGTTAACTCAGTATAGCCCAGAATAGGCATTAAGAAGCTAAAGAAAACCTTTCTCAAAAATGTCTTTGTGGTAGGTGGAATAATGGCTCCTCGAAGATGTTTATGTTCTAATCCCACAGACCTGTGAATATGTTAGGTTATATGGTTTGCAGATGGAATTAGGTTGTGAGTCAGCTGACCTGAAAAAAGAGAGATTATAGTAGAATCTCCAGGCTAAGCATGTTAGCACTGGATTGTCTGAGTGAATCTAAAGTAACCATAAGGATCCTTAAAAGTGAAAGACAGAGACAGAAGAGGAGGTTGGGATGATAAAATGTCAGAAGGACTCAACCTACCATTGCTGGTTTTGAAGATGAAAAGGGGGGTGTTTGGTTTAAGACAAGGAATGTGGGCAACCTTTAAGAAGCTGGAAAAGGCTGAGTATGAGGGCTCAAGCCTGAAATCCCAGCTACTCAGGATGCTGAGGCAGGGGGGTCAATTGAATTCAGAAGTTCGAAGCTGCAGTGCACTATGATTGCACCACTGCACTGCAGTGGAGTGACAGAGTGAGACCTCGATCTCAAAAAAAAAAAAAAAAAAAAAAAAAAAAAAAAGCTGGGAAAAGTCAAGGCAAGGAAACAGTACTCTTTAGAAACTTCTGAAAGAAATATTGGCCTCTGGCCCTACCTTGACTTTAGCCCAGTGAGATCTGCAACAGACTTCTCACCTGCAGAACTGTAAAATAGTACATTTTTGTTGTTTGAAGCCACTAAGTTTATGGTAATATGTCACAGCACCAGTAGCAAATAAACACAGCCCAGACCAAAGATCAAATAAGGATGAGAATGATCCTCCTTCTCCTCATCTTATAGTTACTCTGTGGAGGACTGACTGTCTGTCAGGTACTCAACATAATCTCATCCAGTTCTTACTGCTACCTTGCTGGCAGGTGTTATCGCTAGCTTGTAAATGATAAACAAATGCTGTCAGGAATTTAGGAAGAAATTCTCCCCAGAGCCTTGAAGTTTGTATGTGACAGAGATCAGGTTTAAACTGTTTCGTCTGAGGACAAAGTCTCATCCTCTTTATTGCAGGAATGGTTGGGAGGCAGTAGAGCTTTGGGTTAAGCACATTGGCTCTGGAGTCAGACTGCCCGGTTTGAATTCTTGCTCTTCATCGTGTTAGACTAGTGCCTAGGACATAGTAAATCCTCAGTACATCTCAGCTGTTATTATGATGAATTGTTGTTGTTATTATTATTATTATTATTGTACCTCATAGATGGCACTATAAGAGTAGTCATTGTCTTAGGAAGGTGTTTGTTAAAGTAACTACTACAACATCCATTCTATTAGGCTTAAGTATAAACTTCTCAAACTTCATTTTATACTTTAATTTTAGCTTTTGGAATTTGTTGAAATGCCTCTTCAGCTCATTAAGCAGTGAACTTGAAACTCATTAATTCATGTATTTACCTGGCATGGTCTTTATTTCTAACTACTAGAATGTTCTATTTTTGTCAAACCATAATGATTGCCAGACAATATCCTGAAATAATTTTCTATGATGGTTACTCTTTTGACTGGACCTACCTTTGTGCAGTGAACTATTTTTTTTTTTTGGAAAGATACTTGGGTTTAGGCAAACAGGCATCTGAATGGACAGAATACAGTCCCTCGGGTGTAAGTGATGATCCTTTGGTTCTACCATTGTCAAGAGATGGCATTATGATTTCGCTGGACACCTGTGCAACTTGCAGGCCATTTTATCATTCATTGTCTTACAAGTGAGCCCTGTTCCCTGTTTAACCAACCCTCAACCACAGAAGGTGGGTAGCAAGCTGATAAATCTCTACCAAGGCTGTATGAAGTCACTGGGTCTTCAGACTGGTAATTTAATGGTAAATCACTATTCTGGTAATCCACAATGACAGAATTTCTGGTTGTCCCAATATTCTGATTTCAATGCCCAGTACAAGGCTATCATTCATCTTTGGCCCCAGACCAGTGCTGAAGTAAATGTATGCAGCCAGTTCCGGTAGGTACTGAGTCTGAGATTAAACATGCTCTTGACACCTGGAACCCTCAGATGTTAATCTCTTCTTAGTCAGTTTCCTGATCTTCTATTTGCTCTTCAACTCCCTTGTTTTCCCTGATATTCTTTTCTCCTTTTTCATTGTTCCTCTTTCACTTCTCATTCTTGGTTTCTTTTATGGACTCCACTTCTATAGTTCTGACATTAAAAGATAGCTTTATCTAGTTTTAAACTTCTACCCTCTACTTTTCTTGTTCTGTTCTCTCTTTCTGAATGCCTTTTCTGACTTTCATGCCAACAATTATTACCCCTGTGCTGATGACTCCCATCCCATTTTACTAGCTCCTAAATTCTTACCTGATCTTCAGACTTATGAATCCAGTGACCTGGCAGCTGGGCATGCAGATGAATCTTGAAATCATCTTTCCTGTATAAGCCTGGGTTTTCTGTCCTAGTTGTGGCATCATTATCCTACAACATTCAAATAAAAATCAACTGTTTTTCCCATTTTGGCATATTGTAATGTATTTCTTGAATCTCTTTTCTCTCCATCTTTATTACATTTGTCCTGATTCAGGTCCACGTATTTGTTATCTGAATATTAATTTTGTTTTGATCATTTTCATGTATCATTATAAATTTTATCATTAAATATATCCATCATGCTTTCTACTTTTTAATTTCATCCATTGCTTTAATGCTTAGGCGGTACTAATCTACCATGAAATAAGTTAAATATTCATATAGATTTCCCTCTAGATTATTATGGTTTCCTTTTTTATTAATTATTAATGCTTTATAGTTTCTTTCCTTTTTCATGTTAAATGTTCTTTCATGTTATTATCATTACTTATTTAAGTTTTAGATACTTGAATTTTTCTTGATTGAATTTCTTGAATGTTTGCTCCAATAATTTTTGTAAAAACTAGTTCTTACAAATATCAGTTTTAGTTTATTTTTATTTTAAAAAATATTTTAATTATTTCTGCTTTCATTTTTAATATTATCTTTTTTTCTGATTTTCCTAAGTTTTCTTTGTTGATAGTATTTAGGATTATGAATTTGCCTCTAGGTTACAGCTTTTTAAGCAACATGTGTTATAGTATGCAATACTTTTAAAAAATTCATATTTTATATGTGAAGAATTTCACATGTATGTAATGTAAACAGAATAGTTTAATCACCCCCCAGTTACCTATCACCAGACTTAAACAATTATCAACATTTTGCCATATTTATTCCCCCGTGCCCCCATTGTTTTTGCAGTATTCTAAAGCAAATCCTAGATATTGTGAAATACAGTAATATTTACTTATATTTTTAATTTTGAGTTTCCTACTATTAAAAAAGGTTTAGATTATATATGGGTGTATGTATTTGCATGTTTATGTACTCATATGTATATGTGTGTATATATACAGACACTCTGATACACATGCACATACATTTTCAAGTAATTGGTGAATCTTTTAAGCTTAATTAAAATATTTGCAGTTTCAGGGAATATAGTCAGATAATTTGATCTGTATTATTTCTGCTTCTCCTAATAAACTTGGTTCTTCTTATAGATTATTATCTCACCCATTTGACAAACTATGTATTCTTCAAATGCAAGGAAAATCTGCTTTCAGAGTTGGCAGCATGATACATTTTATCAACTATGCTAGTCAAATTTCCATGTTACCATTATCTTAATTATAATAATCCAAATCTCCATGTCATCAAATTCTTCATGTTCTGTCCAAAGCTGAGAACATTGTATTAAAATCTATTATGACAACTTTTTCATTTTTATCTGCCTGCCAATTTTTGCTTAATATATTTGAATGTTATATTATTTGACTCATAAAGGTTCATGACTGATATATCTCTTATGAAACTTTTATCAATATAAAACAACTCTCTTTTATTCTATTTTCTTTTTATCTTTAAGCCTACATTGTCCAAAGTTAATATTGTCACCTCTACTTAAATTTAATTTGTGCTCTCTAGATTCCTCCTCTCTGGGCAGGGCATCTCTGAAAGAAAGGCAGCAGCCCCAGGCAGGGTCTTATAGATAAAACTCCCATCTCCCTGTGACACTGCACCTGGGGGAAGGGGCAGCTGTGGGTGCAGCTTCAGCAGATTTAAATGTTCCTGCCTGTGACTCTAAAGAGAGCAGCGGATCTCCCAGCGTGGTGCTCAAGCTCTGCTAAGGGACAGACTGCCTCTTCAAGTGGGTCCCTGAACCTGGTGCCTTCTGACTGGGAGACACCTCCCAGCAGAGGTTAACAGACACCTCATACAGGAGAGCTCTGGCTGGCATCTGGCAGGTGCCCCTCTGGGAAAAGTCTTCCAGAGAAAGAAACAGGCAGCAATCTCTGCTGTTCTGCAGCCGCCGCTGGTGATACCCAGGTAAACAGGGTCTGGAGTGGACCCCAGCAATCTCCAGCAGACCTGCAGCAGGGGAGACTGACTGTTAGAAGGAAAACTAACCAAACAGAAAGGAATAGCATCAACATTAACAAAAAGGATGTCCACACAAAAACTGCATCTGAAGATCACCAACATCAAAGACCAAAGGTAGATAAATCCATGAAGATGAGGAAAAGCCAGTGCAAGAAAGCTGAAACTTTGAAAAACCAGAACGCTTCTTCTCCTCCAAAGGATCACAACTCCTTGCCAGCAAGAGAACAAAACTGGACAGGGAATGAGTTTGATGAATTGGCAGAAGTAGGCTTCAAAAGGTGGGTAATGACAAACTCCTCTGAGTTAAAAGAGCATATTCTAACCCAATGCAAGGAAGGTAAGAACCTTGAAAAAAGGTTAGAGGAATTGCTAACTAAAATAACCAGTTCAGAGAAGAAAAAAATGACCTGATGGAGCTGAAAAACACAGCATGAGAACTTTGTGAAACATACACAAGTATCAATAGCCAAATCGATCAACTGGAAGAAAGGATATCAGAGATTGAAGATCAACTTAATAAAATAAAGCATGGAGACCAGATTAGAGAAAAAAAATGAAAAGGAACAAACAAAGCCTCCAGGAAATATGGGACTATGTGAAAAGACTAAACGTATGTTTGATTGGTGTACCTTAAAGTGATGGGGAGAATGGAAACAAGTTGGAGAACACTCCTCAGGATATTAACCAGGAGAACTTCCCCAACCTAGCAAGACAGGCCAACATTCAAATTTAGGAAATACAGAGAACATGACAAAGTACTCCTTGAGAAGGGCAACCCCAAGACACATAATTGTCAGATTCACCAAGGTTGAAATGAAGGAAAACATGTTAAGGGCAGCCAGAGAGAAAGGTTGGGTTTCCCACAAAGGCAAACCTGTCAGACTAACAGTCATTCTTTCTGCAGAAACCCTACAAGCCAGAAGAGAGTCAGGGCCAATACTCAACATTCTTAAAGAAAAGAGTTTTCAACCCAGAATTTCATATCCAGTCAAACTAAGGTTCATAAGCAAAGGAGAAATAACATCCTTTACAGACAAGCAAATCTTGAGAGATTTTGTCACCATCAGGCTTGCCTTACAAGAGCTCCTGAGGGAAGCATTAAATAATGGAAAGGAAAAACTGATACCAGCCACTGCAAAAACATACCAAATTCTGAAGACCATCGTCACTGAAGACACTGCATCAACAGGCAAAATAATGAGCTAGCATCATAATGACAGGATCAAATTGACACATAACAATATTAGCCTTAAATATAAATGGGTCAAATTCCCCAATTAAAAGACACAGACTGGTAAATTGGATAAAGAGTCAAGGCCCACTGGTGTGCTGTATTCCGGAGACTCATCTCATATGCAAAGACACACATAAGCTCAAAATAAAGGGATGGAGGAATATTTACCAACCAAATGGAAAGCAAAAAAAAAAAAATTAAAAAAATTTAAAAAGCAGGGATTGCAATCCTAGTCTCTGATAAAACAGACTTTAAACCAGCAAAAATCAAAAGAGACAAAGTAGGGCATTACATAATGGTGAAGGGATCAACACAATAAGAAGAGCTAACTATCCTAAATGTATATGTGCCCAATACAGGAGTATGCAGATTCATAAAGAAAGTTCTTAGAGATCTACAAGAGACCTAGACTCCCACGCAATAATAGTGGGAGACTTTAACATCCCACTGTCAATATTAGACAGATCAATGAGACAGAAAATTAACAAGGATATTCAGGACTTGAACTCAGCTCTGGACCAAATGGACCTAATAGACATCTACAGAACACTCCACCCCAAATCAACAGAATATGCGTTCTTCTCAGTTCCACATTGCACTTATTCTAAAATCAACCACATAATTGGAAGTAACACACTCCTCAGCAAATGCAAAATAACAGAAATCATAACAAACAGTCTCTCAGACCACAGTACAATCAAATTAGAACTCAGGATTAAGAAACGCACTCAAAACTGCACAACTACATGGAAACTGAACAACGTGCTCCTGAATGACTACTGGGTAAAAACAAAATTAAGGCAGAAATAAATAAGTTCTTTGAAACCAATGAGAACAAAGACACAATGTACCAGAATCTCTGGGACACAGCTAAAGCAGTGTGTAGAGGGAAATTTATAGCACTGAATGCCCATAGGAGAAAGTGGGAAAGATCTAAAATCTACACCCTAACATCACAATTAAAAGAACTAGAGAAGCAAGAGCAAACAAACCCGAAAGCTAGCAGAAGACACGAAATAATTAAGATCAGAGCCGAACTGAAGGAGATAGAGACACACACAAAAAAAACCCTTCAGTAAATCAATGAATTCAGGAGCTGGTTTTTTGAAAAGATTAAGAAAATTGATAGAACACTAGCCAGACTAATAAAGAAGAAAAGAGAGAAGAATCAAAAAGACACAATAAAAAATGATAAAGGGGAGATCACCACTGATCCCACAAAAATACAGACTACCATCAGAGAATACTATAAACACCTCTACGCAAATAAACTAGAAAATCTAGAAGAAATGGATAAATTCTTGGACACATACACCCTCCCAAGACTAAACCAGGAAGAAGTCAAATCCCTGAATAGACCAATAACAAGTTCTGAAATTGAGGCAGTAATTAGTAGCCTACCAACCATAAAAAATCCAGGACCAGATGGATTCACAGCAGAATTCCACCAGAGGTACAAAGAGGAGCTGGTACTGTTTCTTCTGAAACTATTTCAAACAATTGAAAAAGAGGGACTCCTCCCTAACTCATTGTATGAAGCCAGCATCATCCTGATACCTAAACGTGGCAGAAACACAACACATAAAGAAAATTTCGGGTAAATATCCCAGATGAACATCAATGCAAAAATCCTCAATAAAATACTGGCAAACCAAATTCTGCAGCACATTAAAGCTTATCAATCACAATCAAGTTGGCTTCAACCCTGGGATGCAAGGCTAGTTTAACATACACAAATCAATAAACATAATCCATCACATAAACAGAACCAATGACAAAACCCACATGATTATCTCAATAGATGCAGAAAAGACCTTCAATAAAATTCAACACCCCTTCATGCTAAAAACTCTCAATAAACTAGGTATTGATGGAATGTATCAAAAAATAACAAGAGCTATTTATGACAAACCCACAGCCAATATCATACTGAGAGGGCAAAAGCTGGAAGCATTCCCTTTGAAAACCAGCACAAGAGAAGGATGCCCTCTCTCACCACTCCTATTCAACATAGTACTGGAAGTTCTGGCCAGGGCAGTCAGGCAAGAGAAAGAAATAAAGTGTATTCAAATAGGAAGAGAGGAAGTCAAATTGTCTCTGTTTGCAGATGACATGATTCTATATTTAGAAAACTCCATCGTCTCAGCCCAAAATCTCCTTAAGCTGATAAATAACTTCAGCAAAGTCTCAGGATACAAAATCAACGTGCAAAAATCACAAGCATTCCTATACACCAATAATGGGCAAACAGTGAGCCAAACCATGAGTGAACTCCCATTCACAATTGCTGTAAATAGTATAAATACCTAGGAATACAACTTACAAGAGATGTGAAGGACCTCTGCAAGGAGAACTACAAACCACTGCACAAGGAAATAAGAGAGGGCACAAACAAATGGAAAAACATTCCATGCTCATGGATAGGAAGGATCAATATCGTGAAAATGGCCATACTGCCCAAAATAATTTATAGATTCAATGCTATCCCCATCCAGTTACCATTGACTTTCTTCACGGAATTAGAAAAACTACTTTAAATTTCATATGGAACCGAAAAACAGCCTGTATAGCCAAGACAATCCTAAGAAAAAAGAACAAAGCTGGAGGCATCATGCTACCTGATTTCAAACTATACTAGAAGGCTACAGTAACCAAACAGCATGGTACTGGTACCAAAACAGATATATAGACCTATGGAACAGAACAGAGGCCTCAGAAATAATGCCACACATCTACAAGTATCTGATCTTTGACAAATCCGACCAAAACAAGCAATGGGGAAAGGATTCCCTATTTAATAAATGGTGTTGGGAAAACTGGCTAGCCATATGCAGAAAACTGAAACTGGACCCCTTCCTTACACCCTATACAAAAATTAACTCAAGATGTTTTAAAGACTTAAACATAAGACTTAAAACCATAAATACCCCAGAAGAAAACCTAGGCAATACCATTCAGGACATAGGCATGGGCAAAGACTTCATGACTAAAACACCAAAAACAGTGGCAGCAAAAGTCAAAATTGACAAATGGGATCTAATTAAACTAAATAGCTTCTGCATAACAAAATAAACTATCAGAGTGAACAGGCAACCTACAGAATGGGAGAAAATCTTTGCAATCTATCCATCTGACAAGGAGCTAATATCTTGAACCTACAAAGAACTTAAACAAATTTACAAGAAAAAAACAAACAATCCATCAAAAAGTGGGCAAAGTATATCAACAGGCACTTCTTAAAAGAAGACATTTATGTGGCCAACAAACATATGAAAATGGCAATCATTAAAAAGTGAGGAATGGCAATCATTAAAAAGTGAGGAAACAACAGATGCTGGAGAGGATGTGGAGAAATAGGAACACTTTTACACTGTTGTTGGGAGGATAAGTTAGTTCAGCCATTGTGGCAATTCCTCAAGAATCTGGAACCAGAAATACTATTTGACCCAGCAATTCCATTACTGGGTATATACCCAAAGGATTATAAATCATTCTACTATAAAGATACATGCACACGTATATGTTTGTTGAGGCACTAATCACAATAGCAAAGACTTGGAAACAACCCAAATGCCTATCAATGATAGACTGGATAAAGAAAATGTGGCACATATACACCATGGAATACTATGCAACCATAAAAAAGGATGAGTTCATATACTTTGCGGGGGCATGGATGAAGCTGGAAATAATCATTCTCAACAAACTAACACAGGAACAGAATTCCAAACACCGCATGTTCTCACTCATGAGTGGCAGTTAAACTACGAGAACACATGGACACAGGGAGGGGAACATCACACATTGGGGCTTGTCGGGGTGGGGGCCTAGGAGAGGGATAACATTAGGATAAATACCTAATGTAGATGACAGGTTGATGGGTGCAGCAAACCACCATGGCACGTGTATACCTATGTAACAATCCTGGACATTCTGCACATGTATCCCATAACTTAAAGTATAAAAAAATTAATTTGTACTGGGTTGAGAAATCTCTACTCATTCTTTCATTTTAAACATGTACGGGCACTTTTAAATTAGAGGTATTATAGTACCAGCGCATTTAATGTGTCTTTTTACTCAATGTGGTAGACTTCCAGCTATTTCTGAGTTTTTCAAAACTGATGTTTGAGTTTCTCTCTCTTTTTCTTGTGTGTATTTATCTCCCTTTTATTTTTCATTTCATTTCCTTCAATTTTTGTATTTTTTTTAAAATTTTTTGTTACCTTTGTTTTGGTGATTGTTTTTGAGTGGTCTATGCTTTCATGTTTTCTATTGATTAGGAAAGTAAGAATCTGAATATTTATTCTACTCACTTTCCAAAATATCCAGCCTCTATTTTTTATATGAA
Organism: Theropithecus gelada; assembly: GCF_003255815.1. Lineage (NCBI taxonomy): Eukaryota > Metazoa > Chordata > Mammalia > Primates > Cercopithecidae > Theropithecus > Theropithecus gelada. Next base: position 79,332,950 of record NC_037681.1, read on the forward strand.
AGTTAAGAAACAATAACTTTTGTTTATTTACAAGGAACATGCTGACTTTCCCTGCTCCCAAACCTCCCAAACTCACTTATTTATATCAAAAGTGGTGCTGAATTCAGAATCAGATTGATATTATTAAATTATTTTTGCTTCAGATCTATTCTTTTACAAGGTTTATTTTTGACATTTGAAATTCTATTTGAAAATGTATTTATGATTGGTATTTAGGCCTAATACTTATGTTTATTTATTTCAGGGTTCATCACTAAGATTTATATTCTAACTTTCCAAAATTTAAATTTGCAAATTAAATTTTAATTTGAGTATTAGTAGTCTTTTCATTCCAACCTATTTTCCTTTCACCTCAGATTGTTCTTTCTTTATGACATCTTGAAGATGCCCAAGAGTTTTCTAAAATTGTTTTCCTGATTCCTATGCAAACAAGAAATATCTAAAGCTTCTAATAGCCATATGTAACCACAGGTCTCTTGTTTATTTACATTCACTCAAATAACAACTTTTTCCAATTCATTGTTGTTCATTTTTCCTCCTTGCACCTTTTTCCACATACTATTGGGTAAGTTGATGTGTTCACTTTCCTTTCCAATTTCCAGTGACCAGGGGTCATTTACATACTGTGGTCTTGTATTACGGAGATGAAATCTTCTACCACTCCCACCACCCACCAGAAGAGATGGAATTAATTGAAACTACAGCCTTCAAGATACATTTGGAGCAATACTCTTCCAGTTCTTTATTCCATGTTTTATTTGTGGGTACAGTGTCTCCCAGGATGTAGTGTGCTATAATTATTCTTCCACCCTTTTATTTTCTGGGAGTTTCTCTATCTGAATAGCACAGAAATATTAGTGGATAGGAAGGGAATATAATATCCTATCCATCTGAAAATTAGCACCCATGTTGAACAGAATCCCCGTTCAGTTTCCTGCTTCATACAGGGTCCAAATCTCTGAGCTGAGCTGTGCAGCAGATAATAGGAGAATTAAAAAAATACCTGCTCCTCTTTCAAGGAGGCGGACTTTTCTGTTTTGTGAAGTGATACTTGGATAGGCTACTGGATATTTTCTCATTCTTGACTCATCAACCTTATAATCAGTCTAAGTTTTTCCCAAATTTGTGGCTCTGGATTTCCTGTCACTCTTAGTTTTCTGTGTTAAAGTTTTCCATTTTCATATGTATGATATTGACAAGTGGGAGAGGCAGTGCCAGGGGATGGTGGCCAGTTGTCATTTTGTACCAGAAGTCTTTTATTATCTACATTTTAATGGTTATAAATAATGAATGCCTTTGTTGGGAGTACTTTCATTTACTCATTCCAACAAATTCTTAGACCAATTTTCCTTGAGATCAATTAAATTCAATCCCTCCTGTATGCCAGACTTAAAAAAAAAATGCCCAATGCTAAGTAGAATAAAAAATGTCTTTTGCTTCAGAGTAATATGATTAGGACTATTACAGAGTTAGGTTGAAAGGTCTATATCACATCAGAGTCAAGACTATGTTTCTCCTTGGGAAATTGGAAAGGCTACTGGAGAATATGAAACTTCAGTGAATCTTGGGGTATTACTAGATATTTAGAGGCTGGGTTGAGAGGCCAGGGGATCCTTGGCAGAAAGAAAAGCATAGTGACATAAGAGAGTGCAGCATGAGATCAGGAAGTTGTGATAGGTTGTAGGCAATTAAGCTGAAGAGGTTTATGAGGCCCTCATTTGTGTAGCAGGAAGATCTGATACTAGAGCAGTTAAAATTATCTAGGCAAGTGAGATGGGGGAATGAAGTCAAACAGCAGCAGCAGGGATGGAGGGAAAGTGACAAGTTTATGAGTTTAACCTGGAGAGAGAGAGGATGAGGGAAGAAGAATGCATAATGTGAAGATTGTTTGGTTCTTCTGGTCTGCCAATTATGTTCAAGTATATGCGAGATGCAATGGTCAAAGTAATAGGTACGTAATAAATAAACCATTTCTGTTTTCAGCCTCTGTAGATCAAACTTTAGCTTGCCTTAGTTTATCATTCGTGTGTTTAGACTATGATCAAATAAATCTATTCATTTTCACACTCTATTTATAGTGGTACATATTTTTAATGATGCCAAATAGTCACATTCTTAGCGATGGGAAAACTAATGCATAAATGGATTTGACATAAATCTTGAGGAATCCCTGAGAGATCTGGTTGGATCATGAGTCCTATTTTTGATTTTCAATCAAATATTCTTTCCACTAGAATTATCTACTTTCTTACTCAAAAAAAGTAATCTAACTATCTGAAAACTAATGATAATTTACAAGTTACAAGGAAGCCATTTTGTACCTTTGTTATACTTGTAATAAATCCTAGGTCCAATGAATATGTTTTAAAGTATGTTTCAAATAGGTATTACTAAAGTAAATCATAAGAGAGACAAAGTAGAATTATTTCCCTAAAGTTTTTGGAAAAGTAATATTCTTTTCAGAGAATCAAATGGCGTTATCCAAATGAAAGTATTATTTATCCCTCAAAGGAATTTCTGCCTATTACTCACAATTTAGTTAGATAGATTTGCTTCTCATGTTTGAGTTTCTTTTCCAAAATCATTTATCTTTTATTCAGTTGAAAAATATGTATATATTCTTAAGCAGTATTATTGAGAAGTTTTCCATTATTGGGAGAGTAAACAATAAAACAAAAAAATTAATACACACTAGGAATGCTCAAACAACTTCAAGTACCCATCTTATAAACCCCTAATACATTTATAAGTTTTGAAACTGAGAAAAAAAATCTCCATTTGCTCTAGTCAAATAATTTTTAGAGGTGCTAGAAATTATATATACACACATATATATGTATATATACCAGATTTAATAACTTGGCATGCATTACAAGAAATAACATTTTTCTCCCATTCTTACTTTAAGGTAAAGATTTTTTTAAAAAATACTTTCGTGAACTGAGATAGTCACTCTAGAAATTAATGCTAAAATGTTTAGTGATGCACTTGTACTAATTTAAAAACATAACTTGTTAACCATTATATAGTATTTGTTTCCAAACATTTAAAAAACTCTAATAAAGATTCTAACACAATTGTAATCAACTACAATCAATATGCAGGAGCTGGTTTTCGTTTTTCACTTTGCACTGAGAGGCAGTTCTTAAAGTACTGAAGACCTAGCTGTACTTGAAAATGGCTGAGATTTTCTTGTGCTTAGATCTCTTATATTCCTCCTCAACTTTCAAGACATGATTTCATTTGATAAGGATGCTTTGGAATCTGAATTTTAACATGTAGCTGTGATGCATTTCAGCATGCAACTATACACACTGTATATTATTTTGCTTTTACAGTAATTATTTTCATTTATGAAATTCTAAATTTGATGTTAAATATTGAATATTTTGGTTAAGTGACAGCTTGTGCTAGCTTTAGGATATTCCTGCTTGATAATTATTCATGAGAAGAACAGCTGAAAACAAACTAGTTATACACCTTGGCAAATTACTGTGATTGTAATTCTGTGAAATTTCCCCATGGCCATGTGACTTTATTATAAGTACTCTAACAGTGCAGATGTCCAGAATGTTGTCGTTGTCACAAATGTTATTCCTATATTCAAAGTTTTTGAATTACTCTTTACTGCTTCAGAGAAAACGTGACAAAGGAGATGAGACATGCAATATGTATGATAGAACATATGCAGCTTTCTTCAGTGCCTGTCCTCCCTTGGTTTGGAGTGGGCATGGTGCTTACATCCCTTATTCCTGCAAAATAAAGAAGCAGTGGCATTTTTGTGAAATCTAGATATGATGAAAACATTTCCTATTAAATTTTAAGAAAAAAGAAAAGTAGCCCCAATTTATCATTCTTCAAAAAAATTCCGTCGAAAATCAAATGTTATTTCCCTACTCTCCTTCTCCCTTTCAGTTCCTTCCCCATATGGTTCCTGAAATGTTCCTCCATTTAAATGGATTTTAAAGCTCATTCCTTATAGTTCCTAGAGCATTCATTGCTTTTGAGAAAAAAAAGAAAAACATTTTAGCATGTGCTATTTTTGTTATTCTAATTAGCAAAAACAGCTGGTCCTGTGCAGCTCAGACTGTAGTCTTTTTCAACACATTGTTCAGATTTTTTTTCTTCTTCTTCTGTCAAGCTACAGGCTACCACCTCTCCTCTTCCCACACAAATCAACCCCCAAAACACCTGCACACACAACCTTAAATATCACCTACATCTGCCATGAAAGGAAAAGGGAAACAGCCTCCCCTTCCTGGTGGCTGGGCAGGGCACATGCACCAAATTATACAGAAGGTGAACTAAAGTCATTCTTAAGGTTCTCGCCACTTCACTGATTTTCCATTCACCCAGCATATGATTCTGTTGTCTCAAAAAGTGCATCTATCTTATAGTTTTTTGTTTTCTTTCTTTTTTTCTCAACCCCTTCTGGCAAATAGGGGTAGCCTCTTGCAGAATCAGAGATTGAAAAATTGAATAATCAAACCTTACCTCACAATTTGGTATCTATCAAAGGCATGTGACTGCCAATGATCATTGGAGCTGATCAAAGTCACACTCTGTTACCATAGCAACGAATCCCCATCTTGTTTATATGGAGGGGTACGCACCACAGGAGAATAATGTTGAGACGAATTAAATTTGTGTTGTTGAGAAATTAACATGTGGGATGTTTAGGGGTGAGTTGTATGGGTATTTATCAGTGTGCCTTTTTTTTTTTTTTTTTTTTTTTTGGAAATGGAGGTGGTGGGGATATAACATGGCATATAGAGGGTATCATTATAAAAGAATCCAGTAAAACACTGAAATGTTTCAGAAGTGCATTTTTAGATGGGATCCAGATATGAGGAAATGATCTTTATTTGGTTTTGTCACTGACATATTTCATGAGCTTGTCTTTCCAAACTCTTCAGCTCTTCTTCCCTTTTCCAAATTTAAAAAGGATTGCAATAGCATGTGTCTTTCAAGTTTTATATTTGTTTATTTATTGAGCTGGAAACAATTCTTAATCCTATACCATTAATCTTTTAGGGAAGATATAGTATGACTGGTATATTTTAATTTTCAGTGATCCGATACCTCCCCTAGCCAAATATTGGGTTTGCATAAAGCTCTTTGTGTTTTTAGTTTATAAGATATTATCTGATCATGAGGGTGGTAAGTCATTACGCTATTTTCCAATGATTTTTTGGCACCTCTTACTGTTTTAATTTTTTCAGAATAAATTAGAGTATCTTCTTCAAAGGAAATGCAATACACATGGGATATTTTAACTTTTTGTCATGTTCAAATAATGGCTCTCCTTGCCACCTCACCCATTCTTTAGGCACTGTTTTCCTGCTATTTTATCTCTCTTATCCTTCCACTTCATTCACCATCCATGTCAAATGCTTGCACTATAACCTCTATCCAATATGGAACTATCATTTTCCTCTTCTACAGCAGCCACCAGGAATCATTGACTCATATTTTCTGAAATAAACAAGACTGTCATATGTCCAAATATTAGTTCCCATTGCCCTTGTTATTTTAGCCTTCTATCTTTTATACTTCTTTTATTATTATTCAAAATATGAATTCCACAAATATTTGAAGTGACTGCCTCTTTCAAGGCTGTGCTGTCATGTAAGATACAATCCCAGTCTGGGAGTTTGAAATCTTATGAGAAAGGGGGAGAAACCAACATTCACTGACAGTCTCTTATGTGTCAGTGCCCCTGCACAGCACTTGATGCATTTATACCTTGTTGAATCTTTACATACACTAGAGGATGTGAGTAATACCCTCATTATTCAAGTGAGGAAACTAAATCATGGGGAAGTTAAGCAACTTGCTTAAGAACATGCAATGGAAGGCCACCCCTAATACTTGGAGTGCTTTATTTCAAGATTCATGTTAGTTTGTTTGCTTTTTCCAGGCTACATTGGGTAATAAAACATATACACATATACACATAAATACCATATAAGATGCAGTGAAATGAGTGTTACGTGAATGTCAATGGCAATATCTTCTTCAGAAGTGAAAGATGAGGAAGAAGTTCCTTCTAAGCAGAATGTCAGGAATTAGTTCTGAGGAGGAGGAAGCATTAGACAAGGCTGTGAGAATGGTGGCACTTATTAGGTAAAGATGGAACCTAGAGGTGAGACTGAATGACTTGCCCTCTGTCACCTAGGTAGATCACAGATGCTTATTATATTGGTGCTTAGGCCATTTAGGATGTATGCTGCTCAATACAAACAGATGAAATATTTGTTTTTCGTTTCTGTATCTATCTTGGCCAGTACATTAAAAATGTTCATTTATGTTTTCCAGGAGGAGGCTTGCTGCTTTCATTTTTAATACCTGAATTACTTATCAAAAATAGCTATCATAGAGTGGGATATGGTGGATGATATATTTATCTTTTATTAATCTATAAGGCCTTAAGACCTGTAAACTTTGTTAATCAAATTAAATTAAATCAATGAAGAACTAGTGTAACCAGCCTTATACAATTTTCTGTTACATATGCTAATCAAGGTGGTGATAAATTCGGACAGAACCTATTAACCACTGCTTTACTGTTTACTTCAACCCTTTCTCCTACCAAGCTGTGATGACCTACTAACATTGAGGCAATGAGTCTTGTTTCAGATTGCTGGAAGTGTTATTAAAAACAAAGAGAAAAGTCAGGAAATAGAACATATGCCAAATTATCTGTTGGAGAGGATTAGCCAGGAACCAAGGGATAGTAGGTTTCTATGCCATTCTCTTAGTTGTGTACCTATTATAAGGCAATGGTCTTGTACTTTCTCAGTTCCTCATCTCTATACTGAGAATGATGATACTGCTCTCGTCACTAAAGTTATTAGCAAAGAAGTGTTAAGTCCTTCCTATGTCATTTTAAAATGGATGCATATTAATTTACTACAACAGCTTTATGGAGAAGGTAAGTTTCATAATGAAACTATCTTGCCACCCCAAAGAGGTCCTATCTGTGTTTGTCTTCTTAGAAAAGCAAAAGGCTGCACACTTCCTGTTGTCCTCTCCAATGGCAGTGAGTCAAGGCCTCTCTTAGAGAGCTTTGTGGCTATGGAACCTTCTGTCATCAAGGCAGGAACCTGTGAGCAGCAGAGTGCCTCCACACTGACCCTTTCTTGAAGAGGAAGATTCTTTTAGCCCGAGACTTCAGGCAAAATACATTTAAAAAAAAAAATGTTTTTGAAATATATTCTTGGAGGCTTCTCCCCGCACCCCCTTCTTCTGAGCATCTGAGAAATACAGGCAAAGCTGCTAAATTTAGAGGACAAAATTTTTTTACCCAAAAGTATTAAATAATCTTACTATTTGCTGGAAAAATGTGTTTAAACCATTTAATTCATTTATTTGGTTTAAGAGGGAAAGAAAATGTGGTCAGTGCCTTCCAGGAAGTGAGTTACTCAGCTGCAAACAGTGCCTACATTGTTGTTATGGCTGATAGGTTATCCTACTAGTGAGAAAAGGTTTTCCCACCACATTCCAAACCACCACCATCTGAGTGTTTTCAGGCTGCTTCAACCTTGTCTAAAGAAGCCAGAAGAATGTCTCCTACTGTTTCAGTTTACAACTTGATGCACACATTGGGGAATTTTGAAAACTTTCCCATCAAAATCTACAAGAGGCTGTTGTCGGGGTGAGCTATTTAGAGATTACAGCTATTGGGTAACTGGTTAGCATTGTCCCTGCCCAATACCCCACCCACTGACCCCCAAAAGAGCTTTGTAGGCTTTTGAGGTTTCAAAATGGGCCTTTAGGCTGGAAGGCAAAGTGAGGGGGATTCAGGAGCAGAGAGCTCTAGCTCAGCTTCCCTGTGTGCCATTGTGCTTGTTGGGTAAGCAGGGGGTTAATGATAAACTCATGAACTTAGCATATGTTTTCTACTCTGTATTGTTCCTTTCTGCAGTGTTGTCTAAATAACAAGGGCATAAGACCCTTCTCTCATCATACCAGGAGATTTGCCACAAATTTCAGCTTAATCAACTTTCACTCACTTGGCGCACATCCGAAGAGTATTGGGGCTTCAGTAATTGCTCAATTATTAAAGAATTGTTAAATAGGTTTGTGTGGAAATGGAGTTTTCTGAAATATGTTTGCATCATCAGAATCTAAGCTTATGTTCTTGGATAATTCTGTCTTCTCGTAAGTTTCTGAGTGGCTTTTTCACCCAGTGCCATTTTTATCCAGCATAGAGGAACGAATTCATAAAAGAAATCTCAATTTGTTAAAGCCTGATATTATGCGTGTAATGACTGGATTCTACAATGAACTGACTTTTGAATTTTAGTGAGTGGTAAATGAATGGATTGGAAACCATTGCTTTTAGAAATGGGCTCCTTCTGTTCCTTTATTCTAAATTTCATACTAGAAGGAAAGTTATTTTGCAGGTACAGTCCTTTTGCCTGGAGGTTGATTTTAATTTACTTGAAATGGTAGTTTCTTTTCCCCCTTTCCATTAAAGTTTTCTTTCTATTCAATTCTAGAGCATTGAAAAACTGTAGCAAGTATTTAGATCCTTTGTGATTTACAGATTTTATGTATATAGTCAACCTGTAGTCAGCCAGCGAGTATTCCCCTTCCCAGGCATGGAGAAATATTGTCTAAAAGTAAATGAAAACGTCAGTGAGGGCTTAATGAATTTCATGAAGCCTTGGGAAAACAGCAGACCACAGATGACATTCCTCTTCTCTTCTCTTTTACTTTTTTTTTTTTTTTTTGCAAGAAACCAGATAAAATATTAGACATATCAGAGCGTAAATAGAAGATTCTGTTTTGATTAATCATGGTAACAAATTAGAACAGAAAGACTGATACAAATAGATAGACTAAAAAAAGAAAAGAAAATAAATGAATGAAAAAAACTCCACTTAGTTTAACCTTACTCTACAAACCAACTAGAGATGGCACCTGCTGCAGTTGTTCACTGCAGGAGTTGGAAGTTGAGAGGTTAACTTCTTCCAGCCATTTTGCAAAGGAATAGTGGCCTCCCTTTGTTTTCTTGCTGCAAATTTGTGATATGAAAATAACAGAGGAGGAAAAGTTCGCACTGACCAATTTTATTTGATTTATTATTAGAAAAATAAGGAAGTTCACACTCTTGTTTACATAGAATTAATATTCAATCTCCTGTTGAGAGGTAGTATCATTAGCCAAAAGAACTTGCGACAGAAGGAAGTGGCTTTGAATTTTAGTCCTTTGCTCCTAGTAGTTGTATGACCTGGTAAGATTCTGAATTCTTCTGGCCTTCACTTGTCTCATCTGTGTAATGTAATCATATTTTATGGACCTTCCGGTCCATAGAAACTGGAAAAAGATAAAGCCTTAATAATGTTCCTTCTAGACATGGGTACAGTCTTTAGGATGGACAAGTACCACTAATATTCTCAGATTTTTATCTAAGAGTCAAGATTTCTCACATGCTATAATAAAATGAGGTTTCATGCTAGACAATGAAACAAGAAAGAAGTGGGAAAATTCCTAATGATAATCCCACTTTGCTTGAAAAAGCAATTCAAAACTGTCAGAAAGACAAAAAATGGACTTTTTTTGACAGTTGCTAAATTATTACCATTACTGGATTAACTCTGCATGCTGCTGGTTTACTGGGTCAGATACTGCTGTCCATTTGTCTCTTTTTGGCTTCCTGGTAAATAGTATATAGAGTGAAACCTCATTAACTTGTCCAGTTATTACAGCTAAGTTTTGACTATCCAAGGATGGACTTGCAACATTTTTATGTACTAATCTATCAGACTAAGGATTTAAAATAACTTATTCAACTGTCCATTGTTCCTTTTCATGTTTTTCTACTCATAAAACCTACAACCTACACTTAAAAAACAACAAGATACCTAATTATTGTTCCAGTTGCTATGACTATATAATAAATTATTCCTAGATTCACTGACAAAAAAAAATTTACTTATTAGGTTCATTGATTCTGTGGGTCAGGGATTCAGCCAAGACATGGTGGGGACAACTTGTCTCTGATTTACAGTCTCTGGGTCCTCACGTGGAATCTTGAAAGCTGGAGACTGTAGTCATTTGAACTTTTCTCACTGACGTTCCTGGAAGTCGATGCTGACTGTAGGCTGAAACTTAACTGGGACGGTTGACCAGAAGAACTATGTTTGACCTCTCCACGTAGTCTGGGTTTTCCCATAACGCGATGAGAGAGAGGTAGGCAGAAGCTGTATTTTTTTGACTTTAGCAGTCACATAACATCACTTCCACCCACTCAATTGTTCTGAGCCTACCCAAATTCAAGGCAATTCATGGGGAATGAGGAGATTCCAAAAGAACATGTAGGACTTCAAATATCACTGTAGTAGTCATTTATGGAAAATGCAATCTACTACAATTACCTTCCCCTCAACATTGAGATGTTGTAAAGTATCTACAGCTAAGTAAATATCCACAGCAAAAAAATAACTACTATTAAGTGAATGCCTTGCTTCTATTCATGAGGGAAGGCTATTTCTCTTGGGGAGAAAGGAAGAGGAAATAGTTTTAAGCAGAAAGTCATCTGTAACAATTTAACTAGATGACTTCTGATTTCTAAAATAATAAATTATTTCCCAATTAAATACAAATATCAAATCCACATTGGAAAATCACATTTAAATGTTTTTAGATGGATTGTTCTTCTAGATTATCCAGGATCTCAGTACTACTTCATTGGACTGGATATTCTAGTTGCTTATTTCTCTTCTTCTAGTTCCCCCAGGATTAAAGATGATAGTGGTAATGGTGTTTTCGAAGGAAAAAAAATGTGATGGACATATTCCACCTGTAGTAAGACTTCTAATCATCTACTAAGGCTTGAGAGTGTGCAATGAGATCAGAAATAATCTTTGGGTCATTAACTCATTCATTTGTTCTTTCATTCAACATACATTTGTTCAATAATTACTTAAAAAGCATGCTAATTATTATTTGCTCTGTCAAACACAAAGATTAATAATAAGCAGTATCTGCTTTCAACAGAAATATTAGCTGTCATTTATTGAGCTTAGTATATGTCTGGCATTGTGCTAGCACTTCATATATAGTGTTATTCAACCTTATGGCATGAATTAAGGCAGACATTATTATCAACCATTTTACAGTTGGGCAAACAATTTAGGGAAACTGAATTTCTTCTCTAAGTTTGTACAGCTAGTTGGGAAAACATGTTGACATCACTCTTTGCTTTGTTGGTCTGAAAAGCCTATTTTTCCTACAAGTCTAAACTGCTTCTTCTAAGAATTAGTCTTAGTAAGAGGAGGACAGAGATAGGTACATTTATAAATAATTGTTATAATATAGGTGGAATTTGATAAGTATCATTCAAAAACCTATGTGAGTTTGGAGAGCCTGCTTCTTTGCTGAATAATTAGGGGAGAGCATCATGGAAGTGATGGCATTTGAATTAGAACTTGAAGAACTAGTAGGATCTTAATATGTAGAGATGGGGATAAAAGAGGTAATCTAGATGTTAGAAAAGTATAACTGGGTTAGGAAGAGCATGGAGATATTTGGGAAATAGCAAATCATACACCTTAGAGGAATCTATGTGGGAGGATTGATGGGTTAGATGGCTGGTTGAGTCCTTATCACAAAATATCATATATGGCAGCTAGTGGGAGTTTAGCAAGTAATGATGAGCAGTTGCAGGTGGTTGAGTAGGAGATTGACATAGGGTAGGGCAACAGGAAGAGAAATCCAGCTGGGCTACCCAGGATGGCCTGGAAGGGTTTGGAGACAGTGACGCTAGGAGGTTTGCAATAATCTGGAAAATGATGACGCGGGTAGAGGGGGATTGGTGATGGGAGCTATAAAGAGAGAGAGTGAAATGTGTTGACATTTCTATAAAAAGTTAACTGCAAGTCTGGAGCAAAAAGAAGAGCCATTTGTTATATCTATATCTATGTTTCCCACCAACTGACCAGTTGTTCAATTAAAGTACATTTGCCTCTTCCCTCGAATTATCTTTTTTTACTTTATTAAGTCATACTCTCCGGGGGCCCTACAAGCACCTGCATCTAATTTGGAAATGGGTTGTCATGGCTCCTGTTGCGACTGTTCTGCATTTGGAAGTTCATTTTCTATTCCGTTTATTTTGATTAAATGCTTTGCTATTAGACTTCTTGCAAGTCATACCCCCAGAATATGAAGTCAGAAAATAATATAAGCAGCCCAGAAAGAGCTGAATTGCTGGTCAGTGTTGTGAGGAGCAAGAGGCATAAAAGGATAACAGTGCATGTTGCAAGTAATTTTGTAGAAGAGGTTTATTCCATTTTTGCCCCTGAAATAGTTCAGATTTTCTAAAAAAAAAAAAAGAAAGAAAGAAAAGAAAAGAAATTATGTGCCTGGTTCATTCTGTTAACATTTCCCTGTCCCTGTGCCCCTCAAGGTAGGTCTGTGCACATGGAGAGGTTAATATTAATATTGCCTTTTTACAGCTAAATTATCTGGCTCTAGAACCATTCACAGATTCTATTAAAGACCCCTATGGAGGATTGCTTCTTCAAATAGGCATTTTAATTCACCCGGGTACAATAAGGTGTTACCTTCCTTTCATTAATAAAATGGGAACTCATAAAGAAAACCAGATTATCTTGAATTTATGATCAAGTAATTTTGTTTCTCTTAGCCTGGATAATAATTGTGAAACATCATTTTCCCCCTTCTTTCCTTTTCCCTTCATACACTTCGACATTCTTAATTTCTCATGTTTATTTATCTTTTTTATTTTAATTTGACAGGGAAAGCTATCTAGGACCCCAGGAGGCAAACGCTGTGACTCAAGAATTGGTCTTTTCCATCTTCAATTTAATGAAATAATAAGCCAGTAATTGATTTATATTTATATTTACATTTGCCTTACAAATTCTGGGATTTTTGTCACCTTTATTGTAATTCCATAAGTAGTCACTAAATTACTTCCAATGACCTCCATTTTTCCCTTACCTACTCAGTGACCGAAGTCTTCTATTTTTGTCTAGGGGCTTTGTTCTTCTCTTTAATTTCTCCTGGCATGTTTCCTTACCTTAAATTTTAGTTTTCATTTCAAAATGTTATTGAGTTATTTTATTTATTTATTTTTGCCTAAAACTCTGTACCTTTTTTAACAGATAATTTGCTCAAAACAATTTGGCTTTGTATCTTTCTCCCTTCTCACAATCTCATCTCAAGTATTCTAATGAGGACTGGATTCTGGTCGTATTAACAATTTAGGACACAATTTGGAATTGGAAAGTAAGCTAGCTGGGCTTCTGAGCATTTCGGGTGCATCTCACAAAACCTTTTTATCCAAATCATGATGTACATGGGCCTTCCTTCATTCAGACACTTGTTGCTTTATCCAATCTTATTAAGAAGCCTTTATTATCTGGTAATAACTTAAAGAAGATTAGATATAGCTTATTAGAAGGAGGATTGAGGAAAGAAGGATCTGTTGGATTTAGGCAAATGGCATAAGAAATGAAAACTGATAGCCTGATATTTGAGGAAAATATTAAGCCCTGAAAAATTTGTAACTGCATTATTATTGGCAAATGTGGTCTCTGGGGCACCCACTATGTGTCAGATGTTTTTCCATATATCATCTAACTATCAGTGTTTCCATTTTATAGATGAGCAAATTCAGGCTGAGATGTAAATTGTCAAAACTGCCATAGCTAGTAAGTGGCACTACCAGAGTTATCCAGCAGTCTGTCTGACTCCTGAAATTGTGATGTTGTTCTGTTCTGCTTCTCCATACTACCTCAGTATGCTGCAGTGGGTGCCTGCCCATGAGCACTCATCTTTGAGTGCTCATTTATGTGGCTTCTCCTCGAGGAAGCAAAAAAATAAGGTGTCATGAAAGAATTTCATTTAAATGAAAGTATATATTTTTGGTGTTAGGAAATGAACTCAAGCTATTTGAAAAATAAATTATGTGGATCACCTGAGTCCACAATAAAACAAGATTATTTAAAAATAATCCTGACATCAGAATATCTGGAAATTTGATCCCTGGATTGGCTTTTCCTTAAAAAAAAAAAAAAGTTCACCATGAGATATCAACATTCATTCATTTATTCACTCACTTTGGTTAACAAACATTGAGTGACTATTGTGCACACAGAAACACTGTTGTAACTCTTGAGAATTTGATCAGATGAGAAAACAAAACTAAAGAGAAAATACAAAAACCATGAAAAGTGAATTTCTGTTATTTAAATAAATGCTGAAATAGTGCTCCTCTTCCTCCACCTCATCCTTCATGTTGCCACTGGACTTATTTTTTTTTTCTAAATCCATAATATGATGGCATTACTTCCTGGTTTCAAACCTCTGACTACTGTCATTGCCTATTAAATGTCACTTGGCCCTTCAGAACCTGTTGGTATCCTGCCTTTTCTGTCTCAGCTGAGGCTGCATCCTAAACTGCTCACTCTTATGTCCCAACTGACAGACACTCTCACATCTCCTTGCCCTCCCTCTTGCTACTTCCTCCTGGGACACATCCTGCATTCTCTCATTCTCTGTTCATCCTTCAGGATCCAACTCAAATGGCCTGACTGCAAGTAAACTAGTGTCTTACAGTTTAGCATGCACTAGAAGGGAGAGGCAGCAGCCTAGCAGGCTCAGACCATGGGATGGCTCCATATTGTTGGAGGGCCTGTAGGTGTGGGAATTTCACTCTCCCATGTAGATCTTTGAGGAGCCTTTGGAGGTATGGTTTTTACCCAAGGGGATAAGATTGGACTGAGAAAGACTAATTAGGAAATGCTGGAACAGTTCAAGGCAGAGACAAAGGCCTGTCTAAGGCGGTGCTGCAGGGATGCTCATGGTCTTGCTCAGACTCTTGCAGCTATATTAGAAGTGTCTGGCTGAGCTTGCTCCTTAAAGTCTCCTTACAAATTTTTTGGACACCAACTGTCTACTTGGATCTCCTATAATCTGATTTTAGCTCTTACACATTCTTCCTTGTTCTCTCAGCTCAGGCCATCCTGACCTCCTTGCTGTTCTTTGAACTTTAAGAAAATCCCACTGTGGGAGCTCTGCCCTTTCTGCTCCCTCTGCCTAAACACAGTCCCCACCAGTCTCTGCTCAGGGAGTTTCTCCCCACTGACCCCATTTCAGTGAGCACCGCTCTCAGCCACATTCTCACTTTTTACGGTGCTTTATCTCCTTTTTGGTACTCACAGCCATCTCCTATTGTATGTATATGTTTTTACTGCTCTGTTTTCCCCATTCAGAATGTAGACTCTGTAAGATTAAACAGCAGTTTTGTTTTCTGCTATATTCCAGCACCAAGAACTATGCCTGGCACAGAGTAGGGGTTCAAAAAATATATTTAATCATTTAGTAAATCAATAAATAAATGAAGGTCACAAATCTCCCTGATTCCTCCACTTACCGTTCTACCATCACAAGAACTGATGAGCAGGCTTTATGCCAGTATTTTCCAAACCTCTTCACCTCAGGACATATAAAATATGATAATATTTGCCTGGTATCACAGTATACTAGCAAGGTTTTAAAGATGGCTATATGGTGCTTAGTGAACAAAAAGGAATTACATTTTTAAATTCAATTACGGTAAGGAAAACAAAATCAAATAATGGATAAAATGTTAAATATTGAATTTTCATAAAAGTTCCAAATGAAGATTTTGTAATTTTACAAAATTTTATAACCGCCACTGCCTTATGGCACAACTGTAACCTGGTTGCCACATACCAGCGGGTGTTGGCTCCCCGTTGCCTTTTTCCATTCCGTCTGGGTTTCGGATTTTGCCTCTGGGTCAGGCCTTGCGGCAGCACAGTGTCCCTCGCTGCATCCCACACCTTCCTTATGAGCTGGCCCATTCCATCAGGGCAGTTAGCTGGACGGTGGCCCGTGCTATGATAATAAGGATGCCGAATGTGAATTGTCTGCCTTCACCAGCATGACAAAATAGTAAGTAAGTAATGTTTGCGAAAGTTTGGCGTGTTGGAGGCCTCCTTGCTTAACCGCAGCTGAGCAGCACCATCTGCTTGGGAACAGCCAATTTGTTGTTTGTTTTACACTGAGTTTATTAAAGTTACCCAAGGGAGAGTAGGAGGGGCCTTATTTGGAAGCTTGTTTCCTTGAAAACCCGCATGATTTAGTGGAAAGAATACTACAAAAGTCCTTCAAAGACCCAGGTTCTAGTCTTACCCATGATCTGAGCTGTCCGATGTTGTAAATTGTGGACTCCTCTGAGCTTTGGTGACCTCAGATGCAAAATGAGAATAATGCCTTTCCTTTCTATGTCTCAGAGCTGTTGTAAGAATCACATCAAATCTTACAATGGCAAAGTATAAGGGCTCTGATGAGTAAAATTAGATTTCCCATTGTAGACCATCCCATTGGGGTTGTTGCCAGGGTAATTCCTATCCATGTGAGTGCATACCAAGGGTCGGTCCCTAAAAGCATGGATCCAGGCTTTCTTATCTGGAAGCTTCAAAAGCCACTATGCCTCTTATCCATTACAAATGAAAAGACTCATGAGTAAAATGCATGTTCCTATTTTAAACCTGACAACTTGTTAAGTTATATACAGTATTCCTAAAATGAACTCATTGGCATCAAGACTTGTCTACAAGCGTTGAAATGAGGATATAGCTTTACATAGATTAACAAAGTCTTATTAAAAGGTTACCAATTCTGTATTGGGACTACTTGTACATGTTTCTCTTTTCTTCTAAGGATTCAGAATATTTAATTCAAACCATTTATTCTCTTGCTGTAACCTCCAGACACAAGTAGAAACTTACTTTGTTAGTTTCTCTTCTCAAACACTCCGATATTTTCCAGAAGTGATTCAGTTTAATTCAGTGAAGTGATCTTTAGTTCAATTCTCAAAGGCAAGGGATGGTGTTCTAGTTAATAAACACTCATGAGAGGCTTTGCTGTAATTCTTGAATATCCTTATTTTTTTAATATTAGGGAGCATCAAAGGCATTAAAATTATACTATCTTTTCCAAACACTGTATTGTTAATTAGACGTTTTCATCATTTTGATAATCTTGTTGAGAAGTTGTTTCCACTGGTTGCTACTTTTTTTTTTAATGTTTCAGCATCTCTGTGTGCTTCGACATTTTTCCTCGTTTTTATCTCAATGAAACCTCCCTTTCTTACATCTACTGCACATGCATTGAGAGGAAAAGATGTGTTTTTAAAAATTGTCTTAAATTGCTCACATTTTTTAAAACACATATTTTCAATTTTGTGTTTTGAGTCTCAGGTGAAGAGTGTAAGAGAGACTGTAGAAAACATTACTTTTGGAGAAAGCTCCTATTTTGGTTCCACAGATTGAAAATCAGATTTTTCCTAGGATTTTGTAACATATGGAAATTGACATCCCCTGAAATTTGGAGACACCAAAATAGAAAGTAAGGCCAGATTTATTTTCACTTTTAGTAATCTGGCTCTATTACCTTGAATAAACTAGTCTTTAGAGAATTACTTAAACTCATTGTAGAAAATATGGAATATTTAGAAATATATAAATAAGAAAATAGAATATGAGCCTTTCTACACCCAGATATAATTACTGTTGATGTTTTAATATATGTATTTCTGTATTTTATTAGTATGCCTGTCATCTATATATTTTTTAAAAAACAGGCACTGATCAGTGTAGAGTCTTGCATTTTGCTTTTTCTCTTGCCATCACATTATGAACATTTGTAGAATGAATAAACTAAGGTCATTAAATATTCAATAGTACATTAAAAGGCTGTATATTATTCTTTATATGGACATGATATAATTAATTTTACTGCTCCATTATCATTAGGTAGGGACAAATTTTTTACTATTATTAATAACCCATAACAGAACATTTTCACACACAAATTGTTTTTATTTCTAATTGTTTCCTTGCAACCATCAAAGACTTTTTGTGTTTCTCCTATCAATTTGAATCTTTTTCTATATCAAACATATTAACTTTTATTGAGACAACTTTTCACTCATTAGTTAGAATGTTAGAAACATTAGTTTCATTTAGTTAGAAACATTAATTAGAATATTTTTCAAAATTTTCTTAGCCTGTCCTTATTCAGTAAATGGAGTTTCTCCTCTGGGCGAGGGATACTAGACAAGATAGACATGCTCTCTGCCCTCACCAAGTATACACCACAAGACTCGGTAGGGTCTTTTATTTTTTCAGTGGAACTCCAAAATCGCTTTGGCAATGTAAGAAAAAATGCAAAGATTTTAACTGTAATAGCACTAAACCCATGAAATGGAGAAGCATTGACATTCTTACAAAATTTGTTTTTCTATGTCTGAGACATAAAAGGTCTATTTATGTGTTCTTTTATAATTTTTCAGTGAAGAGCTGTAGTACTCATTTGTTCCTGCATGTTTTTATTTTTTTAATTACAATTCTTTTTAGGTATATTTTTTCATTCCATGTTGAGAAATATCTTCCCCCCCATTCTGTTACTGTAGATACAGAAGAAAATTATTCATTTTTGTATATTTAGTTTATGTTTGGCCATTTTCTAGAGTTCTGTTTTTAGTTCCTCTATGAGACAGATAGATACAGTTTTGAAGTGCGGCTTTGGCACTACCAGTTCTGTGGAGTTGGGTAAATTACACAAGTCTTGGTCTGTTTCTTAACTGAGCGTGAGAAGGACAACACACCAACCTTAGGAGTTAAGAAGATTTAATGAGCTGCATATTAAAGAGCTTAGCACAGTCCCTGGCACAAAGTACTCATTTGATAGATGCTAGATCGTTATTGCCGTTTTCTTAAATTATTTAAATCATTTCCTTCTTTATTTCAGTTTAGCCTAATGTCTTCCACTACAATGAACAGTTTTTCCTTTATAAACTTAGATACTGCACTATTCAAAGAATAAATTTTATTATTGGTATTATTGTTGTGATTATTATAACTACATGGCAGATTTTACCTATTATATTGTGATTTTTTTGTTCCATTTAATTTTTTAATTCTAACTCTTCAGTGTCTGATACTATGGTTGTGATGCCTGTTTTGTTTTTATTGTGACTGCGTGATACTCCTTTTTAATCTCTTTGTCCTTTTGTGTTAGCTATGTTTCCATTAGCAGCATACGTTCAAAATAATTTGCCCCAAACTCAAATCTTCTGTTTGCTTTTAAAAATAGTTCTATGTATTCACATTTATCTCATCGTTGATGTATTTGATATTACAGTAGTGCCCCCTTATTCACAGGGCATATGTTGTGAGACCTCCAGTGGATGCCTGAAATTGCAGATAGTATCAAACCCTGTACATACCATGCCTTTTTGATTTAACTAATAGAAATTGCCTCTAAATGACTAATGGGTAGTAGAGTATACAGTGTGAATGTGCTGGACAAAGGGATGATTCAAGTTCTGAGTGGGATGCAATCGGACAGCACAAGATTTCATCATGCTCTTCAGAATGATGCACAATTTAGAACTTATGAATTGTTTATTTCTGAACGTCAGTCATGGCTAACTGAAACTATGGAAAGCAACACTTCGGATAAGCGAGGACTATTGTATTTCTCACATTTGTTTAAAATGTTTCATACCTCCTGGTTTTGTTTCTTTTTTCTGTTGCTTTATGGATTTTTTTCTTCCTTTCTCCCCCTTTTTTCATTCCTTCTTTCCTGTCTTCTTCTTCCCCTCCCCCGCAGTTATTTATAAAGTATGCATTTGTTTTTAACACTAACAGCTACCTTTACATTACAATAACACTTCTTAAGCCTATATTTCACTAATTACCAACATGGAGAAAGAGCTGCTTTTGATTAGCCACTATGTAGGATTGGAAATTACCTCGTTTTACTGCTTGCTTTTTATTTTTTTTTATTTTTTATTTTTTTTTTTTGAGACGGAGTCTCGCTGTGTCTCCCAGGCTGGAGTGCAGTGGCGTGATCTCCTCACTGCAAGCTCCGCCTCCCGGGTTCACGCCATTCTCCCGCCTCAGCCTCCCAAGTAGCTGAGACTACAGGCGCCCGCCACCACGCCCGGCTAGTTTTTTGTATTTTTAGTAGAGACGGGGTTTCACCATGTTAGCCAGGATAGTCTCGATCTCCTGACCTCGTGATCCACCCGCCTCGGCCTCCCAAAGTGCCGGGATTACAGGCTTGAGCCACCGCGCCCGGCACTGCTTGCTTTTTAAAAATGTACTTCTCAGTTTGTGTTAATATAATTTGGGGTGTTACAGCCAAATAATAAAAGTTAAATAATGATTTTTAAAGTATTAGGCTTCTTCTTTTGCAAGAGCCATTTTATAAAATATTAATTCATATTCATAATAATATTTTAACACCTTAGACACACCATCATTGATATTGTTTTATTTACCATCATTTATATTATAACAATACTTTGCTCTTTTCATTTGTAAAAATTCTGAGTATTTTCTGTTAACTTAAATATACCTTTGAGTAATTTTATTTTTAGAAAAGAGCATATGGATAACATGCTTTCTGAACTCTTGTGTATCAGAGACTATCTTTGTATTGCCTTTATAGATATCCCACAGTTGTTTGCATATAGAATTCTTGGGGCACAAATTGTTCCCACAAAATTGTGTAGCTATTATTTCATTGTCATCCAGCATTGAATGCAGCTCAACAGAAGCATAAGACCAGCTTAATTTTTTTTTCTTTTTTGTAAGTAGTCCATATTTCTTTTCAGATACAAATAGGATATTATTATATTTTTACTTTCCTGCCACCCTTTTTAAACAGTTGTCCTTAGGTTGGCTTCCCATTCTCTGTTTCGTGTCTGCATTTGTCTTGTGACTCATAGTTTTTGTTGTTGTCCTTTATCTGTACCCTCTGAATGTGCACCTTGTATTGGCATCTATGTCACTGACCATATGTGTTCAGCACAATCTATGCATTAATTCTTTAACGCAGATTCATCTATAATAATAAAATTCTAGATCCCTCTCAAGCTTTTCTGAATTCTTTCAATTTCTTTATCACTTACACTTGCATCTCAACTCTTTTCAAACCAGTATGTTTCCTGATAATTTTTATCATTCATCTCTTGCTTTTGAGGACAGGTTTTCTTAAATTTCATCAAGAACACTGAGATGTTGCTTTCCTCTCTCCCTTTAGGTAAGTAAACTGAGAACAGATGTATTCTGTTTTTATGTTAGAGAATCTCATGATAAACTATTGTCATCTTGGTTTGCTTATCTAAGAATGAAGTGTGTTTTATTAATGTCATGCTTTGTGAATATACCATACTGGGTCAGTAGATTCTGTTTGGCACACCTTAATGTTTTCCTCGTTTTTAGAATCTTCCACTTAAATCTTAAGCTGATGGCCAGATATCCAGTGGCATGTAGTCGTCTACCTAGTGACGTTCTTTTGAACTAGAGAGAGATTTTCTAATCTATTTTGGTCATCTCACTTTGAACAATTTTAAGCGTCATTTGGATTTTCTTATCCCAGAACTAATAACATAAAATCCGTGATGTCCAAACAGTCTCCCTTCCAAGGCTCTTGTTGATTCAGACATTTCTATCTCAGATTCAGTGTGTCACTGCCCATCCCACCCATACGTATGGTACCTTTCTAAAATTATAACCTGTGAAAGAACATATAACAGTAGGAATTGATAAGGGTTGAGAATGGGGTGGTGCAACGACAATGGATTAGCTCTGGTTATTTCATAAAGCAGCTTCTACTCAGTTCCTGGTTCTGTGGTCAGCACGGCCACCATGATGCTAGGAAGGGGTGCAGAATAGAGGTGAGTGGGAATCTCCAACTTTCTTTTTTCCCTAACCTGCCTGTCTTGTCTCAGGGCTTTATTCATTCTTTGATTATATGCTACTTCTCCTGGAGGAGGTCTGCTTATCTATTAATATATCTAGTTTCCACTTCTATTGCAACTTATCTGTGTTCCCCCTGTGTTTCAAGGGTGTGAAGAGAAGGGTGAATCAGATGCCCCTGGGTAACCCCTATAATAATACAGAAGCATGGTATAATTCATAAAGAGAAGCACCTCACAGGCTGAAGATAAAACAGTGAGCAGGGAGTACATCTTCAGTAGAAAGCAGTTAACAGAGGATCAAACCCAAGCCTTCTCTGAGATCTAAGGGTGGGGGCTTCACCATCATTCGTATGAGAATATTAGACACAATTATTGTGTTCATATTAGAGAATCTATAGAACTTATCATGCATAATGAATAAAAGGAATGTATAAGGGGAATTGTCAGGGAGCATTAAGAAGCCGAGGATCTGGGAGTTTGGGTCGGCTGATGATACTTAGAAGATCTTTGCAATTCCGTTTATTAACCTGCTTATTCCCTAAATCAAATAATCTGTTCATTGAGGTCTCAGCTGTGTGTTGAGAATAACATTTCAGGAAAACTGTCTTTAGACTCTCCAGTTTTGAGCATCCCGAGGGAGCCATTTTTAAAGATATCTCTCATTCATGCATGCAGCTTTTGAATTCACATTCTTGTTCCTGTTCAGAATAGAGCAGCTGCTTCTGCAACTGCAGGAGACTTTCCTACTTAGAGTGAGGTCTGTCACTGTCATTTTATGGCAGACTGAATCTAACGTTGGTTGTTAGTTTCTGAAATAATTAAATATTGCCTGCTGTTGTACATCTTCAATCTAGGGCTCCTTGTCAAAGCACAATTGGGGTCACTACTCAGAGACTCTTGCACTTCATTCCTTGGACTCCCTATTTGGTAGAAATCCAAAGGCACCTTAGTGTCTTCCAAGCTGGAGATGGGCCGCACTTAAGTGTGGAAAATGTGGGCCAAATCCCGAACCAGGAGGAAGATTTGGGAAGTGGTATATAGATAAGGGTTGGTAACCAGAACCAAAGAGTCAAGGGTTATTTCGCTGCCAGTGTACCTGTCCTGCTCTACACAAGTGGCTCCCTGGACCTCAGAGGCTGAAGATCAAAGAACTGAAGGACACTAAGTTGATGGGCATTAAGAGCTAGAAGGACTGGTCAGGAGTCACCCAGAGAGCTGGATGGATGACTGTGGTGACTCATAAAAGAAATCTGGACAAGATAGGTAGTGTCTGACTATGACAGACCTCTAAAATGTATGGTAAATAAAACTTATGGATGAATCATTTTGAAAGTTCTGTATTTGGCAGAAACACTTTGCTTTGCAGTCAATAAGCTGATGATTAAAATAAGGTCTTTGTTCAGTAAGAGTGCTAGCTGAACACTTTATAGTTCCAAATGCCCTCCTATTTATTCTGAATTAGCTTGTTCACACTTTAATGGATAAAAATTTCCATTTTAGGTTTTTATATATGATTATGCATTGCAGTTAAAGCCTCTTTTTGGGAAAGGTTTTACAATGTGATTTTATTTGTTTGCTAGTAAAATTTATTACCGTAATACTTTTACCATCCTCATTTAATCTTCAGACTTCTCTTTAAAAAAAGTCAATTCACCATTATGTTAGCTTCTCACATGAAGTGTGGGGGGTTCTAGTTTCACAGTGTGTACATTCTTATTGGCTTGTCTTGAATATTTTATTCTGAGGACAGTGAAGTCAGTTTTCACAGGAATAAATCATTTAACCATATTAAGATTTGAAAGGGTTATAAATGGTTTATTTTCAGCCATTATTGTGAAAAGAGGAAAAGGGGGGAAACACCCCACATTATCACTTAAACGTGTCAATTTTCAAAATAGTGCTGAGGAAGAGCTTCTCCTTTTTTTTCTTTTGAAATAACAGGGTTGGGTGAAGAAGTTATATCTGATTTGTTTCCTCTTGAGCTTTTCTCTCCTAGTTATTTTAAATGTGAATGTACATTTCTGAAACAATAATTGTTATTTCTAGGGAGTATACTAAGAAATAAATACTTCTTGCATATGTATAAGAAGTCTGAAAAATACTTCTTTTATATACATTTTGCATATAAATTTCTCTGAATTTATTTATTTTAAAGTTTAAATTATTTTCATGCATTCCAGAAATAAAGCGTACAGTTCATTTCCATTTTTTATAGCACCTTATATTAAGACCCATTTAGTTTTTAGTATTTTTGTCCATGGGTGTATTTTCATTCACATATGTATGTGAATTTCTTTGTTTTAACACTCAGAACATGACAATATAAACCCTGCGTTATCATTGAACTTTATATGGGTCAAATGTTTCCCACAGGACTAAACTGCTCCCAGGACTGCCACACAATGAGAGAAGGACAATCTAGCAAAAATGGGTCTGCCAGGAATTCGAGGCCAGCCTGGGCAACATAGTGAGATCCTGTATATAAAAAAATTTGTTTTTAAAATGTGTTCATTACCATTGATTCTGGTCATTGATTTTGCAGGACAACTCAATTTAAATTTTCAATGGTTTCGATTTTTTTTCTGAAGTAATTGATCAATCTGTTTACATCATAGGGTTGATCTTGAAGAGAGAAGGAATAGTAGGTAATTTAACTAATGTGTAGTCTCTGAGCAAAGTACATTCTTACATCCCATGCAGTGAAAGCCTTCTTTATGTTCCTAATAGATGCTGAATTTTTATTTTCATGTTGTTAATACAGAACAAGTATTTTAAACTTATGTTTGTATGATTGTGCTTGAAGATATAGTTCATATGAAAGGTGCCATAAAAACAAAATCAAATTCTATATACTACTACACATCCATATATACATACACAAATCATCAGTCCAAATTCATATTCCTCTAAAAATATTTGTAAATGTTACTCCAAATACACATTTGGTAGATTCATTATTGAATCTTTATATAAAATTCATCTTCTATAAGCTGTTCAAAATCTTTAGAATTCTTCAACATGTCTTAATAATTGTGTTTGAGTAATGTTTTACATTTATAGGAGTTTTAAAAAGGCAGGTGCAATGTGACATATCAGAAGAAGCAAATTAAACTCTTGTAAAGCACAGCTGGAATGCTAAAAATGTGTATTTGTAATTTAAATATGTGACACCATCACACTGTAAAATCAGTTCATAATTAGAAAACATCTGTTTTTTCCAATATGATGCCTAATAGTATATTTAAATAATTTAGAATGCAATAAGAAAAAAAAGTCAAGGAACAATAAGTGATTCATGGACATTTCTTTCCTTTTGTTTAATGCCCTGTAAGAGATCTTGGAGTAACATATCATTTTGAAGCTACTTTTTGGATAGTGCCTAATCATCAATGATGAAATGCATATGCCAAACATATGTGCTGTTATGACCTTATTGTGTCAGTCAAAAATAAATAAATAAAACCAGGCTGTGTGGGTTGTGGTGTTAAGAAGGATTTACACACTGCTATTTCTCTCTCACCTCACTCTTTTTTTTTTTTTAATCAAAAGACATTGAAGCAAATACAAGTTGATTATTTTCACAGGAAATTTATGAGAATGTATTGCAAATACAGGAGAGCTGTTGAGTTGTATGAGTTCTGGAAATATACTTGAACCAGGTAAAATATTGAGTTAAAACATATCAGAATCAATTCTAGTTTAGCTAATAAAGTTTGAACAAAACCACAATTTCTCAAATGAAGTTAACATGGTAGATTAGCCACACATCTGTCATCAGTGTTTGCATAGGAAGGTATTTATATATGTGTGATGAAAACTCAAATGGGTATTTCTATTCTAACTGAAGTATGCACGCTGAATGGTCTCTTGGTTTATTGGCAGTAAATTGTGTAACTTTTTTTTTTTTTTTAAACCACAATCCAAGTAATTGTTTCAGGTATGGACAAACCAAATGTGACTGGAAAGTTCTGGTTTTGGTATTTCTGGCCTGTGTCTGGAAAGGTTTGCAATTCCAAAAAAAAATAAGTAATAACACAAATTAAAAAATAAAGCATTCGGACCAGCTAAGAAACTGAATAAAAGCAGTCAGAAATACAGATCGGGAGTACTGCTAAAGCTTAGTCACCAAGCTATGGTGAGTAAATTAAATGCAGCAAGTCCTGCCTGACAATGAACTTTGTTGAGGGAGAGGGGAGTATTATAATGTAGGGACTTACCTTTCTATTTTAAATGCAATTTTGTCCCTTTAATTCCTGGGGTGGGGGTGAAAACTCGCTTTTTTTGCAGAGTTAGAGTACACAAAGTTAATCTGCTACCGTTTATATTCATCTACTTTGAATCGCCTTTTATCCACCTTTGCTGCTACAGCCCACCACTCGCCATTCATCAGTTTATGCATTGTGCACCAGGGCAAATAATGACAGAATATCTAGCTAAAGAAGGGGTACTTAATCAGCAATCAAGATTCAATTTGTTTTAATTTTAGCAGGTGTTTGTGAGGTACATTGATGGGAGAGATAATATGTGCTGCTTTCATTAGCTCTCTTGTTTTTGTGCTTGAACATTTAAGAGCCAGATGTTCGGAGGTGAGCTGATCAGAATATTAAGTCTCCAGAGGTTGGTTTCCATAGTGTTTTACATTCCTTTCTTTATCTCCCTCGGTTCACCCTGAGCTCTGAGGTGCAAGTGCTGGCAATGACAGACTCCATCTCAATGTCCTGTTCAACTAAGACTTTAAATTAGTGGCTAATTTTTGGTATAAAATACTTTAGTTTAATAATCTGTCATTAATTCTTGGACTCTGGGTCAGCCTCGTTTCTCATGCAAAACTCTTTCAGCTGATAATCTAGTTTAGAAATTGTTTGTGTAGCAGCTGGTATTTCATCAGGATATTTTCCTGAAGCAAAAACATGAGAATCACAAAAGCTACAAAGGTAATGACCCCATCATCTTGTTAAATCAATATCCAAACTTGATCAGCACTCTGTCGTCAACTAGTCAAAACACGACAGTGATTACATCATCATGGCATGAACAATAATGGAGGGCCATTCAAAATGGGTAGCTTTGCTGAGCTTGAAAGTGATTACCTCTCACAAGGAGGTGTGAATATTTGTACATGCAATTATTTTCTAATATAATATAAGATTACTAGGTTACAGTTTGCAATAAACCATTAATAGGACTTGGAGAAGATCTAATCAGTAGTTAGGCTTTGCTTTACGATTTTAACTCAATTGTAACTGAATTTTGCTTTCATTTAATAGCTTTCCTAGGTACATTTTGATTAGCTGTATATATGTTTTTCCTTCATTTGGTTCTCCTAGCTATTAGGAGTGAATATCTGGGAACATGAATCCCCTTTCTGCTGAAACACAAACCTAACAATAAAGAGTTAATTAAATTGGCATTGGCAAGATGTTTTCTCCCACCATTAATTGTTCTCTGCTTACTTTGATGTTCAAGGATTGTACTGTTTTATAAGCATATTTTCTTAATTGTGTCACCTTGTACTATAAGTATGTCAGAGGGGAAACATTTGCAAGTGATTAGATATGGACCTATGTGTCACCAAATGTATGAGGTACATACCCTTATAGGATATAATTGTGATCTTTTAATATGCGGCCATTGACCCAGACTTGTTATTATCTATTATAGTTTATAATAATGTATCTCTTTATGATTAAATGATGATGCCCGGCAGAACACTATGATTAGCATTTCAGTTATTTATAGATTATGTCAGAGCAGTAATAAACATAAAATGCTGTTAATGTGTGGCTAATGAAATCTGGACATGAACAAGTTTATGAATTGATATAATTCATTTGAGTGTTCTAACTGAGCTGCTGGTTCTCGTCATAATTCAAAAGCTTAGCAGGGTTCACCGATTAGATGGTAGACTAATTTGCTACAAAAAGTCAATGGGCTTTCATCGTCTTGGGCCATCATGCCCAGCATGGCTGATTGCATAAGGACTATACAAAGTAATTCTCATAAGTATATTTATTATGCTTAATATGTTTGGTGAGGATAGGACAGAATCTACTATTACACAACATATGTAGAACAAAAATCACAGTGTTAATTAG
This sequence comes from Theropithecus gelada, assembly GCF_003255815.1. Classification (NCBI taxonomy): domain Eukaryota; kingdom Metazoa; phylum Chordata; class Mammalia; order Primates; family Cercopithecidae; genus Theropithecus; species Theropithecus gelada. Next base: position 79,360,820 of record NC_037681.1, read on the forward strand.
ATAGCCAAAAAGATATGTATAGCAAAATCATGAAAGGCTAGAGAATTATTTGATTATTACAGGAGGGAAAAACTGGGATGATTCAGGGGCAAATGCTGATGACAGCTGCAAAATGAGGGTGTCTCCTTTTTTTCCCTTGAGATATTCATTAAGTATATATTAAATTCTGTTTGACTAGTAATGACTGGAAGCTGCAAGTTGCATATTTCAGGTTGTTTATACAAGCTCCATGTCTATAGCTAAGTTCAAGTCTCCAAGGAAGGATAGCAGTTTGTGTTTCATTTTAATGATACTAATATATTTGTTAGAAGGACCTGTTTTTAGACCAAATGTGAAACTGTACTTTCTTTTCAGGAAACAGAATCTGAAGATGTCTCTTTGTTTCTTAGAGATCAATCTTTATGGCTAGATAGAGACCACTCATCCTTAGCTTATGAAAAACAAGTTCTAGATGCTTAGCAGTGTTCGACCCCTTAGCATGGCACACTTGCACAGAACACTGCTAAATAGCTATATCTGATGACTTTAAGAAATAAGTAGGTTTCAAATGTCATAATGTGAAGAGAACTAAAGAGAAACGATGCACAGATTTTCCAGCTTCAGTTTGAATGTACAATAGCTGGTTTTTTTCAGAGTTTCTGTTTGATTTATGCACTATTTCCATAATATCACATCTTGCTTTTTACTAATTCATTAAAGGTCTATAGGAGGTAGAGCAAGGACAAAGGAGAAAATGATTCAAGGTGGCAGATTTTGGGTCAAATTTATTATTGTTGTTATTATTAAAACCAACAGTACTCATGACAGCAGCTTTCCAACGGTTATGATCAATGATTACTTTCTAGCCATGAAGTAAGTTACCTCTGATGATATGAACTGTCCCTGGGGATATTCAAGTAGAGTCTGTATGATTAGATGAATGATAGAAATCCAGGCTGGTTCAGCTTTCCCAAAATGTGTTTTATGGAATGTCAGTATCTTGAAATGCTCTGTTAAAAAAAATTGGATTCAAGTTAGTATGGAACACACTACGTAGTCCAACATGTGCTCCCACCACTCTAATAATCAATCTAAAATTAATCTGATCTTTCAGTGTATGCAACAGGCAAGAAATAGTTACAGGATATAGTAGATATTAAAATAATTTTTTTGAGTGAAAATATTAATTACGACTTTCTGGAAAGTTCTTTATTGGTGATATTATAGCAGTTGTAATATAAACCACAGCTTTTGCATATTAAATACAGTTGATTTTGTTACTTTTCCTGCAGCTGTGGCATAAGGGTAAATTTGTTGTTTTTTTGTTTTGTTTTTAAAGAGGAAATAGGAAAACAGCTCAGAGAATGGAATCTTTCACTCCTTGTTGGACAGTTTTTCTTTTAATAGTTAACATTCTGTCCTGAAACAGTACATTTCTGCAAATCTACTGGGGCAGATGCATAGGCCCTCTCAGAGTTCAATAAGTATAGAGTGAAGGGCTCTTTGTACCTGGAGGGGTGAGAGCAGAAAGATTAGTGAGGTCTGAAAATGGGAACAGGTTATGAACACCCGATGCAGGGTGAGGAACATGGTACTGACTGGGAGGCCACACTCTAGGCTGTCGTGTTTTCTTTCATGGTATTCCTTCTGCTTAAAAGCCACTTGTTCTTCTTTTTTTTCTCTTTCTTATGTAAGGAAATTATATTTTCCTTTAATACCAAGCACAAAACAAACATCACTGCCTTTGTGAAGATTTCCCAGGTTCTCCCTGACCCTTACTGTATTCCTATACTGTAACCGTATGTGTACCATTACTACTTTACCAGTCATATTGAATTGTAAGTATGTTTATCTCTCTATAAATATTTCTTGAGTTTATGAAGAGTAGGATCTGTGTCTTATTCCACTTTATATAGGCTACAATACCTAGGAAAAAAAAATGCCTACTTTATATGATCTCCATGGTGGATGGGCCTGGAAGGAAAACAAGACCACAGGGAGGCCGTTCAGCTAAGATGGTATCCTTGAAGGTATGAGTCCCAATCTTCGAAGACTGACTGTATAAAATGACCCATATATACACACACACATACACACATATGTATGACCCGTGTGTGTGTGTGTGTGTATAATTTCAACTGGGAAGGCTTGTAAGCTTGAATTGGGAAAACAAACAAAAACAAATAACATGAAACACATAATTCCCCAGGGAACTGAGTTCCCTGTTTTAGGTCAAGAGGCCTCAAACATTAACTTTAAGGCCCAGTGTATCATCAGGAAGTGTAGTCCTGAGAAGTAAGTGTAAACCTGAGGAGAACTGGAACTCATCCAGCATTGAGGTTTCTCCTTTATTTACCTGTGGCTGGAAGATTTTACTAATCCCTTAAAAAGGGAATAACCACAATAGCAAAGACATGAAATCAACCCAAATGCCCATTAATGATAGACTGGATAAAGAAAATGTGGTGCATATATACCATGGAATACTATGCAACCATAAAAAGGGACAGAATCATGTCTTTGTAGGGACATGGAAAGAGCTGGAAGATGTTATCCTCAGCAAACTAACTCAGGAACAGAAAATCATACACTGCTTGTTCTCACTTACAAGCGGGAGCTGAATGATGAGAACACATGGATACATGATTGGGAACAATACACATTGGGGCTTGTTGGGGGTGGGGGTCGGTGAAGGGAGAGCATGGGAAAGAATAGCTAAGGAATTCTGGGTTTAATTTGTAGGTGATCAGTTGATCTGTGTAGCAAACCACCATGGCACATGTTCACCTATGTAACATACCTGCACATGTACCCCGGAACTTAAAAGCTGAAGAAGAAAAGGAAAAAAAACGAGGTGATCAACAGAGAAATACACCGGAGAAGGATATACATTCATATATAAGTATATGTGTGTGTTTGTGTGTGTGTATGTATATATGTAATAAACGATGTTTGTACCATCCCCAAATTCATATGTCAAAATCTCAATCCCAACGTGATGGGATCTGGAGGTGGGTATTTGGGAGGTGATTAGGTAATGAGGGTGGAACTCTCATGAATGAGACTAGTGCATTTATAAGAAGAGGCCAGGCTGGGCGCGGTGGCTCACGCCTGTAATCCCAGCACTTTGGAAGGCGAGGTGGGTGGATCATGAGGTCAGGAGATCGAGTCCATCCTGGTTAACACGGTGAAACCAGGTCTCTACTAAAAATACAAAAAATTAGCCAGGCAGTGAGCTGAGATCACGCCATTGCACTCCAGCCTGGGCAACAGAGCAAGACTCTGTCAAAAAAAAAAAAAAAAAAAAGCGGCCCAAGAGCTAACAAGCTCTTTTTCTGTCAGGTGAGGACAAGCAAGAAGAATGGATGTATGGAAACCAAGTACTTGTTTACTCTGATCTTGGACTTTCAACCTACAGAACTGTGAGAAATAAATGTTTGTTGTTTAAGCCACTCATTTTATGGCATTTTGTTAGAGCAGCCCAACCTAAGAATATATGTGTGTGGATATGAGTGTGAATGTGTGTATGTGAGTATGCGTGTGTGTATATTAAATAAAATGTTTATATACATGTGTATCTTTGTTTAGTGCTTGATAAAACTATATAATATTCATCCATAGTGTTTTGCTGTGCTAAATCAGTAAAGCTCAATTTGGGAAATTCCCTATTACTATACCACAGAATTCAACCGGGCCTCAAAGGTAGTAATAAAGGATCATGAGCTATTTACAATATTTCTAAGAGCTTAATGGAAATTGTAGGTTTACCTGTGATAGGACTGCCTACACTGACTTAGATGACAAGTTTCTTGCTTCTGGTTTTAATGACATCAACTTAATGTGGTACTGTTGATTTGCTTGCTCATGATGTTCTAGACTGAAGACAGAAACAGCTATAGAGTCATGTATAGTAAGAGTCTTCTTACCTGACTCATTTGGGATGGAAAGTTGTTCAAATTATTATAAAAATAAATAAAATCAAGAGTCATAAAAGTAGTATCTATTGCAGCACTTTATTTAAACTTAAAACTCTGAGTGAGGGTGTAGTGATTGAGATTCGATAGAACCCTTTTTGTATAAAGTATGCCGATGATCTATCCTTTATCATTATCAATTTCAATTTCTTTAAAGTGAAGTGAAAACTTACCAGTGCTCTGAAGAAATACGAAAGCAAAATCCTTCAGGTTTTTTTTTTTTTTTTTTTTTTTTAAACAACTTTTCCCCATCAGTAGTGGCTTTTTCCAAAACTAAAACTTCAGCATTTATGTATGGTGGTAGTGGTGGCATGGGGGTAGCTTAGGTTTACCTATTTTTCCCAACTAAGTAATGTAGTTTCATGAGACACAATAAGTCTTTCTTTTTGCTCTATGTTTCAATTGTTTTGTGAACTTTTAAGAGCACTTTTACACATACATGTATATACATACAAACATATTTGCTTTACAAAATATTTAAAATTAATCATGACTTAATACATACCGCTTGTATAGCTGATAGAGCCTTTGAAAAAAACAGGAGTTAATAAGATCTTTGAAAGGAGAAAGTAAAAAGTAATAATAATAATGAGTCCCTTGACTCCAGAGACCTAGTTTTAAAAAAAATTCTTAAGTTTTTCAATTAGAAGTGGCTGACCAACAGGTTATGATTCAGGTAGCTGGACGAGGACAAATTCTGCTTCAGCTTGCCAAATTCTGGTTAGAGAGATACTCTTCATGAAGCTAATGTTATATCGGAAATGTTTCCTCTGGGGCAGGCAGGAATCTAGGTCCTACAAATTGTCTTAATATAGGATCTTTTACAGTAGCATTTTGCATTTACATAATAAAATACTTTCAACATTTTATCAGGTTCTTCATAAAATTCTGTTTGTTTTTTTCTCATAACACATGCTAGGAAGTTCCTGTCTGCCTCCTATGTCAACTAAAATTTCATTTTACATCTAATCATCACTTTAGATTTGACGCCTTTACTAAAGGATCTTTTCTAAAAGTCTTTATTGAAGGCCTTTTCTGTATTTCAGATTTACTCATTAAAATATTACAATTCTTCCTATTCCACTTGAGGAATATCCATTTACAATAGGCAGGGTCCAGCAATGAGGTCTCCGTGGGCCGTGAGGCTCTTTGCCTGTTCTCATTCAGAGACCTTTAGCTATGAACTAAGAAATTTTGCTGTGATGTAACATGTAGGAGGATGTTAGTTACTAAGTGTTTATGAGTCCTCTGCATTTCCTAGCATCTGTACATATAGGTGTGTTTATGTGACTAATGCTTACTGGTGGAACATGAGTAAAATCGACATTTCACTTTCAGTCCAGGGCAGTGAAAAGTGGGTGGAGTTTCTATATTTTTGCTCTTCCTCTTTCTCCCTGCCTCTCTTCTTCCCTTTCCTTTTCCCTTTCTCTTTCTCTCTCTCCATTTATATATTAGAAGTGAAGATCCTTAGAGGGAGAATTGCAAAATGGAAGGAGCCTAAGTCCCTGAACCACCCAGTGGAGAATTCTCCAAAACACAAAGCCAATGTGTGCATAGGTATACAGGTGTGTGTGGAGGGGTTAAGCTGCTGAAATTTCAGGGTTTGTTACCACAGCATATATTGCCCTGTCCTGAATGATAGAGTGGTTCACTGTAGCTTAATTCATTAAAGGAACCAGAAGAATTTTAGTTTAGTATGCTCTTTCCTATAACATGTTTTTATAGTACAATACTACTAAAGTATACACTGATGAATCAGATCCAAAAAATGAATAACTATCTATTTTTGTTTCTGCAAAGACTTGCTGTGATTATACAGATAATCAAAGTAGAAATTAAAAATTGAGCCGTTGTGCAAAAACCAGCAGCAATAGTCCCGGCATCCTCTCCCTCCGCCTCTTCAGCTCGTGACATTTACTCGGTGCTTAGTAGTTTCCAAGTATTGTCTAACGGTTTTACCTGGATAACCTAAATCAATCCTCACAATAGCCCTGTGAGGTAGGTAGTATTATTTTTCTCATTCTACAGATAAGGAAACTGAAGCTCAAAGAGATAAATTGCCAATGAAGAGGAGGAGATATGAAACTCAGAGAGTCTGCCGCCAGAGCCTATATTCTTAACCTGTATGTTTATATAAAGCAGAGGTTTTTAAAATGATATTCATAATTGTGGATTTGTAGGTTCATAAACATAGTGTGTGGCATGTAGCCAGTACTCTGAAAATATTGGTTCATTTCTTGATGAAGGACTTCCAGAATCCAACTGTTTATGGTCTCCGGATTGGGAAGATTTAGGGCCACCTTATTCAAGGCAAAGGAAATACCTCTTTTTGCAACTTATCTTCATTTGGCCTATTTTTCCTTGCTTAGAAATTCTGGTGGTCCCTTGAACCCAGAGACAGCAAATGTTCAGAGCTCCTATGAGACTGGAAGATTATGTGTAGACTGAATTTGGAGAGCCATATACCACAGAAAAATGTTCAGCCTGTGCTGTATAAATTATCTTAAAATATCCCCTACTCATCTCCAGAGTCTGAGTGTGTTCCTAAGCCTTGTTTGCAGGTTCTGTGGATATAACTTCATTTCCTTTTCTTTCTGGATCTCAAACACTTTATAAAACAAAATAATTGCTGTAAATGATGTCTAGGATGTGTTCTTTTGACTCCAGGCAGATCATAAAACTGTATTCACCAACAATCTTTCTTACTCTTTCCATAGTTCCTTTTCCTATAATAGTAAAGAATGCTCAAACATTAGGGTTAGATAGACCTGGATTTGCATCCAATCTGTACTATTTAATGGAAGTTTGTCTGTGGGAAACTTGTTACTAAATTCCTCCAAGCCCCATCTCTCTCAACTGTAAAACAAGTATAATCACATTGACATAGTAAAGCTTGGCCTGTAATAGATTCTCAATGCATGGCAACTTCCTTCACCTGATAGCTTCTTTCCATCTATGTATATATATGCCATATATGAAGGCCTGGCTTTAATTTCATCTCTACCTTGAAGTCTTCTGTGGTGAATTCTACCCATATATATATATATATTTTTTTTACCACTTCTCTATTTGCTTTTGCACTTATTTTCCTGTGCTCTACAAGTCATCTTTTATTATAATTGACATATGAGCTAACACCCATAATCAAATCTTGTTTAGCCATTCTTTTGTTGATTTCGATTGTCCAGCTAGTATGCATATTGAGGGTAAGAAGGCCTTTTCTCCTGCATTTCCTATAGAGCTGGGCACACAGTAATTAGTCAATACATAGTTCTTTTAATTGATTGTCAATTTGTTTATCCTTGCTATAAACCAGCATGAGAAGAGGGGAACAACTCAATATAACAATTATTTAATTATTTTCCATTAGATGCTGCATCGTGGAGAAATAGGGAACGCTCCAATTGAGGATAAAGTTGTGATGCAGAAAACAAAATGAGTGCAAAATAACTACTGCCCTGTAATTTGAGAAATAGAAACAGAAGGCATCCAAAAAAATGGGAAAAAATACATCTGGTTCGGAAAATTACAAAAAATGAATGATATTGTTTCGATTACAATGGATACTGTCGATTGCATTTTATCCATCTTGAGTTCAACTGCTTTATCATCAATACAACTGAAAAATTGCACCAGACTTATTTGGAAATGGAAGGCTGGGCCTCATTCTTGTATGCATTAGTAGGACATGCCTTCTGTATCATTTGGAATCCAGGTACTTACTCTGATGGGGCCCCTTATGACATGGACTTCTCTTCACACAACATATTTCTTTAGAAGTAAATCTCTTAATGCAAATATATTTGCATTTAAGTTTGGATGTGCATATGTTTTAATTTTTAAAAAGCTAACAGATGTGTAGAATGGAAAAGTGAAGAGTACACTTTAAAAAAATCATCTGTGATCATTCTGATGCCCATGCAGAGGTGTTTAACATTCCTCCCTCTGCACATCTCTCTGACCCAACACGACTCTGTGAGCATTTGCTCCCTTATCTCTCCCATCAGCCTCTGTTCAGTTACCTTTCAGTATCGTTCACACTACACATAGTCTTTTACCAAGGAACATAAATCTTTTTCCTGTCTCAACAAAAAAGTGCTTGGTGTAATCATGCACCACCAGCACCAGCCATATTTTGCTGATCCTTTCTTTTTTTCTTTTTTTTTAAATTTTAAACTACTAGGGATTAAATTAGTTTTGCCATATTGTTCCCACGAATAATTTTTCTCTCCCCTTTGAAGATAAACTATACCTTCTTCCTTTTCTTTATTGAGTTAGAGGGAAAAGGATTTGAAAAGATTTGTAATTAAACTTACTACACACTTCAATAAACTAATCTATCATGAATCATTCTTTAACAAATTTGACATCTGTAATAAAACTTTGCTTTTACATACTTCTTTATGTCAGCCCAGACCTTTTAATATTCTTAATGAGGGAGCCAAAATAATGATAGACTCTTTGTCAGTACAATTAGCATAAATGCCCTGAATAATTGGAAAACATCTACACTTTAAACTTCACTGTGACCCATTTTGTCTTAGCATTTTGATCTTTCTTGTTTTGCGGGAGGAGGAATAAGCCAGTAGGTTCCTCTTTTCTTGATCCTAATGTGAAATTCTGTTTCTGCATATCTAAATACATATCTGACTCAACCCCTTAGAAACTTTGCCCACATCTTTATCTCCTTCCCCATTCACTAGCTTCCCCACTCTGTCAAGTTAAAAAGAATTATGAGTGTCAGCCAAGAGAATGCTGGGCTGCGGAAGTGTGTGATTTGAAGATGTTGATGATAAGCACGGAGCATTACAACTACCCTCTTTAACTAGAATGCCATGTGTTTTCCTCACCACCTACAAAATCCCGCTGGCAACTTAAGAGGCATAGTGTTTTGTTTGGGTCTGTATCTTACTTTTCAATATGTTGTAATAGAGCAAGCATGTTCAATATATGAGGAAATTAATTTAAAAAACATTTAGCTCATGTACTTTGGAAATAAATCAGTTCAATTCAGAAATATAACAGTTCTAAAATCCCACTCTTTAAGACAAAAGAGGACTAATTCAAAGTCTGAATAACAAAGGTTATTAACAGATGTGTTACCTAAAATGCCGGTGAGATTAATTTCTTCAACAACTTTCAGAATACTTGACAGCCTTTGGACAAATAAATATAAGAGCTACTTCACATAATAAGTAGTTAATATATAGAATGCAGTACCTAAAGTAAAAGAAAAATAGCTTTATAATGGATTTAATTATATTCACTAATTTGAAGTTGATTCTGTAGAGGACCACTACACCATCCTATAAAAATACTCCCCTACCCTAGTTTTATAGTGAGAAAGAAGGTACTGAACTAAATTGACAGTGGTTAAGTATTGTGGTTTATTTATCCTGTTATTTTCTTTAGTTATTAAAAGACTTGCTAATAATTCTTCTCTCATTTATTGTGTCTTTATGGAATGTTTTTAGAGTACAAATGGGTGTTTAATTCTTCATAATAGTCTTTGAATTTATAAACAAAACATTTTAAAGATGAATCTAAAATTAAGGTGGCTTTAAATTCTGTAATAGCTATAAGGCATCGATGTCTACAAACAAAGTCAGTCCAGGTGCCATTTACAGTTAGGGTTCATCAGTTAGCACAGGTTTACTAAAATTTTCTTTTCTTCTTGCTTCGAAGTATAATGAAAATGGTCAAGAGCTATGCCTCAAACACACTGTTAGATGCTTCGGGACATAGCAAATTGGTAGAAAATAAAATTTCTCCCCACAAGAATTCCAGTCTGTTTACAGAGAAGGCCCAAAGCATAGTGGATTATGATCCAACTACAAATGGCACATCCAAACAGAATTAGGAGGAGGAACAATGATTTGGTATGAAGTAGTTTAAAAAGAAATTCTGGAGAAGGAAGAATGTGAGGACCAAGTCGAGGAGGAAGAGTAGGGGGGAAATATTGCAAGGCAGTGCAGAAGAGAGCAGAGCAAAGTGGCATGCAAACAGTATAAGGAAAACATGTAGGCATGGATTGTCATGAATCCTGGAATGATTGAAAGAACTCTGAACTGAAATCGGAAGAGGAAGTTTGAAATACTGCCTCTGATATTCTGCTTGTCCATCTATAAAATGGGAATATTTATACCTACTTTGAATGTGTTACAGAGGAGTTTATGGCTGAAAAATATACCTGTGAAAGTGCCTTATAAGTTGTAAGTCTGAGTTTTATTGTTGTGTTCATTGTTATACGTATGATGTTTGTGGAAGCAGGGTTGGAGAGAAGTGGAACAGGAGCCCTAAGAAAGCCATTGCCGTGGAGAGGAATTTAGACTTGCTTCAGGAGATACAACTAGCCACAGGAAAAATTATGATGTTCAATTAAATTCCAGTAATATTTACTGATATTGTAATATGTGGTAGTGGTAGAGATTCAATGTGAAGAAGACAGATGTGGGCCCTGCCCGCCCTGAACTTATGATCTTATGATATTTTCCCCAGAACCCTGTCCTTGTGCCAAACCTACAGAACCTTCACCATGACCACAATATTACCCGTCTCAAAAGTGTTGTCTTAACTCATAACCTCTTGAAGCTTTAAGCATATTGGAAAAAAATGACTAGGTGTTACATAACATAAAAATGCCAGGTGCTTGGGGAATAATACTAAGCTTTTTACTGAGGAAGTAACACAACACAAATGGTATTTGAGAAATATTAATTCGTTGGGAGTGTGAAGAGCATATTGTTCGTAAGTATAGCGAAGAAATTTACTGCTTCCTGAATATCTGAGTACTTTTCATATATCCCAGGGTCTTTTCCAGTCAGCAGCCCCATGTTACTAACTCTGGATAATGGGCTGTGAACAGGTGTATTTCATTTTCAGACAACAGTTTTAAGAGTTCATGCTTGGCCATCTAGGCTCTTCTTCCCTGGTATGGCAGCCCAGGAGGTTTCCAGTTGTGGTGGCAGAGACCCAAGATGGAAACATCTTGTGTCTCTGAATTACTTAACACAGGGAGCTGCTCTGAAGACACTCTTGGAACTGCAGCAGACTCTGTGAGCATGAAATTATCCTCTCTCGCCTTAAACTGAGTCCTATCCTGACTCTTCTGGAGAAGTAGGCTGCTGACAATAGGATCTGCTAAATGACAGGAATATTATTTTGGGGATGAGATAATACAGCTTTAGAGGTGGGGAATGCCTTGAATGCTCTGCTTGCAGTTCCCAGCCCTTGCATGTCACTTTCTTCAACCTCTCACCTGTTAAAAGAAGTCTTCGGGTTGAAAACAAATAAAACAGATTTTTTTTTGTCAGTCTTTTCAAGATTATATACAAAAAATAAAGACAGCAAATAAACTGAGAATCAAATCTCAAGGATGGTAGTTTGGTGCATAAAGTTATGTTCACTGAGGGAAGACATAAATGTTGGATTATAATATCTGCACTGGAATATTCCACTGCATCTTTCTCATGTCCAGGTTCTCTTTTGATGACTGAATGTGCCAGAAATGACTCTGACATCTACTGCTATGTTATGTGGGCTTTGTTTACTGTATGGGCAATTTCTCAATGAAGAGAAGCATTTCAATTATTCCCAGTAGCCGTGTGCCTATTGACACCTTGATGCTGTATAGGAAAGAGTGAGTGAGCTTTAGCCTCTGGAGCTAAGCACATTTTATCAAGAAACAGTTTCAGCAATTGACTCTCATCTGGTCATGTTACTTATATCTTGTTATCTCTCAAGGGCCCTGTAATTAAAGCAGGTGTGTGTCCTCTTAAATTACAGATGTGGCAACTATAGACATTGTAGTAAGTTTTAACGGGAGACCCTAATGACCTGCAGATTCAGTAATTACAATGAAGCAACTGGTGTGAGTGTTTGGCCAAGGAGAGTGTCAAAATGGGCAAATATATTCCAAAGTGATGGGCTTACAGGATGTAACCTAACAGAACCAGGAGAGTTTTCAAACAAAATCACAAAGATCCCTCCCCACCTCCCTCCCTCCCTCCCTCCCTCCCTCCCTTCCGTCCTTCCTTCCTTCCTTCCTTCCTTCCTTCCTATCTGCCTTCCTGCCTTCCTGCCTTCCTTCCTGCCTGCCTTCCTGCCTTCCTGCCTTCCTTCCTGCCTGCCTTCCTGCCTTCCTTCCTTATTTCCTCCCTCCTTCTCTCTCCTCTCTCCCTCCCTCTTTAAAAATAGACTAAAGCAGAATTTGAATTTAGATGTTTTCACAATATTCAGTGTAACAAGTAAGAGGCCTTCTTGCTATTTTAATAACTAATATTTTAATAATCAAGTGAACCAAAATTGTTTTGATGGCAGTTTGGGAGCTACTTTTTATGTCTTAATTGAGTAAGGTCATGTTTCACAATTCTTGAAGGTTGTGGAAAGGTAAAGACAATTGAGGAGGAAGGAAGAAACTGTTGAGGTGAGTGAAAGGAAGGTAAGAAGGAATATGTGACAAACGGGACCCAAAAGGAAGAACTAGAGGAGGAGTGATAGTATTTATCTTGAGGCAAATGGAGAAGGGGACAATAAAGACCTTCCTCTGAATACATGTGTTTTGCAAAGGTAATTCCACCTAAAGAATATGCAGCACTGTGGCTATGTTCAGTGTTCTTATATTTACTTTTTAAGAGGAACATAAAACAACCTTCTCAAGTTATTCTAGAGCAAGAAATATGTAGTAGATATTACTGGTTCCCTCGGTCCCCTTATTTATAGAAAGCAATCTTTGTGCATTTGGACGGCTTCTGACATCAAGCTCCTTTCAGCTTCTCTACTTAAGGGAATTCTCTTAGACCAGTGGTCCCCATCCCCCAGGCCACGGACACAGACCAGTACCAGTTCATGACCTGTGAGGAGCCAGGCTGCACAACAGGAGGTGAGCAGAGGGCCAGTGAGCATTACTACATGAGCTCCTCCTGTCAGATCAGCAGGAGCATTTGATTCTTGTAGGAGCGGGGACCCTCTTGTGAACAGTACGTGTGAGGGATCTAGGTTGTGCACTCCTTATGAGAATCTAATTTCTGATGATCTGAGGTGGAACAGTTTCATCCTGAAGCCATTCCCCCCACACCCCTTTCCATTTTCATGGAAAAAAATGTTTTCCATGAAAAAAATGTTTTCCATGAAAATGGTCCCTGGTGCCAAAAAGGTTGGGGACCCCAGTCTTATGCCTTAGCTTTTTTAGCCCCAGTTAGATGCAACCTTGATGTATGGAGGAGAAGTTCTTAGGGTTGGGGCAACTATCAATTATGGGCTATGACAGAGGCTGAATGTCCCAGCCTTCTGTCTTGCTGTGGTTCCAATAAAGTTCATTTCTACTTGGCTCCTGAGGGACTCCAGTGGGAATAAGCCTCAGATGTCCACAGTGATAATCAGCTCAAAACTCATCCTGACTAGCTTTGCTTCCTTTCTGAACTCTCTCTGCTCCTTCACTTTGGCTTCCTGGGATTCCATCCAAATAACCTCAGTTCACTAAACCCTTATTTCAGTTTTGGCTTTGGGGGAATCCAAATTAAGATACACTGTTTTCATCATAAAATGTTTTTCAAATTCAACTCTCCTGTACATTTTATCTTTTTTTTTTTTTTTTTTTTTTTTTTTTGAGACAGAGTTTCTCTCTTCTTGCCCAGGCTGGAATGGCACTGTCTTGGCTCACTGCAACCTTTGCCTCCTGGGTTCAAGCAATTCTCCTGTCTCAGCCTCCCAAGTAGCTGGGATTACAGGTGCCCACCAACACACCTGGCTAATTTTTGTATTTTTAGTAGATACAGGGTTTCACCATATTGGCCAGGCTGGTCTCAAACTCCTGACCTCAGGTGATCCATCCACCTCAGCCTCCCAAAGTGCTGGGATTACCAGTGTGAGCCACCACACCCAGCCCATTTTATCTAATTTCAAAAATATTTTTGGAATAAGTTGGATTGAAATATATAAGACACAGAGAACCTTAGAGGATGGAAATCAGAATGATGAGACAAACTCTTCCCCTTTCTACACCTTTTTTTTTTTTTTTAAATCAGGCAGGCTAGATGCTCACTGGTACTTTCAGGGTTATTACCAGAAGTGCTAATTGGTTAGTATGTACACAGTTTATTATAACATTACAGGGGAAAATGTATTATTTTTATTTCTTTTTCCTGAGCCCCCACAACTATTAAGAACTGTTTAACCTCTAAGTTATTAAGGATTTTTTTCTTTCTTTAGAGATGACAATGCCTGATGATTTCTGTGTCCTTAGGGCAAGGGTAAATCTTGGTGTGCAGCCTGAACCAAACAGATAAATATAATTATTATTTCTGTATATTTGATGATGAAAGGGTTTCAGGCTCCACAGACTGATCTTTCTGTCGCCAACTGTGTATTGCCGAAATTTTGATTAAAGGCTCACTGAAGTAGTTTATCAGTATTTGTTTGGTTTCAGGAAGTAAAATATGTGAGCTCAATATGAATGACAGACTACATCCATCGAGAGCATTTGTTTCTTCAGTCTGGGAAACTCAAAATCCTTGCTGTAGATAATGTATGAGGAAGATATTTTCTTTTCCCAGATTTGCATAGAGCTCAATAGTCCCCTGATTCCAGACATATTATGTTCTGTAGTAGCTTTCCTTGCCTCCATCTTCCTCCTGCAAATGTGAATCTGCTAGAATACAGACATCATTTAAAAAATAATTTAAACCCTTCAAATCCTCCTGTCTGGAAAATGTGCGTACAATTTGTAAGAGAGAAGCCCAAAGTGCTGCTGAAGAAAGCCAAAATATTTTGCTGACTTTTTGAAGAGATTTCTAGGCAAGGGAAAAAATACTGATCTTGATAAAAGGAGAAAGAAAGAGTGAAAAAGCAGGTTCTGTTTTTTAAGTTATTCCATAGAATATAGACAATTATTTTGCATTTTAAGAAATTACTTTAAAGATACTAAAATGGGTGAGAAGGAGAAAGACATTGCAATAGCCCTTCATTTTTTTGAGTCAAAGAAACTAAAGTTAGGGGCACTATAATAAACTTGATGTTTTCTCTGTATGTCTGAGAGAAAGACACAAAAGAGAAGGTGGGAGGGTGAAGAAAGGAAGGACAAGGGGAGAGAGAAAGAGAAAGAGAAAGGCGAGAACACACACATGAGCACACACAGAGACAACTTGGTGGGGGAGAAAACAAAAACAAGCAAACAAAACCATGATGCAAGCACTTCCAGATCTCACTTGGTGATTGTAGAGTGGTGACTTTAGGCTTAGTACATACTCCCCAACCCCTAAATTGAAAGCATTAATAAATACAAATAAACTTTTGATACGTCTCAGCTAGTTACATCTGTGTATGATATTTGAGGCGTTTATCCTAATCAATCTTTTTAACATTGAGAATTTTGAGTCTTTACATTTTATCATTGTTGTCATGAACCTGAGCCTTCGTCATTCTGTATGTACACACCATGTGTACAAGTGATTATAAAACGAAAAACAAACATCAAAGAAGGATGCCTTGATTTCTTTCTGTGGAACAAAATGGTAAGAGGCAAAGATATTCACCATCTATTGTAACTTTGGTGGTTTTCTAAATTGCCTGCAATATGGCAGCTTCTTTGTTCAGACCTTTGAAAATGACACAAACAGGCAACATGCAGAGCATTCAGAGTGAAGCCTGACATTGTCTTTTCAGCTGATAGGACTTGGGGATAAGAAAATAAATAATATAAAAACAACCTGCACAATGTGAATTAGAAAGAAAATACCTGTCTCTACCTTTTAGATTTTTGGGCTTTTCTGCATTTGTAACATGATCTTTCCATTTTGAAATGATGGCTATGTCCTTTTTTATTCTTTTATTTTCTCTCTTTCTCTCATTTTTTAAAAAAACAACCCACAGTCCCGTCTATGTGCGGGATAAGTAACTAAACAGTGAAGTATGTGATTGGTGCTGTAGTTATTTTGAAAAGGTGTATTACTTGGCAAAATAGTCTGCAATGATTTGAGCCTATTGTGTATATCTGTGTTTGGACACTTCTTTAAGAGTGAGCTTTTGATCTGATGAACCATAATAACTTCTTCTGTAGCAAATCCCTGTCAGCTGCTGAATTATTGGGCCTCCACTACAGTTATGGTTTATTGGGTAAATAATAGTATGACTATACCAAGCCAAAAGTTATGGATGGCCCAACGTCCATGTTAGCTGCCTACAAATCTTCCCATGATTTTATTGAAAACAATTACCAGAGTGTATAAGCTCATGGGGGAGACAGGGATTCCCTTTGGATGATTATATGGCTGTGCCTGCTATTCTTTTCAAGGCCTTTTGTTTTTCATTTTTTTATTGGAATATGACAACAGCTCTAAGAGACCAGTGTTGCAAGTTTGTCTGGCCAACAACAACAACCAAAAAAACTGAATTTTAGTGCATCAAATGACTCACCCAGGGCCTTGGAGCTTTCAAGATGGAGAGCTTGGCTGTGCCTTCTGGGCAGCTGCTTTCTTCCCCACAGACCCTTTATGGCAGGTGTAGAGTGAAGAGATTTAAGCTCAGCATTTGGCTTGAAGAAAAAGGAGTCTAATATGGTGTTCCAATGTCAGTAATGTTCAAGTTTGCTCACATTTTGAGACCAGAAAAAGAAAAACCATTTTAAGATATTAATTAGAAGAGGGTGGTAGTGTTGAAAGGAGGAATTAGTAATTTTGTTTAAGAGCTGAAGTTTTGGCTTTACAGAGGTGCTTGGCAAAGGTCTTCGTTGCAGCCACAGGTATAGAACTAGATGTCGGCTC
Organism: Theropithecus gelada; assembly: GCF_003255815.1. Lineage (NCBI taxonomy): Eukaryota > Metazoa > Chordata > Mammalia > Primates > Cercopithecidae > Theropithecus > Theropithecus gelada. The sequence continues at coordinate 79,377,531 of NC_037681.1, forward strand.
AATAATGTCACCACAAGTGTTTTTCAGGCCACATTTATATATTTCTTGAAATAAACTTCTTAAAAAACAGGCCGTGTGCAGTGGCTCACACCTGTAATCCCAGCACTTTGGGAGGCTGAGGTGGGAGGATCACTTGAGGTCAGGAGTTCAAGACCAGCCTGGCCAACATGGTGAAAGTTTGTTTCTACTAAAAATACAAAAATTAGCCAGGTGTGGTGGCAGGCACCTGTAATCCCAGCTACTCGGGAAGCTGAGGCAGGAGAATCGCTTGAACCCAGGAGGTGGAGCTAAGATAGCGCTATTACACTTCAGCCTAGATGACAGAGTGAAACTCTGTCTCAAAAACCAAACAAACAAACAAACAAAACAAAACAAACAAACAGACCAAAAAAAAAACAACAACAGATTTTCATAACTGAGTTTGTTCTGGGTACGATACTCAGGACTTTCAAGATGTTCGTGTTATCAGAGTGAATAAATTAAGAATTTCCAACATTTTCTCCAATTAAAAACAAAAAGACTACACTTTATTTCTATTCATCTTTCATTTTGCCTTTTTATTCTTGCTGAAAAATTATATCCCAAATATTTTTTGTGCTCTTGGAAGTTAAATGCTCATTGATATACTTCCATGTACAAAGGATTCAACTTGGCATTGCTGGGTATAATAACACAAATAAGATATCCCCACTATATTAGTTTTTTATTGCCATTTAACAAATTACCTCAAACTTAGCAGCTTAACATGACACCCATTTGTTAGCTCACAATTCTGTAGGTCAGAAGTCCAACAAAATGTGACTGGGTTCTTTCTCTACTCAGGGTTTCACAAGGGTAAAATCCAGGCATCAGTTGTGCTATGTTCTAGTCTGGAGGCTTTAGGAAAGAATTCATTTCCAAGGTCATTCTTGGCTGAATTCAGTTCCTTTTATTTGCAGCACTGAGGTTCCTGTTTTCCAGCTGGGTTTCCTGTCAGAGGCTTTTCACAGTTCCTAGAAGCTGCCTGCATGCCTTGTCCTGTGGTCTCTTCTATCTTCAAGTTGGCAATGGAGAACTTCTCATGCATTAACTCCCTTGTGTACTTTGAGTCTCTGGCTTCCCTTTCTGCTTGGATAAAAATTTCTGCTTTTAAAAGGCTCATGTAATTAAGTCAGGCCCACCCAATGATTCATCTTCCTATCTAAATGTCAGCTGATTTAGGACCTTAATTTCATTTGCAAAGACTTTTCACAGCAGTACTTAGGTAATGCTTGATTGGATAACTTGGAGAATTGTGTGTACACCAGGGGCAAGGAATGGTGGAAGTCCGTCTTATAATTTTGCCTACTACACCTGCCCTAAGGGAACTTAACATCCTTTAAGATGGATAAAACAAGGATATAAAGAGATAAGATGCAAGTGGTATTACAGGAGCCACAGGATAAAGATGCACCAGATATTATAAGAGTTCCAAAAAAAGGATAAACCACTTTTGTACAGGGAAATCTGCAGCGGTTTCTTGAAAAGGACCTGGAAGGGTGGACAGTATTTTTGTTCATGAAGATAAGGATAAGATACCCCAGTCAGAGATAGTAACACACACAATGGCACAGAAATGACAAAGTGAAGACCATTTGGGAAAGGGTTGGCAGCACTGTGTAGATAGAGCATGAAAAATGTACGGAGAGGTGAGAATGGGATGACAAATATAACTTCTATTTGGGAAGGGCTTTGAATGCCAGGCAGATTAATTTGTCTCTAAGTTAGTGGGAATGGGTTATTAGTGAAGGTTATTGAACATTGGGGAGATCTGATGGGAGTTATACTTTAGAAGAATTGATAGTAGAATAGAAGCAGTTTGGAGTGGGTTGGGATCTTCCAGGGAGGCTGTTTAGCAATAGCCTAGAAAGTAATGAGAAAGGCCGGGCGCAGTGGCTCATGCCTGTAATGCCAGTAGTTTGGGAGACTGAGACAGGTGGATCACCTGAAGTCAGGAGATTGAGACCAGCCTGGCTAATATGGGGAAACCCTGCCTCTACTAAAAATACAAAAATTAACCATGTGTGGTGGCAAGTGCCTGTAATCCCAGCTACTCAGGAGGCTGAGGCAGGAGAATCCCTTGAACCCCAGGAGGCGGAGGTTGCAGTGAGCCGAGATCACACCATTGCATTCCAGCCTGGGCAACAGAGCAAAACTCTGTCTCAAAAAAAATAAATAAATAAATAAATAAAAAATAAAGAAATAAAAAAGAAAAAAAATAGTAATGAAAAACTCAACTTAGGGAAAGTGAAAATAGGAAAATGAGGATGGATGCATTGTGATGATATAGTTTGTAAATTCAAAAACAGATTGGATACATGGAGAGAGAAAAAAGAGAAGTTGACTTCACTTGGAGCCTGCTCTCATAAGCAGAAATAGGGAAACTGGAAAGATTTGTTTTGGAAAAAAAATATGACGATATAGGTTGTACATAGTTTAATTTAGATGGAATCATTGTTGAAAGTATTCTTGGTTCTCAGCATCAAAATAAGGCTGTCAGGAAGGAGAGAGCCACGGCCATATTGGACAAAGGGGTGATAAAACTCACGGGGATCTAAGGCTGCCAGGGGTGGGCCAAATATGGAATTAAAATGAATCCAGTCATGGCAGTAGAAATGTGTTAAATGCCTGGTAGGGGAGATGCTTGGAGTCTCAGGCAATCATTGTGGAGGAGTCGGAGGCCATAGACACAGGAAATATGGTGTAGTCTCTCAGGGGGAAGGAATTAGTAAGAACTAGCTCAGGGACAAGGGACCCAGCTACCTCCTGAAAAACTGATGCACTATTCAGAAGTCATTCATACAAGTTGTCCAGACATATAGGTGACATGATTTAGGGGAGGCCTTAGGTCTGCCAATCCACAGTTTCCATGGGCTCACAGTAAACACACTGGAGGTAGAACTAATGTTGACCTCATGGTGTAGAATGGATGTGTCAATGTAGCAATATACATTAGCCACCTTGGAAACACATGACACTGTCTATAAGGTGAGGGTGTTTCTATCATATTTACAATTGAAAGGGGATAGACAAGGCTCAGACTATAATTTAATATACTGATTTTCAAAGGATGGTTAATCAAAATTTTTTTTGCATGCAGGTAGAAATGTAGTTCTGTCCCTCAAAAAAGTGAATGAGATTCTGTGTTCCATAGAATTTTGAGGGAAAGGAGGATTGAAATTTTAGATATATGATAAGAATAGCGAGCACATTTTTATAATTAGTCTCACTGAATTTTTAGCAGAGAAAGAAAAAGAGATGGGTTCATGACAGGGCAGGCTTGCTGGTTTTAAAGAATCTAGTGGCCCCTCTTGTTTTTAGTTGGAGGAGAAAGAACCAGCAAAACTACTGCAGAGGAGGGTGGAGGGGCTATCCGATGGTATGAAGTTCTAGAGGAGACAGAGACAAAAGGATGAGATTGGGAGAAGGGATGAAGAAGTTAGTGTGATTCTCCTCTCTAGTATGAGTAAAGGCTTAGATTCTTCCTAAAATATGTAGAACACATCATACTCAATCAACAATGTCCAAAATGTCCATACAAAAATGTTTAATATCTCCTTCATAAAATCTGCTTTTGAAAATACTTACATGTTAGTACATACTTGTACTTAATATTCGGACTTAGATATCCACACTTTCCCTTGAAGTCTTTTACTGGCCTTGTCTTTGGGAGGCTGGACAGAGAGGATGGGACTGTCCTTGGAATTCCAGTTTATAGCTTCTTGGTTACCCCATGGAGTGGAGTATGGCAGCAGGTTCCAACATCATGCCAGGTAGATCAGAATGCTAAGTAGCCAGTGCTAGCAATGTGAAGGCAAGAGGACGAGATGAGGCAAGAGCTGGAAGACAAAGTAGAGGATCAGCTGCCCAAAACTGAAGAATTGACCTAGTGAGGAGGAGAGGATGAACCATGGTAAACTGCCAGGGAAAACCCAGGGAAGTGATGACATAAGGCATGGCTGAAAGGTTGGATTTGTTTAAAACAATTATGCTTCAATTTAGTTCATGAAATTTGGTTTCTTTCCTAGTACTGCATCAAAGATGTTTCTACAGAGTCACAGAAAGTCTTAAATTGGCAGACTCCTTTTTAACATTCTCCAAGGCCTTTCATGCCCTATTCTCTCTTCTGTTTTTTTATGGGCATCTTTGTGTATTCAACCAAAAACAACTCTTGTACTTCTTAGTTTTCTTTTTCTTTTTCTTTTGTTTCACATGGCCTCCATTTCTACTGGAAATTTACTCCCAGTGCCATCTTCCAAAACACTTCTTTGTGCCAGGAGTTTGTGAACTCCCACTTGTTCCATGCAGATATATTGACAGAATTATGGAACCTTCTTCCAATTACCTTTCTAATCTAAATAAAAGACTATGACATTCCTTCCACCCTTCAACCTCCAATAGTCACTTCACCTTTTGTGATACATCAGGTTAAGAGTCTTTGTAAATATAACTTAAAAAAAAATATGTAACGATCCAGTGTGGTGGCTCATGCCTGTAATCCCAGCACTTTGGGAGGCCAAGGTGGGCAGATCACTTGAGGCAGGAGTTCAAGACCAGCCTGGCCAATATGGTGAAACCCCATCTCTACTAAAAATACAGAAGTTAGCTGGATGTGCTGGCAGGCACCTGTTATCCCAGCTACTCTGGAGACGGAGGCAGGAGAATCCCTTGAATCCAGGAGGCGGAAGTTGCAGTGAGCCGAGATGCACCACTGCACTCCAGCCTGGGTAATAGAGTGAGACTCCATTTCCAAAACAAACAAACAAACAAATAAAAGAAAAAGTCCCAATCCTATCCTATCATAATCAAAAGATTTAAATTATAAATTTAAAATTTGTAATTTTGAATTTTAAGTCCTTGGCATGTATTTAAATCTCTTGATCCCAGGTGAATGCAGTACAATGTATTTTGTCAATTTTATTTTACATATTTTTCTTGAATGCTCACTGTTTTCCTAGGGTGGTAGTATGCTAGTGGTGGTAGTGATATTTATATGTGTGTGTGTGTGTGTGTGTGTGTGTGTGTGTGTGTGTGTGTAGAGGGTAGACATCTAAGTAGAGGAAATAATGTTTGCAAAAGCAGAGGCATTCCTGGAGAAATTGCAGTGGGTAAACTGTGGCGGGAGCACAAAATGCATGAATATATGAGAGCATGGTGGTAAGGACAATTAATCCAACCACGTTTGTTGAAAAGGAGCTAAGATGTTATTCTGAGGTATTTGGAGTGTATTCCAAAGGCCACGGGGGAGCCACAGGTTTTCAACCATGTGATCTCCATGAAGAAAAGATCTAAACCTTTCTTAGAAACATCCCACAGTGTCTGAGACTTCAGAACTAGATGGTGAAAGTTTTTGCTAAAATAAATTATACTTAATTCATGTGAAGTAAATGTAATGCAGGGCCAATATTGTGACTGTACTGTAGTAGGGAGAGGTAAGAATCTGGGGCAACCTGTGGACCACTGATACATTCAGATAAAAGATGGTAGAGATCATAGGGTTATGGATGACTTTTATTTTTGTCTTCATACTTCTGATCATTTTGCAGTATATTAAATGAATATGAATTACATTTATCATTAAAGAAATCCATCGACCTTATTATACACAGAAATAGAAATGACTGTCAGGCCTTTGGTGTGCTTTTTAGAGAGTGCAGAATAGAGTTGAGGGGCATTTTTGAAAATACTGGACTTGGATAAAGGAAGGATCTCTTGCTGCCACATGTGTATGTTTCATGTGCCTTAGATTTATTGAGTTGGATTTTGATTGCTATGTTCTGATAAGGCCATAAGGTAATCCTAGGCCTCTGTAGGTGTTAGGGCTGGGGCAATGTATTAGTCCATCTTCATGTTGCTGATAAGACATACCTGAGATTGGAGAATTTACAAAAGAAAGAGGTTTAGTGGACTTACAGTTCCATGTGACTGGGGAGGCCTCACAATCATGGTGGAAGGCAAGGAGGAGCAAGTCACGTCTTACATGGATGGCAAAAGGCAAAGAGACAGCTTGTGCAGGGAAAATCCCATTTTTAAGCCATCAGATCTCATGAGACTTATTCACTATTATGAGAATAGCACAGGAAAGACCAGCCTCCATGATTCAATTACCTCCCACTGGGTCCCTCCCACAACACATGGGAATTGTGGGACATACAATTCAAGATGAGATTTGAGTGTGGATACAGCCAAACCATATCAGGCAGTCTCCCTAATAGACATTTGGGACATTGAGGTTTTCATGAAGGGAAATGACATTTGTTCGAAAAGTCCAAAATGGACTGTAAGAAGACTATTCTTAGCTCTGGCCGCATTGTTTCAGGCCAGCCTTTTACAGGAGACAATGATGCAGGAACCTTGAGATACATCCTTCAGGGACAGGGGAAACCACCTACCAAGGGAAGCAAGTTGGAAACTAGACCAGGACCATTCACCCACAGAGGGCTATATGCTAAAGATAACGGAACTGTATTTCACATATTAGACTATCTAGTTGCTTGTTATTGTCTGTATTTACTTCCTTTCTGTTATCCTTGTTTAGTGAAGTCTTGTTCTCTATTTTATCTGAGCTAGGCTTTGGGGGAACTGAAAAAAAATAGTTGTATTTCCACACTTGGGCTAAAACATGAAATGGGGCCACTCTGCTTGGCTGTGGTAACAGAATTTAGTATGAGCTCATGACGGAGAGGTGAATCTTAGGGTATAGATGGGAGGCTGTGAGTTCCAAATATCCCTCCCTAGTAGTGATTCTCTCTGTTACTGTGGAGGATTAGGGTCTGACCTTTTTCAAGGTATCTGCATATATAAGTTAGTGCCTGTCTGAGGAGAAAAAGGGGAAAGAGCAGAATTAAGTAAGACTTGATGTTTCTGTTTTCCTAATTAAAGAGATCATGGTGCCATGAACTGAGATAAGGCACTCATGAAGGTCAAGTTTTATGGAGGAAGGACTTTGGACATGCTAAAGATGAAGTATCTTTGTCCAGGTGCAGTTGTCCAGGAAGCAGTGGGACCTGGCTTAATATGGAGAAAGACATAGGATTAGGAACTAGAATTCAAGAAGTCACATCTCAGTAGGGGGTGAGAATACCAGTCATACTACCACATGGCATTGCCATATGAGCAAAATCAATTACCACAACACTATGGATAGATGCAAAAGGCACTTATGTCCAGAATTGGATAATATGTTACTATTATTAAAAATAATAACCAGCAACTCTGTGTATTCCGCTGTTACCTTCACATTTATACCATGTATTATTACTCTTTCTCTTCTTAGAAGCACTTTTAATTATGTTATTGTTAGACCTAAAGCAAAGATTTGTTTGGAGAACTCCATTGTTCCTGAGTAAGGAACTTTTTAGTTTCTGGAGAGAGTTGCACTTAGGATGTAATAACTAAAGCTTAAATATAGCGTGATCTCAAATCTGTCAAATATCTGCATCAGTCTTTTAAAAATTTTTTACTTCTTAAAGCCTGGTAACTTTTGGTTTGATTTGAAGACTGAGAAAGCTACTCACATTTGAAATTGGAGGAAGGAAATAATTTCCTTTGAAACACCACAAAATCACTGCATGTTACTAATACTATAAGCCTTCTTTCCCATTCAGTTTATCTGGAGAAAAACTGATTTGCATATGTTTGCATCTATTTGCATGTTCAATTCAAGTGACTCCCAACTCTAAGTATATAAGATGAAACATATTAACTCCTTGTTTTAACCTGCTGTGATTCTTGTCTAATGCTGTGTGGTGGGTTTGAAAATTGTAAGTGCCTTGGAAATTGGTGAAGAATTCAAGATGTGCGGCGGTGGGCATTCAGGATATCATGTTGGCCTCAGGGGCTCAGGGGCTGAGAGCTGGGAAGCCACAAGAGGCCTGGGAGAGTGTCAAAATGGGCAAATGTGTCCCCGAGCGTGAGCTTACAGAGCACCCCCTAATTGAGCAAGGGAAATCACAGAGGAAGGTTTTGAGAGACTGCCATCTGCAATCAGGGACTTAGAGCTACTAGAGGCGAAGCTTGTCCTTGGTCCTCTGCCCTTGACATTACCGCCCTCCATTCAAGGATCCTCTGGCATGTCGTTAATTTTTTACAAATCTATATTGTAAAAGGATGGCTTATCTTCATATTACATGTTCACTATACAGATTATGGAAAAGAAAATCTTCCCTGAATTTTCTTCCCCTAATATGTGTGTGTATATATATTTATGTATGCATGACTGTGTGTGTGTGTGTATATATATGTAAAATATATATGTAAAAAAAATATATATATATATGTAGAGAGAGAGAGTAGCATATCTGTCAAACCATAGGAAATAAAATGTTAGAGGAAATTTTAGGTTCTTTGGAAAACCAGTAAATATATTTTCCCCCTGGGATTAGGCGGTCTTTGAAGCCACTACAACTAAACCATAAAGACAGTTACTTCTTTACCTTCTTATTGGGCCAGACTCTAAGGCTGCTTTTGTAAGGGCAGTAGCCACTTGCCACATGTGCCCATTGTACACATAAAATGTGGCTGAATTCTTCTGCATTGGGGCATGCTGTAAGTATAACATACATATGTGTTTTTGTGTGTGTGTGTAGACAAGGTCTCACAAAGCAGGGTCTCACAAGACAGGGCCTCAGCAGCCTTGGCTGGTCTCAAAACCATGGGCTTAAGCGATTCTCCTGCCTCAGCCTCTCAAAGTGCTGGTATTATAGGTGTGAGCCACTGCACCCAGCTACACATTGATTTTTAAGGCTTCCTGTCAGAAAAATAATGTAAAATTTTTCATTAATAATTTTTTAGAATGTTGATTACATGTTGAAATGATAATATTTTTGATATAGCTGATTAAGTAAAATATATTATTAAAATAATTATTTTGCTCCTTCTTACTATTTTTTTTTTAATGTGACAACAGGAAAACTTGAAATTATTATGTGGCTTGCATTATGGCTCATACAACATTTCTGTTGGGCAGCACTGCTCCAAGGGAAACATTTCACCAAGGAGAAATCTTGAGAAAAAACTGAAGAGTCCATGCTGGGACTCTGGTGGGAAGCAGTTGCTACCCATTGCTCACACTCTAGATTGTTGCTCTTTGTGATATGAATATCGGATGTCTTAAAATTATTTTAATGTGGATTTTGCTTGCTTTTCCTTTCTTTCTACCCTGTCTGTGTTTCTACTATGATCCAATGTAGAGATAAGGGAAAGCCAGTGTCCTCAGCTTCAGGCCTATGTAAATGGATTTTAGTTGAAACACAGTTTCTCCTGATGACTGTTAAAAACCAATTAGGTTTTGTCATTTATTCACTTGGAATTTTGTCTCATTGAAACCTTGCTACTCAGTTTACCCTGCTTCTAGGTGGTGAATACCTGCTGCCATGTTAGGTTATGCTTTTTTGCTTAAATTAACTCCTAAATAATATAGCATAGCAGATACAGGAGAATGGGTGGGGAAGGAAAAGTTCTCACTTTTTTTTTTTTTTAATACAAGACTGATTTTATTATATTGCCAGAGAAATAAGTTAGATTGCTCTGGCAGTCTCAATAAATCACACATGAAGTCGTCTTTTTTTTTCTAAATTAAATTTTTATTTAAATAAAAGTGTTATGTTTGTATTTGAGCTGACAGCTAAATCTGATAATTAGAGTGCATGAAGTTGGCTTTGATTGGCATTGTAATTGGATTGTCATTGGGCTGAGAACCTATTATCTTTGGATCATGCCCCATGAAATCTGTTGAAGAAACTTTGCTGCCAGTCATTAGAGCCACCATCTTGGCTTACAAATTAGGTTTGAAAGGCTTCTTACCACTGGGAATGTAATTTAAACCACTGCAATTGCACTCCCATTAATTAAAATTATATTAAAATTATGGTTCATTTTCTAAATTTTTTTTGTATTTTATTAGACATACTTATTACTAAATGCTTAACAAATTACATAGCAGTGCTTAGTAAAATTATGTTTCATAGATAATCCATCTCTTCAGCACGTTACTCAGCATCAGTAGAATTAGTCAGTGTTAATCATTAAAGGATATACTATTTATATTTTTCATTACAAGTTTCAGAAAGAAGCATTTCCTTTATTTCAACGTAAAATGCAGGACCAGCAATGTCTACTGTACATTAAGATCAGTCCTGCCAATAAAGAAGTATGCAGCTTTGCTTTAAGGAGACGTCATCCGTCATGGTCACAGTTCTTCCTACCTTAATTTCTTTCTTTTCTAAAACAATAGAATACTGTAAAAGACAGAAGTCTTTTTTGTCCCTCTTTTTCTTTTTTGGATAGACGATTAAGAAAAAATTAAAAGCACACATGTGCCAAAATCTATGCTGTTCTTTATTGCTATTATTGTCTGCTAAAAGCAGATCAGCACTGATTAAGACAGAAAAGGAGCTTGTGAGGACTGGAAATGAGAATGATGTGGGAAATGGTGGGTGAGGCAGGTCTCTCCCAGCTGGCAGAGAAGAGGGTGTGTATGAAGGGGTCCACGATACATCCTCTCTTGACTCTGATCCTTCAATCTGCCCACAGCACCTTAGATTATACGGGCATCTGCCGCTGTCTAGCGTATGGATGTGAAGAGCTAAGAGGCATACTTCCTGAGATACAGAATCAGGCAAAGATCCTGATATTTACTTCTCTTGTTTATTGCCCCCCACTTTTGTGATTGATGTGATTATTCAGGAATATCTCCTCATCCCTCAATTTCTTGCCTGTGGATAACTTTGGGGTGATAGTTTGGCAACTTGGATGAAAACCTTCAATGATATTTAAAAGTATAAAATGAAGTTTTCAAATTTATACTGTTTTTATTTAGATTGTACTGAATATCTATACCTCTCCCCTGCTCTCTCAGCTACATTTTTTAATGTACCTATTTCCATTGTTGCTTCTGTTTCTAGCTTCAGCATTTTGTTTAGTTTCTAACACGTAATAGATGCTCAATAAATGTTAAATTGAATTGAATTGAATTGAATTGAATTGAGTTGAATTTGAAGTCTAAAGATTACAGGGTTACTTGGAGCCAAATCCCAGATAGGCTAAAATATCATATATGGGTGGCAGCGTATAGTTGATAAAGTCTTTCATGGCTTGTTTTATTCACTCCCCTGTATGATGTTTTAGAGATGATTTAGGGTGAATACTGCTACCTGCTTTCCCATCCCTCTTTTCTTAATAGATCAGGACATTCCAGGTCAGAGAACTGAGAGATCAGGAACACACAGTTACTGAATAAGTAGCAAAGCTGAGACTAAACCCCAAAATCCTTTTCCAAGTTCAGTGTGCTTTCCATTCTCCCATACTGCTCCTTTTTTTAAAAAAGGACCACATATATCCCCAAATGAGGGAGAATGTCTCACTTTCCTTTTTACTCACTAGTGGGAGAGGAAACTGGAAGACAATTAGTCATGGATTAAAGATCCTGTTTGGGCCCTGTGACCCTTTGAATTCCTTTCAAAGAGTATATTCTAAAGATGTAATCATATGAAGACTTATTTAATCTCAGCCAACATTTATTGAGCCCAAATGAGCCAGGCATAGTGTTCAGCATTTTTCATGTCTTTCCCCGTTTAAGTCTCAGAACAGTTTAATGAGGTATGTTCTTACAATTACTCTCCCATGAAACAGTTGGTGAAATGAGGCATGGGAGGATTTTATATGTCCAAGTGTCCAAGTTCCATGGCTATATAGAATTTGGATCCACATCTGATCCTAGAGCTCTTTGTCCCCACTGCTTTGCTCACTGTCCAGTCTGTGCAGTGTTGCTTCATGCAGAGACGACCAGGAAATGATCTAAATAGGGAAATTATTTAGAAAAACATCCTTGAAATTCTACAAATGATACTTTAGATATAGATGATGGATGTCAAAAGATGATAGCAATAAAATTGAAATCTATAAAATGCTATGATCCCACTTTGTAAACATATGCCCATGGAAAAATATCTGGAGGAATTATAGCTCAATTTTTTCTTTTCTTTTTCTTTATCTGTATTTTCTATTTTAGCTACAATGAACACACCTAATTGTGTCATTTTCTTTTATAGGCTAAAGTATATTAATTGGAGAGTAGTTTAGAACTTTTGAAGCACTCAGATAGCATCAAGGACTTGACATAAGATGTGTCCCAGCAAAGTGAATTCCACTTGGATATGGTTTGGCTGTGTCCTCACCCAAATGTCATCTTGAATTGTAGCTCCCATGATCTCCACATGTCATGGGAGGGACCGGAGGGAGGTAATTGAATCATGGGGGTGGGTTTTCCCCATGCTCTTCTTGTGATAGTGAATAAGTCTCACAAGATCTAATGGTTTTATAAAGGACAGTTCCCCTGCACATGCTCTCTTTCCTGCTGCCATGTAAGACATGCCTTTGCTTCTCTTTCCTCTTCTGCCATGAACATGAAGCCTCCCTAGCCATGTGGAACTGTGAGTCCATTAAACCTCTTTTAAAAAAAAATTTACCCAGCCTTGGGTATTTCTTCATAGCAGTGTGAAAATGGACTTACAGTAAATTGGTACCAGTAGATTGGGGTACTGCTGTTAAGATACCTGAAAATGTGGAGCAACTTTGGAACTGAGTAGAAGGCAGAGGTTGGAACAGTTTCGAGGGCTCAGAAAAAGATAGGAAGATGTGAGAAGGTTTGGAGCTTCCTAGTGACTTGTTGAATGGTTTTGACCAAAAAGTCCAGGCTGAGGTGGTCTCAGATGGAGATAAGGAACTTATTGGGAACTGGAGCAAAGGTGATTCTTGCTATGCTTTAGCAAAGAGACTGGTGGCATTTTGCCCCTACCCTAGATATCTGTGGAACTTTGAAATTCAGAGACGTGATTTAAGGTATCTGGCAGAAGAAATTTCTAAGCAGCAAAGCATTCAACAGGTGACTTGGGTGTTCTTAAAGGCATTTCATTTTATTTTTTCACAAAAATATGGTTTGGAATTGGAACTTATGCATAACAGGGAAACAGAGCATAAAAGTTCAGAAATCTGCAGCCTGAGGATGTGATAGAAAAGAAAAACCCATTTTCTGAGGAGAAATTCAAGCTGGCTGGAGAAATTTGCATAAATAACAAGGAGCCAAATGTTAATTCCCAAGACAATGGAAAATGTCTCCAGGGCATGTCAGAGGTCTTCAAGCAGCCCCTCCTATCAAAAGCCAGGAGGCCTAGGAGGAAAAAATGGTTTCGTGGGTGAGACCCTAGGCCCCCCTGCTGTGTGTGGTCTCAGGACTTGGTGCCCTGCATTCTAGCCCTGGCTGAAAGGGACCATGTACACCTCAGGCTGTTGCTTCAGAGGGTGCAAGGCCCAAGCTTTGGTGGCTTATATGTGGTGTTGGACCTGCAGGTGCACAGAACTGAGGTTTGGAAACTTCTGCCTAGATTTCAGAGGATGAGTGGAAATGCCTGGATATCCAGGCAGAGATGTGCTGGCAGGGTGGAGTCCTCATGGAGAACTTATACTAGGGCAGTGCAGAAGGGAAATGTGGGGTGGGAGCCCCCACACAGAGTCCCCACTGGGCACTGCATAGTGAAGCTGTGAGAAGAGGGTTACCATTCTCCAGACCGCAGAGTGGTAGACCCACTGACAGCTTGCACCTGGAAAAGCCTCAGACACTCAATGCCAGACCATAAGAGCAACCAGAAGGGGAGCAGTACCCTGCAAAGTCACAGGGGCGGAGGTGCCCAAGACTATGGGAACCTACCTCTTGCATCAGTGTGACTTGGATGTGAGATATGGAGTCTAAGGAGATCATTTTGGAGCTTTAAGATTTGACTACCCTGCTAGATTTCAGACTAGCATGGGGCCTGTAGCTCCTTCATTTTGGCCAATTTCTCCCATTTGGAATGGGTATATTTATCCAATGCCTGTGCCCCACTGTATCTAGGAAATAACTAACTTTCTTTTGATTTTACATGCTCATAGGTGGAAGGAACTTGCCTTGTATCGGATGAGATTTTGGACTGTGGACTTTTGAGTTAATGCTAAAATCAGTTAAGACTTTGGGAGAGTGTTAGAAAGGCATGACTGGTTTTGAAATGTGAGGACATGAGATTTGGGAGGGGCCAGGGGCAGAATGATATGGTTTGCCTGTGTTCTCACACAAATCTTATCTTGAATTGTAGCTCCCACAATCTCGTATCATGGGATGGTCCCGGAGGGAGGTAATTGAATCATGGGTGCGGGTCTTTCTTGTGCTGGTCTTATGATAGTGAATAAGTCTCCTGAGATCTGATGGTTTTATAAAAGGCAGTTCCCCTGCACTTGCTCTCTTGCCTGCTGCCATGTAAGACATGTCTTTGCTTCTCTTTTGCTTTCCACCATGATTGTGAGGCCTTCCCAGCCATGTGGTCCGTTAAAGCTCTTTTTCTTTATAAATTACCCAGTCTCAGGTATTTTTTCATAGTAGTAGGAAAATGGACTAATCTACCCTTCTAGTTAATTTTCTTCTTATATTGCTTCTGGGCAGCTCTCTGTTTTCCTCCTCGCATACAAGACCTCTGGTGGGCCTTTGAGCTCAACAGGGCATCAGGAGTAGGCTTGTTGTGAGGCCAGGCTTGGACTGTCTATGGCTGTTTATGAAGTGGAACTTACATGGGATTCAAAGCTTTGTTGTTATTGTTTAGCAGGAGCACAGCCTTTGAAGAGGAAGGATGACAGCCAAATTTTGGGTAGTTTGCACAAGTATGAGCTCCAACAACTTAAGGAACAGCAGGTATATTAGAAAGGAAGCTCAGAGAAATTAAGGAAAAGAGAAGCAAGATACCCACCTTTTGAAAAGAGTGGCTTACTCTCCTGTTTTGGTGACTTGGGATGGTAAACAGTATATAAAAACAAAGGACATAACTGGGAACCCAGGAGAATAGGGCTGAGATAGGATGGAGCCTTATGGTTTGGAGTCCAGCAAGGTGTGCTGTGTGTGTAGGCTCTTCCTTAACAGATGCTTCAAGTAGTCATGCACATCCCATGGTCAAATCTCCACGAGGAAATTGGGCATTGGTTTGAATCTAAGCCATGGCTTATGATTTGTTCAGTGCCTCAGACACTTTGGGGTAAAGTTGGGGAAAGCACCCAGAAAAGAAGCTGTAGGTCCTCTATACTTCTATTTGTACATTTGAGGTTTAGGGTGCCTAATAAAATCTCATTTGAACAGGGTCTAGAGCTAAAACATCATCTATGAAAGTTCAGAGATTGGGTGTAGTGCCTCACACCTATAATCCCAGCACTTTGGGAGGTTGAGGCGGGTGGATCACCTGAGGTCAGGAGTTCTAGACCAGCCTGGGCAATATGGCAAAACCCTGTTTATACTTAGCATGGTGTGGTGGTGCACACCTGTGGTCCCAGCTACTTGGGAAGCTGAGGCAGGAGAATCACTTGAACTCTGGAAGCAGAGGTTGCGGTGAGCCAAGATCGCACTGCAACACTCTAGCTTGGGTGACAGAGTGAGACCTTATCTCAAAAAAAGAAAGTTGAGAGTATATAGGAAATAGGAGCTATGATATGTAAGTTTCCTTGAGGGGAGAAATTAAAGAAAAAGGGTGCTGTCCATAAAATGCATCCAGAATGGGACAGCTGAGTATGGGGAGGACAGCAGAGGTGGATATTGAAAGAAAGGGCAAATGGGCAACCAAAAAAATCATCACCACATTTTCACAAGTCTTTTATTTGACTGGTTGTGTATTCAGAAATGTCTAGAAATGTTGCCAAATGATTTATTGGCCAAAGAAATTCTAAAGTTTTGAAGAATTAAATTTTCTCAGGCAATATCAGTCATTTAAAACTAAGTGTTGTTATAGCCACCATAGAATTTTATATATAGATAGTGATTGTATGTGTATAATCACCTAAACTCCAGAGTGCCTCTGTATAATTTTTTGGTGTTTCTAGAGTTTTGATTTAAGTTTTCAGTTTTGCAATGAGTTTACCCTTTTAATATGGCACAATAGAATTCAGCTCCTCAATAAAATTCAGCAATTCTGTTCGGCAATTGTGATGCTGTATAAAAATATGCAATTTAGCAGAGAAGTTACAAGGGTAAGCTTTGGAGCCAGATACCCTGAATGTGAATCCCCTTCTGCCATTTATTAGCTGTTTGGCCTTGGTAAAGTTTCATAAACTCTCTGTATTTCTATTTCGTCATCTGTAAAATGGGAAAAATGATAGTATTTCACTGGCAGGCTTTTATTGAGGATAACAGGAATTGAAACGTTTGAAATGCTTAGAACTATGCCTGGGACAAATGAAATTCCACAAATGTTAGCTATCATTGTTGTTATTGTTATTCTTAGACACCAAATTTCAGGTACTGGAGGAGACACAAGGATGAAAAGGATGTATTTCTTTTCTTCAACTATCTTAAATCTTAGATCGCTATTTTTCTCTATTTTATTCATTATATTAGGTTGTATTACTACTGCCATCAGTGTTTTCTATGAGAATTTCTGAGTTCCAAAGTTGTATTATTGAAAAAAATATGGAACTCTTTTTATGGATTTTTTATATTCCCTGGGAGAGATAGTTACCTCCTTCCTAAGCAAGTCAAGACCTAGCAATTCACTGCCTCGAAGGTGAAGCAGCCCCTCCCTAGATAACCACAGTGGGATTCCAGGAAAATCCTTTGAGTATAGCAGAGGCCCTATGCCTGCTCCCCTCTTGGTAAATGAAATCATTGCTCTGCCTTTAAGACTAACTTATCTAGGCGTGATCTTTATCTGACATTTATGTTGAGATCGCTAAGTGTGCAGCTACAATATATGCACACATTTACGGAATACCCACCTGCCTCCTCCTCCTCACAACACAGCTGGGTCCTCACACGCACATTTGAATTTTTTTTTTAATGTACTCTTCCCTGAAACTAAGAAAAAGAGTGGAATCTTTGCATTTTTTTTTTCTTTTCAATTTGTGTTAATATAGACATAAGCCTTTATTGGGAAAAGTGAAACCAATGTGTATGAAACTTGGACTATATCCAGCTGAAAATAAAAACGAGTTCAGATGCTTTCTGTGTTGTTTTTTGCCTCACATGCAGATTGTGCTGTTTGGTGAGAGAAATAATTAGTCATTTATAGGTTCATTACATAGTATGGTTAAACTTGACCTTCTCTTCTCTTTGGCGAGCTGGTGAGAGACCTTTCTCAGTAGGTACAGCTGACTAATATGGCTCTTATATGTATACACCTATGTAGTACAGTCTGTATTTTCCAACTCTAATGTCACTCTCTTTGAGATTCTGATTTTACATATGGCAAGGAAGAGCTTACGTGTCATTCATTTTTCAATTCTTTGTGTAAGATCTCTAAATGGGACGTCCATTCTCCATTCTACCCCCTACAACAAAAACAGCCCATTGTTATTTAAAGCAAAGGCTTTATAGATTAGTTGTTGAATGCGATACTCATCTCATGAATAACTAATAACATAAAATAAAGAACAATGAAAATGCAAATTATCTGCACATATACAGTGGCAGTTAGCAGTATGACTATCCCTCCTGAGTTTGTACAAGGTAGGAAAAAGCCAGTCAAATTTCTGATTGTACCTAGTCCTTTGAGTTGTTGAGACAATATCAGAATTCATCCTTTTTAGGACTCATTATTAAGGCATGAAAAAAGAGATTGAAATCTGGTAGAATTTTAATTCTTTCGTTAGCATTATTAATAAACAAGAATTGGCAGGAGCTAAACTGATTGGCACATACATCTGGAATAACAGAAATAAATAAAGTTTCAGAATGGGAGGAAGGGCTTCTACTACAGGGATTTTGGTTAGAAAATTGCATGCGTGTGGCAACAAGTTCAAGTCTAAACAAACCACAAATAAATCTTACTGAGGAGCACTTTTAGTGTGTAAGATAGGGACAGGTGGTTGTCTTTCTTCATGAGAGACATGTCTGGCTTTTATTTTGGGAAAGAGATCAGAGAATCTGTTAGGGAAATGGAAGTGGAGTGTAGGTTACCACAGCTGTGAAAAACTAGCCCAGGGAGACTCAGCAGGGAAAGGTCTCATGATTTGAAGTATCAAACTGCCCTAGAGAATTATTTGCTGGATTGACTCTTAAGAAGACCTAAATGGTAAAGAAAAAGATCTCTGGCCTTTGAAATATTTATATGAATACATAGAACCAAGATTTTATTTCATATGTAAATAGTGAATTAGCTTTATTCATTTGATAAGGAAGCGACATACACCAAAAGCACTGAAATTGTTTTTTTCTTTTGCTAAACTGCTGCTTTCTATCCAGTCTGTATGCCCATCACACACAGTACACTTGGTCAATGGGTTCAGCGAGAACGATGATGGTTAAAGGTTGGATTTCATTTCCTTGACAGTCTGCAACCAGAAGACAACTCTCTGCCTTGGATTCTAGTGGTGGTTCACCCCATGTCACTTTTGGTAAGGATCTCACAGAATAGTCATGCAATGTGATGTGGGCAAGGAAGATGCGAACATTACAGGATGTGCCTTTTTATAAGGCATTAAATTACCTTCAATTCTTTTCTTTTCTGGGTGAAAGAGAAAGATGAAACTGAAGGCTCGAGAGCACCATTGAAAAGCAACAGGCCTCACAGATGGCTGACCCAGATAACTGATAGCATGACATTACAGCCTTGCTCTGTGTGGTGAGTTCTGGCAACCCTGACCCCCTGGCTGCCCGCCACTAACTGCCAGGCTAAACTGTGCTTCCTGTGGTCACTCTGAAATTGTCGTTAGTCTAATGGAGGGGCCCCCCACCCTACCTACCCACAGACCATGCCTCAATATTTCCTTCTGCATCACCTCTTGAGAGACTCACTGCATTGAAGAACTTGGGGCATTCATGAAACTTCTGTCTTGAGTCTAACATGGCTTGGATCAGTTCTCTTCAACCAGTTGCACTCAAGTGCCCTTAGTCACATAGAAGAGTTAAACTCTTACTTCGTTCACGCCAAATCAACCCTCAGCAAGAAAACCATTTCTTTTTAAAAATGCAGAGAAATTTACATTGTACTCCATAATATGTCTGTGTTTTAATTTCTTAAAGTATTTAACAACCATCACTTGCTGCCATGACTGCAGCATTTTAGAGAAAAAAAGTGATGTTTAGTGTGGTCCTTAAACCAGCAGTATCAACATCATCTGGGAACTTGCTGGAAATGCAGATTCTCAGACATCCACTTATGGAATCAGAAACTCCAAGGGTGGAGCTTAGCTATCAAGCTCCACTGGTTCTTAACAAGCTCTCTAGGTGACTGTGTTGTATAATAAAGTTTGAGAGCCATGTGCTGTGTTAACCTGGGGACTTTGACTATTTTATGATGTGAGTACTGTCAGGCATGTCATTCCCAAATTGGAGAAGCAGAAGATAGTTGATTGGAGCAGAGGTTCTTCAGCCTTTTTTTTTTAAGGCATGTTTACATATGGGAAATACATATGGTCCCTAACTTACAATGGTTCAACCTACTGTGTTTTTTTTTTTTTAATTTTACAATGGTGTAAAAGTGATACACATTCAGTAGAAACTGTACTTCGAATTTTGATCTGTTCCCAAACTAAGAGAAATAGATGACTATCTGTAGCATCCTCATCATCCAGCAATTAATTTTAGTTCAGTGCTTCAACATTCTTCAGACCCACTGTGCCTTCAGCTGTATTCATTAATGGTGAATACTCATATGATGATTCTGTTTTTTACTTTTGGTACAGTATTCAATAAATTACATGAGATAGTCAATGCTTTATTATAAAAATAGGCTTTGTTTTAGATGATTTTGCCCAACTGGGGGCTAATGTAAATGTTCTGAGCATGGCTATTGATGTTTGGTAAGTTACATACTGTATTAGTTCACTCTTGCATTGTCATAAAAACCTGAAGCTGGGTAATTTATGAAGACAAAAGGTTTAATTGGCTCACGGTTCTGCAGGTTGTACAAGAAGTGTGGTGCTGGCATCTGCTTCTGATGATGGCCTCAGGAAGCTTACAGTCATGGCAGAAGGTGAAGGAGAAGCCAGACCATCACGTGGCAAGAGCAGGAGCAAAAGAGAAAGGAAAGAGGTGTTACACTCATTCAAACAACTAGATCTTGTGTAAACTAACTTAGTGAGAATTCAGTCATCACCAAGGGATGGCACTAAGCCAGTTATGAGAGATTCACTCTGATGACCCCAATACCTCCTACCAGGCCCCACCTCCAACACTGGAAGTCACATTTCAATATGAAATTGGAAGAGGACAGACTTCCAAACTGTATCCGGTGTGCTAAATTCATTTTCAACTTATGATGGGTTTATTGGGACATAACCCCACTGTAAGTCAAGAAGCATTTGTACTTACTTGGATATACCCAAAGTTCATTCAGTTGGCCCTTTCATAAATATTTACTGAGCACTTACTGTGCAGGCACTCTTCTGTGCATTGGAGATACGACTGTGGACAAAACCATCATGGAGTTTACCTTCTACTGGGAAAGATAGCCAATAAGTAAGTATAATGTCAATAGAAATAAGTGCCACAGAGAACAATATAGCAGTGTATAGGATCAAGAATGTCTGAGTTAGGATTGCTCTTTTGGACAGGGTGATCAGAAAAGGCCTTTTTAAAGAGATAGCTTTTGAGCACACCTAAGTGAAATAAAGGACCAGGTTATAAGACTATTTGGGGGAAGACATTTCTAAGCAGACTGTGGATGATACCTTTGTCAGGTTCTCCAACTTAGAATAGAGAAGCCTCGATACTGAGAACATTTCTTATCTTTTCCTTCTGGGCTCTAGGTCATTGGGACTTACTGTCTCATTCCCAAGTCAACTCTGTGCTGAAGATACATTCGATAGGAAGAGGTGGTTTAACTCTTCTGGCAAATATTCTACGTGGTGGCTGTCCCTGAGAGCATCTGCTAGAGCAAGGGGTCAAGCATTGAGTCCTAGGCCCTGGGTGAGCAAGGGAACAAACTGGAACTCTAGATCTCTCTCACACATCTCCCAAAGCAAAAACTAGGAATACAATTTGCAGTGTTTTTACTCCATAGATGACATTGAAGCTCTTTTCATGTCTGGATGTAGTGTATGGATATGAATATAAATCTCTCACAAACTTTTGTACTTTACTAGTAGCAGCAACACATTACTTGTGACCTTACTTTGTGAGTATTCCAGGCACAGCACTTTGTCAAGACAAAGCCCTAGGTTAAAAAGTACTGTGAGAGAGGTCAAGGTAACAGATTCAATCCCTATCTGTGGCAGTTATCATTCCCCTTGAGACTCATGACCCTTCATGAAGTGGATTTTTTAAAAGTAAATACCATTAGCATCGGGGAGCATGGGGCTTGGAAGTACAAGTCATTCTCACCAAAGCCTTGCCAAATAAAGGCAATATTGACAGAGGGTTAACACGGAAATTAAACAATTTGTTTGTTGCAAAGTATGGTGGAGGCTGAGATTCAGCTAGCAGAAGCAAAAATCATTCCTTTTTCCTTAATTCATAGCCCTTTTTTTGAATGAAAATATTCAATGAAAGTAGTATTCAACAGTAGTTTATGATCCTGAAGAGCCACCCAAGGGTTTCTCCCTTCATCCTACTGAAAATGCACAGAGACTTCACAAGAGGGTTTCATGGAGCAGCAGTGGTGATAGTAGAACCAGGACTTTACCTGTCTTTGAGGATGAACAGCAGAACATCCATCATCCAAGAGACCCGCTGTGCTACCAAAAGCATAAAGAAAACCATAAGTGCAGTGTTGTAATTTCCAAAGATATTTCGAATGATTTCCTAAACAAGAGCAATAAAGGAGTCACAATCGTACTCTATTCCCACTTGAAATACAAAGGACATTTTCACCAAGATATGGGGACTGACTAAGCCAGCAGTATCAACATTATCTGAGAACTTGTTAGAAATGCAAGATCAAGCACCGTCTTCTCATTCTCTTTTTCATTCACGTGCTTTTCCTCACACTGCTTTACTTTCTCTGCCTTTCGTTTCTCTGGTTTATCACTGGCTCCCTCATCCTTCAGCCCTTGGATACAATGTGAAGTTTGAAACCTCCAGCAGTCGTTTCCTTCAAAGAAAGCATGTAACCCCCACACTGGAATGTCTTTGGAGCTGTGTGAATAAATGTGTTGAGAAGGAGTAGATGGTTCCCAGGTAATTTTTGCAGACAGAACGGCAATCCAATTCTGGATCTGCAGTCAAACCATCTGCAGAGATAAACATCAGAAGCAAATTTGTATTTGTGGGGGAAACTGTCCTTCGTACTTAACCCAACATTGAATCTGAAATATTTCCAAGCTTTATTACATGTAGAATTGGTTTTTAATGCTTTGAGGTGTTGTGTAGGTGAAAGGGAATAGAGCTGATAAATGTAGTTACATTCTTGCATCCATTGGTGACACAGTTTTCCAAAAAAGTCATTTTGCATGTAGAAAAAAAAAGTGATGGGGGAAATGAAATCATGTCATAAAAATGTAGAAAATAATCTGGCAGGGCTCAAAATTTGAGAGAGATTTGAGGCCAAGCAAAAGACTCTATCAAAAAGACTGTACATGCTATCTCCAATTTTCTTAAATCTTGATAATAAGAACATAACATTTTTCAATCTAAAATTATTCCCCTTGTTGATGGGGGTCTGAGAGCCAGGGATGCAAGACTGTTCATTCTGGTTTATCTTCACATGAAATCCAGCCATGGGGTTCAGGTGCAGGGCATCGAAGTGTTGTGAGAAAGCAGCGGTGTAGAAATCTCTCATTGCACCAGCAGCAGACTTTTTCACATACACAGAGATAGAACATTGTAATTCCCCGCCTCACCCTGCATTCTTGTGGGATTTAAGAAATTCCTGCTCTCACTTTCTACAAGACCTGGTGTAGTTCATGCTGGTGCCAAATTGGTCACAAGGGGGCACCGAAGTGCCACAAATTTTGCCCTGGGACCTTTCTACACATGCAAATTTCCAGCAACAGAGGCCAGAGAACTGTGGCCCTTCAGGAGCATTCTTCCCAAGCTTGCTTGGCAGAAGCATTACCATGGTGGCTGGAATCATCAGACATCGCCCACAGTTTGTTTCTGCCCAAGTGTCCATCTTGGTGCCAGTTTGAAAGTATTCCACCATGGTGGTTGAAGCACCATATTAAAGTTCTTTCTTTAAAATATTTTTTTTTCTTTAGCTAATTCAGTCCTGTATCATGTTACTTTTAGAGAAATTGTTACAAAAATCCATTTGAGAGGAATCTGTTAATTAAAAAAAATGATAGTACACTTTCTAACAATACATTTCAAGTACTGGTGTCCTGAATATATTCTTAAGAAGGAAACTATTATTTTCTTTTTTAACTGTTTGCCAAAGGAGACAGTCATTTGTTGATTTATTTCCTGTACATTGTCTTTCCTCTTTACCTGAAAAACGAAGAATTGGCAGGGTTCTTGCCGCAACATGAAGAACCATGGGATAATTTCATGCAGCAACAGTGAAGTTTTCGTTTCTCTCACTTAGAGAAGATGGGGAATTTGACTATTGATTTCAAATTTTCTCTGTCTGGGCAGGAGAGTTGTATTTTATTAAATGCAGTCAATTTGTGGTGAAATATTCTTTTTATTTTTCAAGATAGATTGCTGATTTACTTTAGAATGGTGGGAAAATAAGTCTGTACCTGCTGAGTGCTGAAGAGAAGTGTTTATTTGCTTTATTGATTTGATCCATTTTTGTGAGATGTTTTCTATGTATTTTTCATTTGGCTACAAAACCTACCCACAAATGGTCCTGGCTGTTGTACTGCTTCAGCATTCTGGAGAATAGCTCCAAAGAGAAGAGTCTGGAATTTGCAAATAATTCTTTTGTTGGAGAAGCCTTTCTTGGAGAGAAGCTCTCTACCTCGAGTATGGACAGGCTTATAACAGCAACCTCTATGCTTTCCAGTGATCTTGATTGGTTGTCTTACGGTTCGAGGGTATGAACAAAATAAGTTTTGGCTTCCCAGCTAGGACCCTCAGATCATTGTTAAGTGGGAAGCATGATCCATCACAGGTACTAACATAAATACAAGGAATATTAAGCTTTCAAAAATGGTCCTTCTGGCCTTGAATTCTTTATTTTGTATCAGAGGATGAAAGCTTCCTCTTTAAAAACAAAATGACAGTACTGCTTCCGATTGAAAACTTCCTCATTTATTAAAAAGCTAGACTTTCAAAAGACCATTCAGTGATGATGAGCAAGAAGAATGCCTGATCTATAGTTTTAGTGGAAGAGTATAATGCACATACTAGGTATATAAAATTTTACCACAAAAGTTTACATATAAGATGTAAAATGTGAGTATGTTTATATGTAGCAACTGGAGGGCATTTTGGATTAAACAGGTTATTTTGTAGGGATTTAGATTATAGATGACTTTAAACAAATTTGTTTCTGTTAATTTTAGAACATTATTTGTGGGAAAAAAGAGCATTTGATACTTTTGTAAAATGATGACTCCTGTATGTGATTGGGACTAATTATCTTGACATTTTCTGGCTGAGTTAAAAAAAACTTTTGAATGTTGGATTTCTTTCAAGTCATATTTGGTTCCATTAGAAGTGACCATTTCTACTTTCTTTACAGAGGAAATCAAATCAAGATTTTTAGATCTAGACTGGAAAGATAAATATAAATTTTATTGCAATATAAATTATGTAGAGTATCCATCCAATTTTGACAGAATAGGCTCAGGATTCATTGATATTTTTTATTTCTTCGATAATGAGGTAGAGGAAATAAACTTGACAAATTCTAAACTATACTCAGCTGTCCCAGAAGTAATATATAATAAGCTTCCATTAACTGAATGACCTGTTGCAATGAAGTATATTTTTAAAATCCATATGTATATATTTCAAGATTAAAAAGCTTACATACACACACATGAAAAACATAGTTTTTTTTGTTTTTTTGGTTTTTTTTTAAATAAAGGAGAAAACAGGTTTGTCGTACAATTAGTTCATATACAGATGAGGTCAGTTAACTCTGTTCAGCTTTTAGTCATGCATAGAAGGATAGCTAAAGATAGCAGATTCAACCCACTTCATTTCCTATGTGCGCCTAAAGGCACTGATGCTGAGTTTTGGCAGAGAAAATAAATTCAAATATAAGAGGATGTAGGCATGTTGATTTCCAGACCAGAGAAAGAAGTTAAAGAAGTAACTTTGTTTTGGATAGAGGTGGGTGGGAAGGACGCTCTCTTTGAAGTAATGTTGGGAGCTTAAATGATTTTCTAGGAGCCTTTCCAAATTTAATTATTTTTGTGCTCAGTATTTCAAATTTCAAATAATTACAGTTATCTAAATTTCAATACAGGCATATGGGTTCCCCATTTCCTGTGACTTATAACTGTACTTGTTTGGGGGAAGGAAGTTTCAAAGGTGAGATTCATTTTCATGGTGGTTGTGGTTGTTTCCACTGTGCACTTTTCCAGGCAGTTGTTGTGAAAGCAGTCCAGGAAACTTTGCTTATCATTGGCTAAAAGGCGATACTTAAAGGTGAGCTTTTGGGTGGTGGAGAAGGAAGTGGTGAAAGAAATATATAAGAAAGTAATCTTGGAACAAAAGCTTTGCCAATTTGTTCATTCTTGCATTGTTTTAAAAAAAGAATAATAAAGATTCGATAATCCTGGATTCCCAGAGCAACACTTCCATCACCGTGCTTCATCCTGAAGAGCAATTTGTCCATCTACATTAGGTTTCTTATTTATATTCACATATGGATAGGTATTTCTTTACATTCGGCCCTGTCTTATTATATACTGAAAAGATAATATGCCTTTCCAGTCTTGCAGCATTGTTGCTGCTTTGGGACATCCCCACATATTGAAAACATGCAGCTAGTGTAGGATGTGCCCCCCGTTAATTTAATTTTTCCTAATGCAGTTTATCATGGGTGCTATTTTCAGGTCATGCTTGCTTCTATTTGTAGTCTCTCTCTCTCAAGTAGATTTTTAAAAAGCACGTCTAGAAATCTTTGTGAAACTTAAAAAAGATTATATGGTGTTACAAGCATTTCTTTCAAATTAACGCTTATTTAGATACCTAAAATGTTATATCACCTAGAGTTTTTATTATGCAGATAACTCGACTTCTATTTTTTTCTTGTTTAACAGTTTTTGTTGTTGTTTTTAAAATGAGAATTCCTATTGATGGGAGAATACTGAGCCCCACTTTCCCTAATATGTAGATGAAAAGGGGAAATTAATGATTGACTGAACTTTTCACTTTTATCCAGATGTCTTCGCTTTCTGTCTACTTAGCCTAAGTGTCTGTGTGTGTGTGTGTGTGTGTGTGTGCGCGCGCCTACAGGCATGTTTTGTAACCCTCCAGTCCCAGGTAGAAATTGGTGGGGTCAGTTCTGGGACGGTGATATGATCTGGCAGCATAAAGTGGTGTGGGTGGGTGTTGCTTCAGCTAGAACCAAAATGCTCAGATATCCTTGCAGGTACAGGTGTGCTGGGATGGACTGCAGGACTATAATGTGGAGATGGCACCTGCCAACAAATTCCAGTGACCAAACAAAGGGAATGACTGCTCTTCGGGGATTGTAATTGTGGTCTCACAGCAGATCTGACATTGTTCTATGCTTCGTGGTAAAGGGACAATTTATGTGTTGTTTCAAGAAATTATTATTCACATTTCTTCAAAAGAACTCTGCTGTGTAGTATTCCTGGGGACATTCCTATTTGACTGCAACAGTGACTGCCTTTAAGTGGTGAGGAAAAGTGATCTTCACACATAGAAGTTAGGAAAGCAAAGGTGATTTGGGACTGTGGTATAAATGTGTTATTAAAATTCATCTCTTATATGGTGAGCTATATCTAATTTCAGAAATAGATTTTATCAACCAGAATCAGCAATATCTTCCAGTCTGCAGTTCTCTGTTACACAGACACATTCTCTATTAAATACATTTTTCTTTTAAAACTGGGAATATTATCTGATGCCTGTGTATGAGTGACATACTCCAAATCCCATCTGCTGATCTACCTTTCAAATATTCCAGTGTCCTCCTTGTTTCCCATTTTTTACTGTTCAGGCCCTCCACAGAACATTACTGTCCCAGCAGACCTTTTGTCCAAGGACTGTTGATCACAACCCAAGAGCTGTCATCCTATTTGCATTCTGTGGATGCATCATTATTCACAACATTTGATGTCCATAAAAACACATTAAAACTATTTCCTTGAGCAAAAATAATCAGCTCTCTGCTGTACATATCATTTGTATACTCAAATTGTAAAATGTAAATTGATATATAAGAAAATGGCCCATTAACTTTTTCATTAATGACAATAATACATTTTGTACACCAGCAGTAGGAGGATCATGTCTCTACGTTAGCAACCTGAAGGGTAAATGGGGCCCTCCTTCTTTTAATTTTCTAATTTCATAAAAATGATGGGTATCATCAAGCAGACATTCTTTTATGTATCTTATTTGCCTTAAAATACGGAACCTTTGTTTATTATAAAATTAAAACTACCCTGATATCCTGTGTGCTTTTTTTTTAAAGAAAGCCAAAAATAATTATTTACTATTTGATTATGCCAGAGAGGACAAGTTTTCACCATGGATAATATGTAATTATCTTAAAATGTTTATTATATTTTCAGTACTTAATTATATGCTCCCATATTACATTTGAAGTATTACCAAAATCTTAAAGTATTAAAAAAGGATGTTTTTTATAGCCAGATAGCTGTGATAAAATGTAAACCTGTAATCGATTTCAAAATACTGAATATAACTTTTTGTTATGAGATATGGACATTTTAATTAAATATCATTAGGATTTACTTTACTTTTTGATGAGAATTTAGTATAAGCATGCTTTTTATACAAGAGAATATTGAATTAATCAGCTGTCTTTTCTTCAGGTATTAATGATAGTCATATTCTTTCAGGGTACAGGATTTAACTCCTATAGTGCCTACGTGACCAGTTGTCAAACCACAGTATTTGATTAAAACATGGATTAATAATTTGTCTATCACTGATACATCATGCACTAAGAGATAAAGAGCATCTGATATTAACTGAGAAATAAAATCTGCCTTCAGTAAATTGCGTAGAAAAATTACACAGTACATTTAAATTACCATTTGCTTAGCAACATGCCCTTGTAGCCATTCCAGTGGGGCTATAAAATGATCGATTTACTTTAATTTTCTACTGAATCCTGAAAAAAATGACTATCAGTAACCTATCCCTTCATCATAGCATGCTGATTCACTCTGTGTATTAAATTTACTGGCAAGGAGCAAGACGTTAACAAAAAGTAACAGATAATGTGAACATTTCATGCATAATCTGTAATATGAGATATGTATTAATAGGGAAATTATGATGCATTCAATTATTCTGAAATGCCTTCCAGAGATGTTTTGATTTGGCTGCGCTCGGATAGTAGCAGCACAGTGGGGAGCATCTCAAGTGATGAATAACCTAATCTCCTAATCTCAAAATGGGCACTATTCGTAGTTAGCCTGGGAGAGGCTGGTGGAAGAAAGCACACTTTGCAGACAAGGCCACTAAGATGAAGCCAACAAAAACAACAACTCGAACAACAACAAAATAACCAGCATTCCAGCCTGCCAGCCTGCTACCATGCCACCCAGCCTTTTAAAAATCAAGATATGAAATGCACAGCTCTAAGGAACCTGTTTCGTTCCCTGTGATCACACAGGTCTAGATTCCAATCTGAGAGGTACCTTGCCACGCCTCTGAGCCAAACTTACAAGACAAAAGGCTATAAAAATGATTGCACTTGCCTTAGTGCTGTTAGGACTCTGGTATTTATGAGACATTAGGTATGCACAAGAACCCTTACTAATTTGCCAC
The DNA here is from genome assembly GCF_003255815.1 of Theropithecus gelada. Lineage (NCBI taxonomy): Eukaryota > Metazoa > Chordata > Mammalia > Primates > Cercopithecidae > Theropithecus > Theropithecus gelada. The sequence continues at coordinate 79,406,380 of NC_037681.1, forward strand.
GTTTCATGCACACCTGGAATAATCTTCCCTATGTATACCGGCTTTTTTTCCCCCCCTTTTCCTTAATTTCCAAAGAAAGCCTACCCCAACAAGAAAGTGTTCATTTTGTATCATAAGCCCCCTGTTCTATAAAGCTGCTTGGGTGTAATTAAGTGGCTGCGTTTACTTCTTCATGTGGGGAACAATGGTCTGGCTCCTTGGAGAGGTCAAGCAGGATTTATTTTATTGTGTACAGAGTCGGAGCAGTGGAGGAGGTTGTCAAGATAGTAGCTGGTCATTCCTTTGCCATTTATGTGGCCCTCTCTATGTAAGAGTAAAGCTATATATTTTTTTCAACCTCTGATTTGCTTCCCTTTTTTCCTGGGATCATTGCTACAAAACTATTAGGTAATACTGTGTTGTAAGGAAAATAAGTCCTGAGGAAAATGTGCTATGCATGTATGCCTTCCCCCACCCTCAAATTACTTGATTGCAGCGGGCTCACTTTTTGATTAATGCAATTTTGCATAAGGTAATATTACACGAGTGTATTACTTTTCAGTAATTATTCAATGGAGTTAATATGGCAGACTTCTTGAAGAAAAATTAGAACCGTGGCGTCTCATTTCTCTAAATCCCCAGCACTGTTCAGTAGGGTAACAATAATAATTATGTATAAATAAATAAATTTCTTTTATCAATGTTCACTTGGGCTAGAAATAACGGGCAGCCTCATCCCCAATCAGAACACTAACGGCTGTACTTTTTAATTAGCAATGTTCCGAGGGGCAGAAATGATTTTATGTGCAGTTTTGTTATGCTGCAGTTTGGGAGAGTGACACAGTGATTTGTTATAACAAGGATCTTTTCAGTTTAATCATCGTGTGAAATTATGTGTGCTATTTTGCTTTTGCTTTCCCTTGCACCTTTGGGTTTGAGCCACTCCATAACGGAGGACAGGAAAGGTTCGTGGACTCCTTTTCCTAAAGCAATTTTCTCTCCTTTAAGTCTGATTTCACGTGGGCATCATTTTAAACTCTAGCAAGATGTGATTCTATTTAACTAGCCCTTGCTTACAGAGGTCCCATGCCTACTATTATATTTCCTTACCATGATACATACTTTGCAGTGCATTTTTCTCACTAATCATGGTTTAGCAAACAAGGAAGGAGAGGGCCCCGTTTTATGAAACTTTCTGATGAGTGATGTTCAGTTTATTTCAGTCTTTAGTATACTAGAATGTACAATTGCTCTGAAGATAAATAAAAGATTCAGCCGGGTGCCACTGGAGAGCAGAGCAGCATGTCTTTGGCATTGCTTGAGACTTATCTGATTTGGATTTGTATACCTCATGGGGAATGGCAAAATATTGGAACAGACGGCTTGATATTTCCGAAGAATATAGTGGGCTTTATTAGCACCAGTTTCGCTCCCTGACTGACGGCTTTTTCAAATTTTTTATCTTATTAATCCGTGCTACTGTATGTAAATGTTATTCCTCTCTGCATAAGGGAGGCAACCAGCGATTTGTAATAAATGCTTATGAGTGCCTGAGGCTGCACTTAAACTTTAAAACATCTATTATTAAGTTGCAAAAAAACACTGTAATGGCCAATAGTGACCTCATAGGAATTTTAAACTGTGGTCTGCTCTTCTGCATTAAAAACAAAAAAATTGCCTCAAGTTAGAATTATGAGCAATGCTATTTTAACAGCTGCATTTTGATTATTAAAGTGTGTTTTACAACTGAATTACAATGCTTTTATGGACTCTAGGTATAAGATTTAAAAAGGTCATTAAACATAGTCGGGTTTTGTCACAGTAGGTGTCATTGTATACAATGGACACTACACAATCTATTTTATGTCACCGCACTTAGGATTTAAAATAGCATGCAGGAGCATTTTAGTTTGTTTAACCATGTAGATTACTATAGACCTCTCAAGGATTTTGACAGTTTGCAGTCTGAGATGACTACTTTCATTATTATTTTATTAATTTGACAAGAAGCCCTACAGATTTTCTGTGTATCACTGATCCATTTGTCCCAGAAATAATTAAAAATGCCAGCCTGGAGCAACAGACAACAGATACACTTCTGGCAAATCAATGTTCAAAAATGCATTGCTTGTACTGTAGCCAACTCTTTAGTCCTGAAACGTTTCTACGTTTTCTCCATCTGATCATATATGGGCTCGTTGACAATAGGTATTGACCCATGGTGTAGGTTTTCCAAATGTAGCACCTTTAAATTGATTTATCCATTATGTCATATGCTGGATACTATATGCAATGTTTACATCTCTTGCTGCCCAAATACAGGGTAAAGTTGCTGAAATTTCCCAGGGCTGCCTCTGTCGTATACGGCTCAGCAAGGCGGTAAATGTAAACTTCAGTTTGTCTTATGTATGCCCTGCCTGTTAGCAACTTATATGTAAATCTTTAATTTTCTTTTCATTAATTTGGCATGGTGTTATGCCTGTGACTAGCTGGAGTCCATGCTATCCGTGAAACTGATTTCTGGGTGCCTGATTGTTGATGAGGACACAGGGATGGAGGTGCGATAAGGAGCATACAATCCTCAAAATAGTTGACAAAATGTCACAAAGGATTTTATTTGCATGTAGTACCCTGGGTAGGACATAATGATTAGTGTGCAGTGCATCGCTGGCACTGCGTATCCGAGCTCATCCAGATAACATGTCTGCTGCACAGCTTTGAATATTGTATATGTACTTTGAACATATCTATGACTAGCAAAGCTGTCATTCTGTTGAAAAATGTAGCTGCACGAATGACAATACTGGTTTAATTTTTTTTTTAAAGAGGACATCTTCTAAATAATTATTATCATGCTAATAACATTTGTATTCTTTTGTGTATAATTAAGATCTGCCTGTCTAAGCATGAAATAGGGTTGAAATCGTGAATGAGTATGCTATCCTTAACCTATTTAGTAAATCAGTTTTAATTTGGCTTTCTTTAGGTTAAATCATAACAATAGACTGCTGTATACAAAAACCCACACTTCTTGGCTGTAAACAATCTTGGAAATATTTTGCACTCAGCAAAGCTTCCCACAAAATTAAAGGAGCCCCTCTTATGAACGTTAAGTGTTGAATCAAAAATAATAATTCAATGATATAGAAGTCATTTATTTTATAAAGTTAACATTAACTCTTTATTTCTCAGAATGATAAATACCCAAGCAATTTTATATTCTGACCTATTTGGCTTTGGCATTTTTTTCTTATGTAACAAAAAAATTAACCTAAGACAATATTCCACCTACTTCTGAGAGGACATGAGGCAGCAATCAGGATAAAACACAGTGAAACATAACAAGCCATTTACGGATAAAACATAGCAGGTTATGTAATTTAATGATCACAAACTGTTTTGAAATACATCGTGCCTTTTTGTTCCCTTAAAATAAGATAATCGGTTTTGAGTGGGATCTTTTCTTTTGTTTGTTTTTTGTTTGTTTGTTTGTTTTTCTGGTATAATTTCATGGCTAATACCTAGGCAGTCTATAATGCTAAAAGAAATTATCTTTGTCATTTTGCAAGGGTTATTCTTTATTTTGAAGCTTCTTATGGCTTCTATAACCTAGCATATTTACTCTTCCCTATCCCAACTGTAACCATTTGCATGCTGTGATTTATAAGGTTATTGGAAAACACCTCCATTTATCAATTATGAGAGAACACAGACTGCTCAGGAACAGTTTGAGCAGCATCCTTGGCAAGTGAAATGTCTAAGGGGGTGGGGGGGCTGAGAAGGAAAGAAAAGAAGAGAAAATGGCAACAGGAGGAAAGTGGGAGTGCAAAGAACTCATTGATGTTTCTGCTTTTGTTTTCCTGCTGAGCTCTACTTGCCCTTCTTCCCACAGCTTTCCTGGTGTTGTACACACAAGCCCCTGCCATTTGATTTTTCCATGCATATTTTTGGTGCTCATGCTGTTTTTCTATGAATCTGCATTTGTTTCTCAGTCATCAGCATGTATGTTCTGGATGTCTATGCATTGAAGGCCTAGTGTTGTGCAGAGCCCCATGAGGAATAGAGAGGGAATGAGGATGGGATCTATTCTCACCTCCTATCATGGGCAGAACAAACCTTTACAAAAGTACCAATTCAAAATAAACAGAAAATATAATATGAAGGGAATGCTAAGTAAATGAAATCATATTCACAAAATGGTTTGCACGATAGTGGTTTACAAGTCATTATTTCTTAATAAATGCTAGTCGCTAATAATAGTAATATGTTGATGATGATGATGACAATTTGATGCCAATAAGGACTGAAGCAGTTGCCATAGAGAAAGAGGTTAAAATGGAGCAAAGTTTTCTGCCACTTAGGAGACCCTCAGCATTTGAAGGATCTTCCATAGTGTAAGATGCTTTGCTAGGTCCTCTCTGACCCAAGCCCCGTTCTCTCATTTCTCTGATTTCTTTTCTTTATGGCAATTAATGCCTTCTCATATACTACCTAATTTGCCATTGACTGTTTTTTTATCTGTCACCTTTCTCTAGAATGTAAGCTTCATGAGTTCAGGGATCTTTGTTTTTTTTTGTTGTTGTTGATAAACCCCAAAGTCTTTGAGAGTGTATGGAACAGAGTCAGCACTTAATACCTGTTTCTTGAATGCTGAATGAATGACTGAAAGTTTGTCTAATTTGCCTGCTTCCTCTCTCTGTTTTCTAATCTCATCATCTGAGTGTTCCTGCCTCGTGCACACTTAGTGGCCATCGTGGGTCTGCTTTCTATAGTGAATCTGGTAGGCAGACGATGGAAAAGAGAGAAAGATTTCCAGGGATGGCTGGGTGACCTGTGATGCCTTTGCAGCCTGACCTAAGGTCAATTTCTAGGAACAGCTAGAAAATTCAATTATAGCCTCCTCATCTGTTTGCGTATTGAACCCAGTTTTTCTGAGCAAGCTTTTCCTGAGAACTCCACTTCTCCGACAATTCCCTCAACCATGCTTAGAGGTTAAGTAAAGAGGATTTGGAATCGGGGCTTCAGTCGTTTCTCCTCTACCTTCATGCCATATTAACCCTAAGCAAGTTCTTGGCCTCTCTAAGCTCTACTTTTCTGATTTATGGAACTGAGATAATAAAGATACCTACCTCCTAGGTGGTTGTGAGGAATTAAATGAAATGCTGAATGAACTCTGCACAATGGTGACCATTGATAGCCAATGAAATAATACTACTAGTAAGCACTATAGATTTATGATCATTATTATTGTTGTTATTTATTTTGGCAGCAATCCAGTATGTTGTGTAAAATATTACCTACCATTTTGTGATCTGCGTTATACCTTGAGTTCTCTCTTTCTTTAGTATCTAATCACATCTTCTTTAAGTTATTTTTTCCCCTATTTTCTCAGAGATTTAAATAATCACTAGATTTATTTGAAAAAGAAAAACTTAAGGAACTGGTTTGGGAAAATATACTGAAATTCAAAACTATAATATTACTTTAGAATTTAGAAAACATCTTTTTCCCTCCAAGTCATGATTACTAATAGGAAGAGGAGTAAAATTATGTGATTTGAATGAAGAACAATGAAGAGAAGAAAGTAAAGGAAGAATAGTTTGAAACCATTCACCATCTTGATTTTATTTTTAATTTCCATACATTTGACTAAACCTAAGTATTTTTGAATGTTATCTGATTTTTTTCTCTTACATCTGTATTTTCTTGTAAGCAATTATTATTTGTTGAATAATGAATTAATTAGAAGGGATGATATCTATATCTATCTATATCTGTATATCTTTAGACAGAGAATGAATATCTCCAAACTGGGAATTACTTTTCACAAAGAAATCTAAACATAAAAAGATAATTAATTTGAAAAAAAAAAGTGATATGGTAATGTTGCACTAAGCACATTATAAAATTGCAATAATAAAGATGCTGTTACTATTGTAAGATGAAATAGATATAGTAGTATAATAGAATTTAAATATAGAAATTAAATAGTATAAATAATTTATATAATTAAAAGTAGCATTTTGATTTAATGGAGAAAAGATAAATAATTTGAAGAAATGTATTAGAAATTTACCTATTTTGGGGGAAAAGAATGTAGAATTCTGCCTCACACAATATTTAAACATACATTTAGGGTCAATTAAAAAGTTAAATGTAAATAATAAATTTATAAGAAAAATCTAGATGGAAGATACGTTACTACTTACAGATCTAAATGTAGGGAAAGACATTTTAGCATAAAAATAAATAAAGGAGATATAGAGAAAATTAAGTTTGATGATGTGAAACTTAAATATTCATGCAAAAAATTAAAAGGCAAAAAGAAAACCCAGGTAAATATTTACAAAACATAAAGTGTTAGTCTTAATATAAAAAGGGATTATTAAAAATCAGTAAGAAACAGATTCTGCTAGGAACATGTGTCCAGAAACTCAACATTTTTCCTTTGTCTTCTCAGAAACCTTCAAAAAGCAACATGGAGAAAGGAAAGAAAAAGCCTACAAAATATTTTTGGTTGAACTAGAATACTATCAAATATTTGCAAGGACTACCAATTGAAACCCTTGAGTGATTGAAACCATTGGGAATAAGTGGAGGAGAACTGGGTTCTGTAACACAAAGCTCTGTAACTCTTCTATACAAATATGCTTCCTGTAGTTCGGGACACACTCTGAGGGACAGTAGCTGGATTCCGTGTCTGCAAAGAGGGTTCAAAAATGGGATGAATGGGGAAGTGATAGCACTCCTATCCCCAGAGGGAGAATCGGGCTCAGAGCAGGTTCAGAGGCAGGGGGTGCCATGAAACATTATGCACATGGCCTGGAGCAGTGACTCCTGCCTTTAATCCCAGCAATTTGGGAAGCCGAGGTGGTCGGATCACCTGAGGTTGGGAGTTTGAGACCAGCCTGATCAACATGGAGAAAACCCTTCTTTACTGAACATACAAAATTAGCCAGGCGTGGCGGCATATGCCTGTAACCCCAGTTACTTGGGAGGCTGAGGCAGGAGAATCGCTTGAACCCAGGAGACAGAGGTTGCAGTGAGCTGAGATTGGACCATTGTACTCCAGCCTTGGCAACAAAACTGAAACTCCATTTGAAAAAAAAAAAAAAGCACACAAGCCACCTTGGCAGGAAGTAGGCTGGCTTTATCTGAGAAAAGATGCCTATGAACATGAACTAACGTAGAACATACCTGATTCCTCCACACTTATGAGAACTTCTTACAAACAGCTCTTCCAGAAGACCCCAACTCATACAATACTACAAATACTAGTACAAAAATACAACACTTCTACAGCATGTATACAAAGATAACATTTTAAAAAGAGGAAAAGAGCCTCATTCTTTATTAACAAAAAACATTCACTAGAATGAGGTTGCTGGGACAGATGTAAATTGTGAATAATTGTGATACCTTTAATTAAAATTTTAAAAAAATCTCTTTACAAAAAAAACCACAGTGCAGAAATGCAAATATACAGGAAAGACATGATAAAGTGGCAAAAAGAATGAAAAGTAAGCTGAACAAACTCAGGAAAGAAGTAAAAGAAAAATAATGAGCTACAGAAATGGAGGTGAAACAGGAAGCAGCACAAGTCCAAGAGACACTGCAGAGGTCATGGTCAGGGACACAGAGGGTTGAAATCATGAGAATGAAATGAAATAGATGTAAAGAAAGATAAAAAGGATCAGAAAAAAGATGGTAGAAATAGAAGTAACGAGGAGACATACTGTATATTTGTTTAGATTCCTTATGGAAGAAAATACAGCATTAATGAAATAAAACAAGTATTTAGGGATACAATTTGAGAACATTTTTCCAAAAGGAAAGAATTAGTCTATCTATTGAAGGGGCACCAGTGCCAGGAAAATTGACCCATTTCAGGCAATACCAATATTAGGGCTTAAGAAGCCACACATACCCACAAAAAAGGAGTCATTTTTTAAGGGATTAAGAATCAGGTTGGCTTCAAATTTCTCCACAGCAATCTTCAATCCCCAAAGATAAAACAATGAAAGCTACCAAATACTTAAGGGAAAGAAAAATGAGTGAAGGATTTCATATCTAGTAATGCTGTCCTTATACTATAAATACTATAAACCAACTGTTTTGAATGCACGAGTCAAAGTGTATTCTTCCATTGAGCTCTTTTGGAAAAAATTACTAGAAAATTGACATTAATAAAACAAGAGATAACTTGGGAAAATATAGCAGAATGACTGGCAGTGAACATTCCATATATCTAATAGAACTAAGACTAAAACTAATGTGGAATGTAGCATAGCAGACATAATATAAATGTTATATGCTAGTGATTCTCAAATTTTAAGATATATACAAATCACTCAGGGAGCTTCTTAAAATGCAGATCCTGAAAGATTAGGTCAGGGCGAGTCCTGAGATTTTGTACTTCTTACAAGTTCTTAGCTAATGTTGATGCTGTGGATCTCTGGACGTACTGTGTGTAGTAAGTATGGTGGTACGGTAAAAACAATACAACCAATAAAATTAGGAGGGAAAAATGTATGGAAATCAAAAGAAGTATGATTATTCATTCGTTGATATCTGTGAATTAATGAGTATTGTCTACTGCTGATAAATCATCTTGTTGAAGTATAAACATTTAGTAGCACAAAGGTAAATATTAAGCCAATCAAACATAGCCGACTGTTTGAACCATGTTCGAGCAAGGCAAATGCCAAGCTGTAACCAATCCAGTTGTTTCTGTACCTCACTTCCATTTACTGTGCATCACTTTACTTTTGCTGTCAGTAAATCTTCTTTCACCATGTGGCTGCACTGGAGACTCTGTGAATCTGCTGTGATTCTGGGCGCTGTCCGATTGTGAATCATTCATTACTCAATTAAACTCCTTTAAATTTAAAAAAAAAAAAAAGAAAGAAATATAATATTATTGACCAAAATCAAGTGGAGGACAAATGGGAGAGGATTCCAAGGAAAAGAGACATGATACTTTTTTCTCATTGCTCCTAGTAGGAAACTATTAGATACAGCCCTCCAAATTAGAGGATTAAATATATAATATAAAGATATAACTACAAAGGTAATCATTAAAACAAAGTACAAATCCTATTCTTAAATATTAGAACTATAAACATGTAAAAGAAAATAGACCACAATAGTGAAAGACATACATAGTAACTAAAAAGAAACAAAATAATGACAGAACAAAGACCAAATATATTTATCATAGCAATAATGCAAATTGCTTAAAACCCATTATTAAAAGACTAATGATTTTAATTAGAATCACATAGCAAGCCCACCCTTTATATCAGGGTTTCTCAACCTCAAAACTATTGACATTTAGGCCTAGATTATTCTTTGACTGGGTGGATGGGTGGGGGGCTGTCTTATGCATTGTAGGATGTTTAGCAACAAACCCTAGATTATTCCCACCAGGTTCCAGTTAGCACACCCCTCCCTCAGTTGTGACAACCAAAATGTTCCCAGACATTACCAAATACCACCCCCGAGGGGAAGGAGAGGGGACAAAATCATCTCCAATTGAGAATCACTGTTGTAATTAAGACATGCATATATCAAAATGATTTAGAAAAATTAAAAAGATAGGCAAAGACATGCCATGCAAATGTAGATAAGAAAGATAGATGGTAACACAGTATGAATATGAAACAAGAAGGAATTCAGGCCAAAGGCATTAAGTAAATAACGACAAGAAAAGCCCTTGGTAATGTTAAAAGATAAAATTTGCAATAAAGATATAATTGTTACAATTTTCCATGCACCAATACTATAGCATCAACATATAAAAATATAGGACATGTAAATAAAAATAGAAATGTAATATTAATTCACCTCCTATTGTTGATGACGAGACAAAGTGAAAAAAAGTAAATACACAGAAAACTGAAATAATAATGTAGATGTTTTGTAGTATTTTAGTTCTATTCTATAAAAAGAGAGGGAAAACATTATTTTCCAATAACCATGAACCCTTATCCTGATCATGTCCTAAGGAACCAAGGAAACCACAATTATCTCCAGATGTATAAATAGCAAAGCAAACATTTTTTTATGACAAAGCAACAAAACTAAAATTATGAACAAAATTAGGAAATAAAATTCTCTACCTTCTAGAGGAAAGTGAATCAAGTCTAGGTTTAAAGATGAAATATAAACCAAAATTTCAGAATAAATGTGAAAAAAATAGCTCTCTGCAGGACGGTACTATTACAGCTGATAGGATGCAACTTACACAATATTGAAAGAAAATGCATAGCCTCACATTTTTGTATAAGTACATAGTAAAGACTACAAAAATTAATTAATACAAGAAGAGGCAGCAAAATAAATGTAAAAAATAAGAAGGAAGAAGAAAAATTCATGAGTTAGAAAAATAAAGACAAAGAGCACAAATGATATACAAAGATAAAAAAGGCCAACTACAATACACAAGAAAGAAGAGACTACTTTACTCAATATTTTGCAAATAAATTTTTTAAAAGTAGGTGAAATAATTTATTTACATTGACTCTAAAGGAAACACAAAGTGTAAACAAGTATTTTTCCATAGAAGAAACAGAGAATACATTGTTGTCTATACTTTCCTCCTCCCCTCCAAAATAAAACAACCAAGTTGTAACTTTTTCAAACAAAATGATACCTTGAAATGAATGATGTTTAAAAAAACTAAGTTCTATGGTTTTATAGGGGAACTACCAACAAATCTTTCAAAAGGAGATGTTAATGCTGTTTAAACTATTTCAGCTCATAGATAAGAGGAAAGAATGCCAAAATATTTTTTAAAAGTGAGCATAATACGGCTTTTAAAACAGCAACAACATAGTTTGAATTTATATAAAAATAAAATATTAGACCAGTGTTTCCATAGCTGGCTTTACATTAGATTCCCCGTAGACCCAGGATGCGTCTTCACAGATTCAGATGTAATTAGTTAGTGCATGGTGAGGTTGGGTCAGTATTCATTTATTATTACTTGTTTTTTATTTTGTTTGTTTTTAAAGCTCCCTATTGATTGTAATAAGCAGTTGGATTGGATAATCACTGTTTTAGATCAGTGTCTCTCTAGAATATCAATATAAAAATTCTAAATAAATGTTGATATTTGGAATCCAAAAACATATTAAAGGATACATCATATGACCAGGATGTTTCAACATTAAGATATCTAATAATATAATATTAATGGAAGAAAAATTATATAACCATTTTCATAGATACTTAAAAGATACGTTGTGGAATTTAATATTCATTCCAAATTTAAAAAAAAACCCAACAAAATAATATATCCATATCAAACCAAAACCCAACATCATGTTTCCTGGGAAAACATTAGAAGCATTTCTGTTAGAAACAAGAAAAGGGTGTCCACCATCAATGTCTGTTATTACAAGGTGAATTAGCCAATGCAAATAGACAAGAAAGAAATAAAAAGAATAAAAATTAGAAATGAGAAGGTAAAAGTATGTCTTGTAGATGATATAATTAAATACTTTGAAAACCAAGAAAATCAACTAAATTTACTGCCACAGTAAAATCTCTCAGGTGTCAGGGTACTAAATTAATACACAGATGTCAATAATTTTCCCATTTACAAACAAGTTAGAAGACATAAAGGGAGAAAATACCTGCTTTGCAATAACAACAATAAGTAAAATTTAGAGGTATGAGCTTAACAGGAAATGTGAGGCTTCTAGGAAGAAAATTTTAAAATATTTTCAAAGTCCACAAAAGATTGTATGAACAAATGGAAAGGCATAGCATGTTCTTGGATAGAAAGACTCAGCATCATTAAGATGCTAATCCTTCCTGAGTTTACTTATAAATTTAACATGATCCCGATAAAAATACCAAGTCTTTTTTTCCCCCAAACTAGACAAGTTGATTGTATAATTCATATGAAAATCAACAAGAATAGCCAAGAAATTTCTGAAAAAGAAGACCAATGAGGAGGAATTAGACAGACATAGAAAAATGTGTATGGTATGCTATGATTTGTGTAGGAGAAGAAGAAAAACTTTATAAATATACATAAATATATATATATATAATATACACATATACTCTGCTGTGTAGTTGTGTGTGTATGTGTGTGTGTGTGTGTGTGTGTGTGCATGTGCATTTGACTTGCATATGCATACTGTTGTCCTCTGGCAATAGAAATAAGAAACAAAGCAGAATGGTAACCTATTCGGGATATGGGCATGAATCTAATTCTGGATAGAGGTAGGAAGCTGAGCCTTGGTTGTATGATTTTTATACGTTTTGAAGTGATTTTCATGTGATTATATTAATATATTCCAAAGTAGATAAACAAAACACAAACCCATCTATAGAAAAGAGAGCAAAGGACAGCAACTTGAAAAAAAGAAATTTTGAACATTACGAATCAAGGAATATAAATTACAGCAATAATAATAATGATGCTTTATTGATGTATAAAATATGTTAGCCACTGTCACAAGCACTTTATAGGATTTAACTTAATCCTCAAGCAATAACCCTGTGACTTAGGTATGTGTCACATATACATAACCCTGTGACATAGGTATAGATATGATTTCTGGGGATTTTTAGTTCTCTGTTTCTTTTGATTCCCAATGTCCAGAATCACTATTTTTCTTCTTGTTTTCAGAGGAGAAGCAATGAGTATTTAAAAAGAGAGCTGGTGTTCTTGACCATTTTGTCACTCAGTTATACTCCATTATTTGCCTTAGTACTTCTGGGCTTTTCTAGATCCCTTCACTTTGTGTGGTTTAAAGAGGTTTAATGGTTTTTTATTGGTTCATTGGGTAGTTCATCAAATTAATACAGAAGCATTGTTAAAAAATTGTTTGCATGTGACCAATTTTATTATTTAAAACCAGAACTACAGCCTTGAATTGATTAACAAAATCTTTGGAATCATCCACTATGTGCAAGATACTCTGCTAGGTACAGAGGGTGGTAGGCTTCAGGAGGATGACTAAAAATATAGATCTGGATGCCACTAAGGTCAGGTTCAGTGGTGGTTTTCTAAACTCATGACATGTGCATTTAACGAAAGCCACTCAACTTAATAAGAGCAATAGTTGAGATGATAAAAATGAGGGTTGCTTAGCTGGGAGAGAGACTATTGCAAAATTCAAATAAATGATGATACATCAGAGGCAGAAAATCATAAAGCACATGAGAACTACTTAACACTGTTCAACGACTTACTGGCTGGGTGACTTGGGGAAAATTAACTAATTAAACTAATCAGTCTATACTTTAGTGGCCTCATCAATAAAGTAAGATAATCATGGCACCTAACTCATTGGGTTATGGTACAGATTAACAAATATAAAACTCTCAGGACACTGCTGAGCACATGGTAAGTGCTCAATAAATGAAAGCTATTGTCATTGTTATTATAATAAAATCCCAGCACTCTCAAACAGTTTTTAGAACTCAAGTGACTCCAGAGATACTCTGTATAAGCAGAGAGCTGATTTAGTAGATCAACCTTTTCCCACTATAATTAACCAATATGATGGGGATAAACATAGCAGAAGAGAAGGAGGGAAAGGAAGAACAGAATAAGACCATGAAAAGGTAATGGCTATCAGCAGCAGTGGTGGTGATTAAAATCAACAGTGAGGTTAGTGGTAACACAGAAGTGAGACTGAGATGAAGATGCCAAAAATGAGAGCTACACTATACCATCAGGGTAAGCAGAATCCACCCCACAGGAAAACAGTTGGAGAAAGCACAGGGCATCTCAAGTGTGTATGTTTGTGGAAGGACTGGTAAAGAACTCTTTGTGCCTTTCTATTATGACCTTTCAAGGCTCTAGGTGTCATTATATGATGCCAAGCAGTAGTATTTCTATCTGATAATTGGTATAAAAATTATCACATCTAATTCTATCTCATTAGCCACTATATATTATGGATTTTGATTTTCCTCTAGTAAAAGGCAAAAGACAAAAAGATTATAACAGTTTGTGCAACATGTAAAAGGTAAAATGAATATCTTCACATGACTTGGAAGGATTAGTCCAGGAATATTTTATGGGACTTACTTGACTGCATTTGCTGCATTCCAGCTTCAAAACAGAGAGGTGGCCGGGCGTGGTGGTTCATGCCTGGAATTCCAGCACTTTGGGAGGCCAAGGCAGGTGCATCTTCTGAAGTCAGGAGTTCGAATAAGGCTGGCCAACATGGCGAAACCCTGTCTCTACTAAAAATACAAAAATTACCTGGGTGTGGTGGCGTGCACCTATAGTCCCTGCTACTCGGGAGGCTGAGACAGGAGAATTGCTTGAACCCTGGAGGCGGAGGTTGCAGTGAGCCAAGATCGCGCCACTGCACTCCTGCCTGGGCAACAGAGCAAGACTGTCTCAGAAAAAAAAAAGAGAGAGAGAGAGAGACAGGAAGGTACTTGGTCAAAAGGCAAGCTGACATCTGGAACCATTTTAAGGAAGTGAGTTTAGGCCCACTTCTGAGGCAGTAACCGTTTCAAATCTCTTCCTGTATATATATGCAGTTGTACCTTGATACTCATGGGAGATTGGTTCCAGGACTCCTAGAGGACACTGAAATATGATGATGCTCAAGTCCCTGATACGAAATGGCTAGTATTGGCATGCAACCTATGCACATCCTCCTTTATACTTTAAATCACCTGTAGATTATTTATACTTCCTAGTACAGTGCCTACACATCACTTTACTCATGTGGATTCAACATAGTACTTAACTCGGGCAAATTTTAGTTTTGCTTCTTGGAACTTTATAGAATGTCATGGAGAAACACAGGCCTGGCTTGTGGTACAAGAACAGTGAGTGGTCAGTGTTATTACTTGTTCCATACAAATCCTACTAGGCAAATTGTATGATCACTTTTATAAAGGTTAATAAATTGAATATTACTAGGTTTAGGTAAATCACTAAAATCACACAGTAACTTTGGATTGGACTGCAGACATATTTGACAACAAATCTCTTCTCTTTCACATGTTGTAACTCAGAAATTTTAATGCATGAATTTGGTAAAATCCACTTGGATTATCAGAGTTCTATATGTTTTTATGTAACATTATCTTTTTACTGTGTTCCAGCCTTTTGAACTTTCCCAAAATGTAAGATATTACTGTCTTTATAAACTAATATAGATGTTTGCTACATATAGAGATATTTCATGAACACACACACACCAGACAGAAAGCTCTCCTGTCTTTCTGCTACCTCTATGTATCTACCGCCTTCAGAACAAAAATTCTTTTTTTTTTTTTTTTTTTTTTTTGAGACGGAGTCTCGCTCTGTCGCCCAGGCTGGAGTGCAGTGGCCGGATCTCAGCTCACTGCAAGCTCCGCCTCCTGGGTTTACGCCATTCTCCTGCCTCAGCCTCCTGAGTAGCTGGGAGTACAGGCGCCCGCCACCTCACCCAGCTAGTTTTTTGTATTTTTTTTAGTAGAGCCGGGGTTTCACCATGTTAGCCAGGATGGTCTCGATCTCCTGACCTCGTGATCCACCCGTCTTGGCCTCCCAAAGTGCTGGGAAGAACAAAAATTCTTAAATAAGTTTTCTCTACCTATTCTACTCCTTAACTACCACTTCTGCCTCAATCCACTAAAATTTCATCACTTCTCAAACATTGTTCTTGTTGTGGCCACAAATTCTCTTTATTTTTTGTAAGTTGAAAGGCCACTGTAATTGTGATATTACTTGACATCTCTCAATAATTTGATCATGTTAGCCACTTCTTTCTTAAAATCTCCTTCCTTAAAATCAGTGACAATGTAGTTACTGCTTTTCCCTTTACCTTTTACCTCCTTTTACCCCAGTCACTCTCAGTCTCCTTTGCAGGAAACTCCATTCTAGGTCCCCTTCTCTTCTTCCATGCCTGATCCTGCTCACTCCTGTGACTTTGCTGCTGTCTGTAGTTCCCACCCATACCCCTTGCCTGGTCTCCAGGCCAATCTTTCCAACTGCTTAGTCACTATATCTTCCCAGCCTTCAATTTCACATTTCCAAAATTGATTCCAATGTTTTTCCTACCTTCCTATCCTCCTACCCTCCTACTCTAAGCCTGACACAACTCCTAAGCTACTTATTGTGAGGGTGGAGGAATATGAAGCACAGCATTCTGGACATATTTATTGAATGAATTTAGGAAACACGGAAAGTAGAGAATTCACTTGTTTTTCCTTTATAGCTTAGTGACCTGTAATAGGAAGTGCTTAAGAAATAATTTCTTAGAATGTTCCAGTTGCTTGTAAAATAGCTCTTTCTTTCTTTCTTTCTTTCTTTTTTTTTTCTTTTTTTTCTTTTTCTTTTTTTTTTTTTTTGAGACAGTTTTGCTCTGTTGCCCAGGCTGGAGTGGTACAGTGGGGTGACCTCAGCTCACTGCAACCTCCACGCCCGGGTTCAAGCCATTCTCCTGCCTCAGCCTCTGGAGTAGCTGGGACTACAGGTATCCACCACCACTCCTGGCTAATTTTTGTATTTTTAGTAGAGACAGGGTTTTACCATGTTGGCTGGGCTGGTCTCGAACTTCTGACCTCTGTTGATGCTTCTGCCTCAGCTTCCCAAAGTTCTGGGATTACAGGCATGAGCCACCGTACCCAGCTAAAATAGCATATTATTATTCCTCCTGTGTCCCACACAAAGTATACTAGGATAACCCTTGCATAAAAGCCAACATTTTGACCTTGGTCCATAATGCTAGTGCCCTTGGTAGCACTCCAGGGTGGATGACCCCTGCAGAGCTCTGAAGTCTCTCTATACGACCCCTACAACTTGTCACTATACCTGAAATTCTGCACTTCTGAAATAACCCCTGTATGAAGTGGCCCACCAAACCAGAATACTTTTTAACAAGAATTAAGCACGAGCATAATTATGCAGTTTGGTATTTGAATGAGTTGGTAAATTAATATTAGGTTGGTGTAAAGATAATTGTGGTTTTTGCCGTTATAGAAAAATTAAAAAATAGAGACCCACAAAGAGATGGAGATGTCTTTATAAGCAAGTATTATGTCAAAACATACTGTAGACAAAATATACTATATTTCTTGAGCATTTACTACATGCCAGAAAATAGTCTATGAAGTTGGTGTGTGTTGATTCATTTAATGCTCCCAACAACTTTATGAGATGATTATTCTCATTTTTCTAGATTAGAAAACCAATCACAGGGAGATAAAACAATGTGCCCAGGGTCACACATCTGTGAATGATGAAGCATAACCACCACATTACAGATGAGCTCAGTAAGGAAAGCTTGATTCCTTTACATGATTTACTGGAAAGTGACATAAAGCCACAGTTCACAAAAAGAAAACACATTTAGTAAGCAAATACATAGAAAAATGTTTGTCTGTCTTAGTAAGGGAGAAATGCCATACAACAAAATACCACCTTTACATCCCTTAAATGAGAGAGAGAGAAACAGGGAGAGGGAGAGGTGAAGAGAGAGAGGGAAGGAGAAAGAGAGAGAGGATGGGGAAAGGAAAAAGGGGAAAAGAAAGAGAAAGGGTATACTCTAATCTTGGTGAGGTCGCAGTGAGATTACATACTTTCTGCCACCCCCTGTTACAGTGCAATAGGAGCTGCACTAAAAAAATGATAGACTGAGAGTTACAAATAATCTTTTCCTGAGATTTTAGCATAAGGAAATAATTTAATGAAAACGAAAACTTCATGTACCAAAATGATAAATTCGTAATTATTTATAGTATAGTGATATTGCAGATGATCTAAAAGCCTAGTGATAGAAATGTCATCATAATTCATGAAATCTGTAGATTATCCAAGCATGAAAATAGCCATTTTGAAGAAGACATGTGTAATATAATGTTAAGTGAAGAAATCTGAATACAAACTTTAATTGTTATATCTATACCTAATTTTATGCTTATGATATAGAACTGAGTAAGAACATAGAAAAATTAAAACAGTTGCTATGTTAATTGTGATATTATGATTTTCTTTATTAAATAACTTTTTTTGTTATAACATTGCTTTCGTGGTAAGTGAAACTAAGAAGTAAACCAATTAGCTAGATGAGATACAAGGAAGTTTTGTAAATGCTCAGTACCATTATTTTGGGACAAGCAGAAAAGTTACCATTATGTACTAGGAAGAGCCTGGGGCTTTGAGTATAAACAAATTTGGTTGTTGAATTCTGGCTGCAGCATGTGGTTTTAGATCAATCACAGCAAATTTGACCCTTGGTTTTTTTCATCTGAGAAAAAGTCTAGACACTTGGATTAGTAGTCAATAAAATTTAGTCTTTTTTTCCTGAAGCAACCCTCCTATGAGTTTCAGGATGCAAAAAGCAAATAAAAACAAACCAAGCAAGAAACTCACACCACCAAAAATCTACGTTAATTCTATCCAGGCCTATCAACTGAAAAATACTTCATTTGGTAGCTGTTTTGCTGGATCCCAGCATCTGTATCTTCTTTTTTAAATTTTGAAGCACTGGAATGATAAGTATTTGGAAAATGGAATTTTTGCTTTGTCTAATTATTGAAAATATGCCTATGTCTGGCCAGCATGATGGTAACCCATCTCCCTGTCTGTGGCTGTCAGAATGGGAGATTTAGAAGATACCAGTGTAGGATGAACATTCTAAATTTATGAGCGCAACTCTTCTCACCTGATTCAAAAGTTGAAAAGAGTCATCCAATAAGCTAAGTACCTAGAGGTGAAACGAATTGAGTTTTCTCTGAGAACACTGTAAAGTTTTTCTCTTAATTATGCTAATGATTTCCTTGGCAAAAAGAAATGTGTTATATTCATATTACTGGTGGTACTTTGGATGATTTTAGGAAGTATATAGATTTTAATAATTTTTAATTATTATATTTTTATTTTACTGTGTATTAGAAAAAAATGGTCACCAAAGCTTAATATGCACATGCATATACTAGGAATTATGCAAGATGATCTATTTTGGTACAATAAATATAAAGGAACTATTTACATTCCTTTCTTAATTGATTCTTTCATTTTTCTTTTTGTTATATATTGTACAGTAATAAATGTACATTGTTATAAATAAAACAAGTGACTGGATGTACATGTGAAAAATATTTGACTTGTAAGATATGTGAGTCAAGAAATTTAGAAACCACTGTATTTGAACAATATTGATTTTCCATCTTTAGTAGTGGTATAAAGTTTACTTTGAAATTTAAATTACAAAAATAGTTAACATAGGGTAAATAATAGTACGGATAGTAACACAGATAAGTCACAGACCAGGGTAGTGAAATAAGAATTACTAAAGTTTGGAAATCCTCACAGAGAGTATTGGATGGTAGAAGGCATATGGCAGTGTCCAAATAAAAGCACATTCATGTACTAGCCTTTTCCCATACTCATAGGTATCTGGAAAAGTCGGTCATCCTAGAATAGCAGAACGTCATTAATCCTGATTAGAAAAAGGGTGGAGAGGACACTGACGGCATTTGGTAGGCCAGTTAAGAGACTGGTGCCAGGACATAAAAGATCATGGTGCAAGGTTAAAATCTGCTTCTGTGTAGTGTCTATCTACTACTTTCAGACTTTGCCTTCTTACTTAAAGCTCTAGTTCATGACTGATTTGGAGTAGAAGGAGATTTGAAATTCCTACAGCATAAGAAAAAGGTGTAGATAAAAAATAATTCATTTAGTCACATATTTCGCACACACTTTTTTTTTTTTTTTTTTTTTTGCAGCCATACCCCACCACTGTACCAAAGTGGAGGTACTGCAAGAATATCAAGCTGAAGCTGCTTACTGGGCAAATTGAAAATAAATCCTAAATAGTGTATTTGTGACACTAAAGATAAACTAAAGTACCCCTTCAAAGTATCAATTTATAAATTTATACATGCTTTGATTTTTTAAAGAAAAGTAGAAAACAGTCTCTATATGGCTCTTAAAATGCTTTAAGGTGAAAATGCTACAAAAGAAAGTCTCTAGGTTTTGACCAAATATTTTAGTTCTGAATCTATGTAATTCATTAGAGAAAGAAGTAACCACTTCAGTGTGAGAATCGGCTTTTCTAAGCCATTTGTATTATGTGAGATAGAGAGAAAATAGGTTATGGTTATTTTTGCCAAATAATTAGCTATTATTAACATGAAAACTATACATCAACAAAAGGACTGGAAGAACACCCACAGTACTTAGGTCAAAGTAAGAAATTGTTAATTGCTGGATTTTATGCTCAGGAACATTTTAAAAAATAATAACAGGGGAAAACGCCAGCCCATCTTCATTATGATGGTTTTGAATTCAGTTTCATTTCTAGTTATGAGGATTGTAAGGAAATTTTTGACCTTTCTTTTGCATCAGCCTCAGTTCACTCCCTTTGCAGCACTGCGTAATTGTTGTGTATTTACCTCCCTAGAATTTACCTATGCTTGTCGCTAGTGGGTGTGAATGCAGGATAAGGGGAAGGATAGAGGTGATGTCTGGGAAACTCAAGTTGAACTTCTGCCTTCTTGGACACTTCTGGGGCAAAAAACTAAAAGCCCTAGAGACTTCCAGCTCCTGGTAAGTATGACTCATTAAGTACTGATCTTTAATAAATCGGCCTGGTCAGACTCATTCTTTTATTCTCTCAGAGAAATATAGGTCTGAAAAGAATTTTCAGCTGTCATAAAATTCATCTATGTTGATTGTGCTCAGGACTAACCAGAGACTCAAAGATGTTGGCCCAAACAGTTATTTTTCTCATTGCAGTGGCTGACAGCTCTCATTGCTGAATCTATGCTATGACTTATTTCTTTTTGTCTGCTTTTTCAAGATGAAAAATCACTAGAAGCTTTTGAAGAATATTTTATTTTATATTTTATTTTGTTTAGAGACAGGTGTCTTGAGGTGTTGCTCAGGCTAGCCTTGAAATCCTGGACTCAAGTGATCCTCTCACCTCAGCTTCCCAAGTAGCTAGGATTATTGGCATGCACTATAGTGTCCGGCTGAATATATTTTTTTATATGGGGAGAATATCCCTTTTAGACATTTCTTAAATATGCAGTTATACTGGGAGTTCGACTGATAAACTTAAAGCTCTTTGTTTGGTTTAAAATTAATTCTAATTGCCTTTAGCTTTTCCCAATTGGTCAGCAACGTCTTATAATCCAGCTCATCTTTTAATTTTTCCTTCATTATTCCTGTAGAGAGAAGCCCATATAAAACACACAAACACAAAGATAGTAGAGGTCCTATTTAGGTCTTTGACTTTTATAAGCTTTTTTCTGTATCTCATCTTAATTAGCAAGTGAGATCAGAGGAAATATACTGAACATAAGAAGAGAGAGTTGATGGGACAAGGACTTTAGGAATATTATTGTGTCTCTAATAGTTTCATGTGGGTTGAAGGCCATCTGGACGGCATTATGGAAAAAGGGCAGCCTGCTGGGATATTTGGAAGAAAATCAGGTTTATTAGATAACTCGTGCAATAAAATTCAAATTTTGGAACACCTGAAAGGAATGAAGAAGAGAGGGAGCTATAAAAAGAAATATTTGATTGTCATATGGGTACTCTAGAAGTGAATATGATATTATAGACAGGAGCAATTGTTATTTTAGAGAGCACATTGTTCATATGACCCAAAAAAACAATATGGAGTTGCTTAAAACAAAGAAGACAGAATTCATGTGCTCGCAGTTGGTTTTTAGGAACATACCTCGGCCTTCATAACTGATAGAAAAATATGAAATCTCTCCCTCTTTTTGAAGCAAAATATTCCTTTTTCTAGTTTTCTCTTGACTTTTTAACGTTTAGCTCATGTTAAAGATAGAATTCTGGTCCTTATAAATTTTCTTGAATTTTGTACAGTTTTTAAGGAAAAAAACTTTTTATAAATTATTTCAATATTTTCCTTTAGAAAAAGCATGCTTAGGAAGAACTCTTAAATTTATGTTACAGTTTAATTGTTCAGATGATACATAAGATAGCATTTTATTCCAGTATTTCTCAGATAAAAGAATGTGATCTCTAAGTTTAGAAGCACTAACTTAGGAAACTGAAGTGTATGGTATATAGCAGCTTTCAATTCTGAATTTTTACCAGTTTGGTTTATGTAGCTGATAAGAAAAATCCACATGAATGCATGTGGGGCAATTGTTGTCATTCTTTACATTAGGACATGTTAAGCTATAGGATAGCCATCTATATTTGCCAACAAAATTGCTGAACTTTTGGTAATAATTTATCCCCAATGGTGTCAGAAAGACAAAATGTAAGTGGCTGTACTTGGTTACATAGTAGTCATCCAAAGCATTTAAAAAAGGTATTTATCTTTAAACATAGTCTAATTATACTATGTATTAAATATATATAATTAAAGTGAAAACATATATTGTAAAAAATCTCTTAGAGGTCTGCTATCTATGGCCCCTACTTTAAGAATTATTGGTCAAAACAGTTTTTTCTTCCTATTTAACTGTCACGTGCTATTGTCTCTATGGCAAAAAACAGGGGATGGGGGCAGATGTAATAAATCCATGCAGAAGAGATCATCATTTGATGTTAGATTTCCAAGACATTTAGCATTTGCCCAATTCAACTACCTTACGTTGACAGAAAACTGACCCAATGAGATGAAGTGATTTATACCCAGTAGCACAGCTAAAGTAAAACTCAACCCCAGGACTCCTGACTTCCAGTTTAGTACACTCTGGTGTACAGCTGTCAGAAAGAAATACAAATGCACTTTTATCAGAGCAGTGGAAAGAAAATGGTATTTAGTTAATATGGATACATACAAACTTAGATTACTTTGGTTTCTAAATTTTCCTTTCTTGTTGGATTAAGTTAATTAAAAATGTATTGAACTTTATTTCATTTTTTACTTTTTATTTTTGCTTTTAAATGCTGTAACTCAAATACTAAGGTAGAAAATTCTTTTCTGTTCTCCAGTTGAAGAAAAAGATCTCATTTTATGAAGTTGTTTAAGACAGGAATATTAGGAACTGCCAAATGAAGAGTGGATATGTCTATTTGGGGTGATGTGGAGTATAGTGGAAATGCTTTGGGGGTATCAAACCTGGAACATCAGATTTGAAGGGAAATTAACTTTTCTGTGCTGTTCTGCTTCATTTTATGCCATTCCATTCAACTTTTCACCCCTCACCAACCTCTGATTTACCCATTTGGACTGTATCATACATCAACTTTTGGGGGGCTTGGTTTTCTATCTATCCACTCAAATGCCCATCATTAATGTCACCCTGTCTGTTTCCATGTCAGGTTTCACAGAACTCAACTGCACATGTTCTTTCTGTCAGAAGTTTTCTTTTTCCTTTCTTTCTTTCTTTCTTTCTTCTTCTTTTTTTTTTCCTGAAGACAGATTTTCATGCTTAGTCAAAAGAGGTAATGGAAAGTAAAAAATCCATTTAACTTTCAGGTATTTTTCTGTGTTTATACTCAAAATTGGATATTATTTAGCATTGTATTTATTAGAGGAAAAATGATTTTTGATGCTCGTACTTCATCTTCTCCTTTCCATTGGTATACTTAGACATTCCAGAGTCTGTACAAAGGAAATCAGCAGAGTAAGAGACTGAAAAAGGGAGGGAGTAATGCCAAAACTGTCTTCACTCACAAACTATCTTAAGCAGGTCACACAAGGAGGAGAGCAAGCGCTGTTCTAGAAAAGATAATGCATTGAATATTTAACAAATGTTATATGATGTAATTACTTGGAAAACATAGTACCTTTTCCAATTTAGAGGGATACTCAAAAAAGGAAAAAGCTGAGGTTTTGTTTTTAATAATTAAAAAATGCCTACAACAAAAATCTCATGACTATAAGCATTTGATATTTAGAGATTTTATATATTTGTATGTGATTTCTATAATTCAAGTTTTGAAGAAATAAAATTATAGCAATTGCTACCTTTTACTGACATGACGGCCAGCTGTGTGCTAATAAAGATTGTTTAGTGAAGGCCAGCTATCTGCTAGTGAAGTTTGCTCTATATCATCTCATTTTGTATAGCTAGGTAAATGATGTCATCTTTATTTTATAGATGAAGACACTGAGGTTCAGAGGTGAGAAGTAACTGCTAAGATTGCACTGCTGTCATATGCCAGAGCTGGGAAGTATCTAGGCTTTCTGGTGCCGTGCTTCTAGCTGAACCCTGTAGCCGCTACGCAATGAAGACAGCATAGTACTTCAGTTGGCCAAAACCACGGCCCAGTTAAATTGACGTCAGCCACAAAGGGCTCACAGATGATTGTGTACATGAAAACAGGACATATTTAAAAACCTTTGGGTTAACATTTTAGGATCTGAATATGTGATATACTGTTATCCTAAAACCTGAAGAAATAATAGGGATGTCTACTTTTATATAATATCTCTTTCCTGTACTCAGAATGCCCTCTTCTTTCTCTAATCTTCAATGTTAAAACTTCATCCATCTTTCAAAGCCCAGATTAAATTAACACACCAAAAGGGGTAATTCCAATCAAAAGTGATCTATTCCTTCCAAGACTGGGACCATTTCATTTGAATGAGGACTTTTGACTCTATGTAGAGTAACGATGTCTGACTGCCCCTGTTATAGAGCCTGCTCATATAGATACAGTTCTGTCTGACTCATCTTGATATTTCATATTGCAAGTGGCTTGCTTTTAATGATATCTTAATACTAATTTATTGAACAAATAGAATGACAATGAAGACAGGAACTGATATGAGTTTCTAACATAGAGGTTCTGTAGATGGGGTGATAATGATGATAAGCTAACATTTTATCCACACTTAGTCTGAGAAAAAAAAACTGTGAAAACTGTTTTATAATCACATTTTGCCATCCTAACACTACTGTTAAGAAGGGGTTATTATTACCCAATTCTACAAATCAGGAAATGGTCTCAATGAATTAACGTAGTATGCCTAAATTCACAGAGATAGTAGGTAACAGGGCTAAGATTTAATCCCAGGTCCATGTGATGCTCCAGCTAAAGCCTCCATGCCATTGGAATGAATATCTTTTTCCTCCTCTGTGTTTGCTCCAGAACTTAAGGCTATACAAAGTCTCCTCAGATAAAGCCATCGCCATCTAAGAGATGGTGCAGCAAAAGAGGGGAAAACCTAGGGCTACTAAATGTACTTGTGCAGAGTGTACATGGGCACAAGACCTCCATGTGAATAGTAGCTCCTGGAGGTAAGTGTTCAGTGCACAGTCTGCACCAGCTTTCATGACAGCCCTGAAATTTGTGCCTTATTTGAAGCAAGCAGTTCCCTCACTCTTCCATCTAAATGTTGACTGGTTAGGGGGACTACACATTTCTCCTGTTTACTCCAGGGATTATTTTAGTCAAAAGACATACAAAAAACAATCTACATCTTAGCTTTAAGTTCGAAATAAGCCCAAAACGGAAAGTTAACTTGTTGTATACAGTAAGAATCTCATTTTCTAAAATAATTATCAACAATAAGTACCCATAAAAGATTTTAAGTGGTAAGCAATTATGATTCTGAATAAGTATTAAAATATCATTATTTCCCAAAGAATTAAGACACATTGGTGAACAGTATCTTTGACTTTTCTCAATGTTATCCAATAAGGATTATCCTAAAGGTGATTTTGATTCGTAATAGTGTAAGCACTGAAAAATAAATAACCTGGCAGATGCAATGCCACCTGACAGATCTGAAAGCATGTTCTTTTAATCTGTGTCTGTTTCACTAATCTATCTTTTTAAATATTTCCAAAGGTCTCCCCAAAGTCTTAGCTTGAGTTAACACCGTAAGCTCTTGATATTCATTCCTTCATTTAGAAACTATTATCCAAGCCTTGAAAAGAGCCACTTAGCCATTCATTCTAGGAAAGTAAAGATTTATTCTGGTGAGCTTTCAAAAACCTTAACTTTCATTTCATTATTCATTAATGTATTTTCATAGCAGAGCAAAAGTGATGGCAGTGCACTTCCATTCTCTAGGCAAGTGTGATTCTTATATGTAAAGATGCATAGGGTATCTGATGCTCAAATAAGAGGTCTAAATCGTGGTCAAGATTAACCTAGGAACCTATCTTCAATTTTTTTTTTTTTTTAACAACAATTGTTGTTCTCCTGCCAAAGCAAAGTTCCTCTTGACTAAGTGTTTCCAACTGCTTTCTCCGTGTGTAGCCAATTTTTTCCTGCTTTCCTATTTTTTACTACCTTATCCCTCAGCTTTTTCACACCCTGTTTCTTAACTGATTTTCATTTCAGTCTTGAGCCCTCATTGTAGCAGAGCACCTTGGTTTCCCAGTCCTTTGCCTACCTGCTTTATGATACTAACACTGCCCTGCTGGTTGCTTCGCTGCTCTGTGGCTGATGCCCACTGCCACCACATCACCTTTTCTCTTATTGTCTAAGTTTCCTACCACTTCCTCAGCCTCCTTAGTCATCAGTGTCTTACCTCTACCTCTCTTGCAAATAGCTCCTCACCTAGTCAGTGAGTTGCCATTGATTAGGGGGAAGAGTCACTGATTTGGGATGTTGATGATCTTTGTTGTAGAAGCTAATGGAGAAATCTTTATGTTGATGATGGCCAAGTTTTTATTCCAGTCTAGAACTTTCTGCTAGTTTCCAAACTCAAATATCCAGATTATTTTGTCAAAAATGTCTCCCTAGTTTTCCCACACTATGTATGTACAGTATTGAGCTAGTTATCTCCCATCTCCCATAAACCAGTTCTGTCTTCTGTATTCACTCTTTCCAATGATGTCATCCTGGCTAGGAGCCTGAGAATAATTCTTGACTCCTGTTTTTCTCTCTTTCCCTCCCCACATCCAGTAACTTGTGAAATGTTGTTACAAAATCCAAATCATGCTGTCCTCTCTGTTCTCCTTTCTATGATACTGGTTAAGGCCTTATCATCCACTTTTTCAGCTCAATCTATGTCATTTCCCCAGCCTTGCCTCCCTCAATGTGGCTTTTTGGCTTCCTCTCATGTACAGGATAAAGTAAACATTTCTTATTGTGACTTTATTTTATGATCCCTGGTTCTGCTTTTATATCTTGCCAGTCAGTGCCCTATTCTCTGTGCTCCTCAGCACCATAATCCTTGGAGTTCTTCATATCTCCATCTTGGCTTTCTTCTTGGTGACTTTGTGATATTTCTTCACATGGACTTTGCTATCCATTTCTTGTTTGGTATCTGATGTGCACTTTCAGTTTGAGAATACATGGTTTTATTTAATTTGGAAGAATGTTGAGCTATCATCTTCTCAAACATTGCTTGTCTGCTGCTCCCTCAAATCTCTTCTGCTTGGATGCATGAGTGTGTATTGGAGTGCCTCATCTTCTATGTCTCCGAGCTTTCCTTTTCAATTTTGATCTTTACATGCTTCGTTACTGGTTGACACCTCAGATGTTGTCCAATTCACCAATTTCTTCTTTAGCTGGTGTTTGTCTAGAGCATTTCCAATTAATTGTTTTCTTTATTTTAAACATTGTGTTTCACATTTTTGGAATTCTAATTAAGTGTCTTTTCAGATACCCATTCTCATTTCTATTCGTTCTGGTTTTTTCTTAAATTTTCTATCACCTTATTATTTATTCTAAATGCCATGCATATCTTCATCATTTTGATGATGTTAAATATGAGTATTTTAAAGATACTTAGGAATTTTCTAGTTGTTTTCATTTCACTTAGGGTGTGTCATTCTACTGATTTATTGATTTTATTGGTTTGTTCTCCTAGCTCTTTTTCCCTCATGTATTTTGGAATTTAGTCTTCAGACTAGAACTGTGTGGGGTTTGTTTCATTGCCTTCCTGTCCTGCACTCATCCCTTCCTATATAGCACTTTTGAGCTTGTCTCTATCCAGTCACCCTGATTCTTCAGTTCACAACTAGGTCTTTGATTGGCCATGTAGCACTTTGGTCTCATGATGAAAATGAGGCTAAAACAGATGTTATAACTGAGTCAGTCAGGGCTATGAGGCTGTGTATGCTACTTCCAGCCATGTAAGTACAAAATTTTATGTAAATAATAACCTTAGACAGAGGGCACTGTTGAGGAAGACTGACAGGGAACTGCACTGACGTAATCCTTCTGGTTGCTTCTCCAGGAATCTCACTGATTCCTCTCTTGGGGAGAAGGAGTGACTTATTGGCTTTGAGAGTTTTTGAGATGGAATGAATGTATGTGGTTTAGATGCTTTGGGGTTTTTTCTTTGAGACTGTCCACAAGTGGCAATGAGTGACTTCTGGTCTGCCCTCTTGGCCAAGATCTAATCAGAGCAGGGAAGCTCTGACTTTGCAAAGGAGTGAGCAGTTTTCCATCCCTTCTGTTACTGAGTGGATAAATCTATCTAATTCAGGAGACTGTTACCAACCCCACTGGCTATGCATCTAAGCGACACTCTCCAATTTAGCATTTATCAGCAATAAGGGATACATTTTGATATTCATCTTTCTTACTCTCATTAATCTTTCCTTCCTCTTCTTCCTCTCTTTTTTCCTCTCCCTCTCTACTGGTTCTGACCTTGAAGAGGTAAAGAGATGCTATATATTGGGCTTTCTTGTAATCTAGGAAGTGGTCATAGCCTTTTCACAGGCAGGTCTCCAGTTCCAAGCCTGTCTCTAAACATCAGTCTTGCATAGTGCATTCTTAATCTCATTTTACTCACAGAAGCAGGAATTCTTAGCTTTCTTGCCTGGTTCCATAGCCCGAGAGCAAGACTCAGAGTTTCAGGACCAGGCCTGAAAGATTTATGTTACTTGTCTGCTTTCAGACCACAGAGATGTCTAACTTATTTATTTGATCTCAGCAGTGCCTTTTGGATTTTACTATAACATTTTTATACTTTGCTACATTTTAATAGCAGACAGAGGCCAGTGTGTAGACACATGACTTTATAATTTTGTGTTAGCCTGAAATTCTTCTCAGCTACTTTGTGCATGTTATTTCCTCTACCTGACATGCCTTTTGTGTCTTGTGTATCCCTTCACCTAATTATTATTTAAGACACAGCTTTGATGGCACCTTTTTAGAAAATTTGCCCTGCAAAGTTAGTCACTTCACTTCCAACCTGGAAATGATCCTTTTAGGTGTCTTTTGCACTAGGTTCTAAAATCCTTTAGGGCCAAGATGGTATCTTATACATTTTTGTGACTCCAGCACAGGTCCAGTGCCTGATATAAAAGCATCTTTAATAAATGCCTTTTGATTTATTAAATGCCTTTTGATTTATTAAATGCTTGTATATATTATAATGCTTGTTAATTGAATAAATGCTTTTTGAGGTAAAGGTGTAATTGTGTATTTGCACTGTGGGATCATATATAAAGTGTTCAGTTTCCTCTTTTCGCTTTTACTGAAATGTCATTATCATTGCCATCAACATTACCTTAATTTAAGGAGTCATCATATCTGAAAGGCAGCATGGTAAGATGGAAAACAACATGGTTTTTGAACTCTACTAAGACTACAAAAGTTAGCCGGGTACAGTGGCAGGCACCTGTAATCCCAGCTACTCAGGATGCAGAGGCAGGAGAACCACATGAACCTGGGTGGCAAGGTTGCAATGAGCTGAGATCACGCCACTGCACTCTAGCCTGGGTGACAGAGCAAGACTCCATCTCAAAAAAAAAAAAAAAAAAAGAACTTAAATTCATAACTTTCTTAATATTGATGAATCCCTATGAGTAACTTTCTGAATACCTATGAATAGCTATCACTAGCTTTCTTAATACCTATGAATACCTATTTTCTTGTCTGTAAAATGGGGTTAACAGGCTAAACATTGCATGATTTGATTATGATAATAAATCACAGATTAGGCAGGGAGCTAATACTTCTTACTCTCCTATCCCTACACTGGTCCTCTTGTGTTGAATGATGCAATGATTATCTAACAGAAATGCAGTTTGTCTGCATTCAAAAATTCCCCTATGGTCTTGATCTTTCCCTATAAGCATAATCAGAGGTGGTTGCTCAGAGGGTATCTTGAAATGTAGATCTGTCTTCCCCTTAGGCTTTTTCCTAGCAAAAGCTATATCATTCCTCCAATAAAGGCTGCCAACGTAAAGGCACTCTCATAACAGGATTTTGAAGAGAGTGCATATTAGAATCTTACTGTTAAAAGCCTGAAAATACAATTAAACAATACTTTAAATTGGAACAATACTAGAAGGACCCCTGTCACAGCACCACTTCTGGATAGGCAAGACATATTATCACGTGCAAAATAAAAGTGGCAAATTGCATATGGAAGGCTGAAATGAACTTTTTCAAATCCAGGAGTTGGATATCTTATTCTCAGTTTCATTCTAAATAAAAAGGAATGTCAAGAATGTTCTTATTTAATTCTTTAATCTTCTTTGTGTTGTTGTTTGCTCTTTGCGAGTAGAAATAGGGAATAAAATTCACTTGCTTAATTCTCATTAATGTGTTAGAGAAGTGGAATGGGATGAGGTTTGTTCATCCTCATTGCTTCCTTTTTCTGGGCTGGAGGCCATAAGGCACTTGGCTTCTAGAGCTCAAGCTGTTCTGTTCTTCAAATATCCCCTGACAATCAATTTATTGAGTGATCCTGATGTTGCTCCAGGGATGAGATGACAATTACAGACCCACCAGGAAGCAAAAAGGTGGCGAGAACAGCAGTTACTATACAATGGTGAGGATTCAGGGATTTGTCAGAATATGAGTGTGAGGCGAGAGTGAGAAAGAATGGTGTGTGTGTGCGTGTGTGTGTGTGCGCGCGCGCGTGTGTGTTTTCAGCAGTGAGGATACACTGACTTTGATGTTTAGATGTACTTAAAATATGCTTCTACTCAGCAATAAATGCAGTCTTAGCAATAGGAGAAAGGGCTAGAAATAAGGGAATTTATAAAGAAAGAAAGAAAAGTGGAACAATGGCTTTTGAATGAAGGCCCCTTTTACTATTAGAAGGCAAGAGCCACTCTTCTATGCCACATGTGAGAGTGAACATCAGAGTGGGAGATGCTGGAACATATTTGACTTTGAGTGTTGAGTTGAAGCCAAACTTCCGTCAAGACTGGCTGAAGATTGTTCAATTTTTAGAACTGCTTTCTTTCCTCCAATATGTGAATTCTTTGGATTCTATAAGTGATGATGATTGAGAGGAGGTCAGTGAAGGGGGAAAGTCACTGTTTTTAAAGTGATTTGGCTTTTTTATTGTTTTCCATGATTGATTGGATAGAATATGCTTTAAGTAGTAAATTTCAGATAAATACTTTGCTGTAAGTTCTATTAGACATATAAGAATAGGGAAGGGAAGAAAATCTGGCTTTATTTCTCTCTCCAGTAAACATATTAGCAAATCTATTTCCCTGTGTCCATCAAAAAGGTAAACTTTTAAAAAATGAAATACATAAACAAACATAGCAGATGGATGCAGGATATAACACACTGAAGCTTGATCAGTTTATATTTATTTATTTGTTCTTGGTAAGCCAGTTATCTCATACAGGATTCAAGAAATAAGCAGGAGCTGTGACACCCCTGTTATGGTGCTCAACAAGAAACAATTCCCCAGATTCTTTGAATTAAAGCTAAAAGTAAATTGAACATATTAGGTTCCACTTTTTTGAATGAAATTCCAAGAGTGATCTTCGTTTCACTCTGTATTTTATCTCTTCTTGTTCTGAGTAAGTTGGGAAAATTAGGTAGTTCTTAGTTATTTAGAGGAGAACCCTGTAATATTATACCATCAAGGCGAACTACAGCAGGTGTCCCCAACCCCTGGGCCACAGACAGGTAGGTACCTGTTAGGAACTAGGCCACACACAGTAGGAGGTAAGTGGCAGGCCAGCAAGCATTACTACCTGAGCTCTGCTTCCTGTCAGATCAGCAGTGGCACTGGATCCTCATAAGGCGGTGAACCCTGTTGTGAACTGTGCATGCAAGGGATCTAGGTTGTGCGCTCCTTGTGAGAATCTAATTCCTGATGAACCCCTCACCACTACCTCCTTCATAAAAAAAAAAAAAAAACTGTCTTCCATGAAACCAGTCCCTAATGCCAAAAAGGTTGGGAACCACTAAGCTAGAGAAAGCTCCACAAGCATCTTTTGTGTATGCATTTTTAAACAGGTTACTCCACTTGAGACTGGAATTTAAAATATCTTTACATTTTCCTCTTGATTTTATTTTAATAAATAGTATTTTTCTAAGAGCTAAAAAAAAAACCCTAATTTTACGAGAACATTTTGTGTAAAATCAGATCCAAATTCCAGACACAGTGATAGCAACTGCTACACATCCTTTTACATAGCTCTTGAGAATATTAAGGCATTCCACACCAAATTTCTATGTTAACGGGTTGTGAATAGGATTAAATTTGACCCAAAGCAAGGTGGCAAAAATACGTCATCCAGTACTTATAAAGCGGCATGAATGAAAATGGACTCCATCCAGTTTTGATGTAAATTATAAACAATTAAAAGTACATGAGTTACAATGCCCAGAGCTGAACACTGAGGACATTACTGCACACTTGAGATAACTTTGGGAACTGAAGAAGCAATTGTTTCACAGTATGACATGAAAATAACAGACAATATTTGTGTCTGCAGAGTCAAGCACAATCTTGTGTGCCTTTATCATGTAGGGGATTTTTTTCAACACGCTGGCAGGAGCATGAGTGATGCACAATGGCAGTGGTGAATAGTTTTTGGAATAGATTAGTAGGTGACGTCACAGATAAAGGACTATTTATCACCATAATTTAACACAAGATGCAACACAATGGCTTGATGGATGCATTTTATGGTTTTCAGCCAATCATAATAATGGACCTATTGACTAAAGTTTTATGTGTCCTTTACACATCCTTCATGTTTTAGAAAAAAAGCAGGGACCACGCTGGGGAAGAATGAGTGATAATTCAGAAAGGACCAGCCCTTTGTGGAGTATGTTTTTCACCTGCTCAGGCTGCTATCCCCCAGTCTCTGGGGCTCTAAGCTCAGACTACCAAAGGCCAAGGAGAGAGCCGAAGCTAAATTAAAGGAAACATCTGAGGTGAGAGACAATGTTGCTCTGCCTCACCACTGAGGTCAGTCAGCAGGGATGGAATCACTTAGGGAGCTGAATTACTGTCACTTCCCTAAACAAGGGAAGGGGTGCTGGTTAGGGAGAATGGTACCCCTCAGAGAATTTCTTAGCTAGTAGGGTCTGAAAAGATGACAAAGGAGGTCAGAAAACGTTCTTTCAGAGAAAATGAGGAATTAGTTATGTCCGATCAGAGAATTTCCTTAAAGAAGGGAGAGTATGCAGTGTCTTCTTTTCCCCCCTACAAACACTCTGAGGGATACATTTGTTTTCACTCATTTTCATGGACTTTTGGATTACTATAAAATATTGGGCTAATTTCTTCTTATTATTTTAAAATGATTCACTTGTAGGCAGTTGGAGAACCAAAGACCCTAATGTTGTTTTCTTTACAAAGAAGGGCTCAGAAAGTAGAAGAATTGGATATTTATGTGATTAATGTTTTATCATTTCTCTCAACCAGGACTAGGATTTTTTTTTTCAATTGAATACAGCAAACAAGCAAAAATATTAGATGATGAAATGATGACAGTACACTGACAAAAATCAGTTTCCTCAATCTCAGCACGTAGGTACCCATCTCTTACTGACTATTCTTGCCCTTGTCTGCAAATGAGGGTAATAATATCATGTCCCTCATAGGAAATTCGGGAGAGTTCAATAAGGTGATGTCAAGAAAAGCAATTCATATATATGCATACCTCTTATGTCTGAGGCATTGTCCAAGTTTTACATTTCCCACCAACTTGTCTACATGGCACAGGGGTGGAGAGCAGAGGAATAAGTCTCTGCGTTCTAATCTTGGGTAGTGGTCATATCATTTGAGAAATCAGGAAAGGTTTAACATTTGTAACCCTCAGTTTTCACTTATTTAAAATGGAGCTTATATTAGTACCAGCTTTATCCGATTACTCTGAAAATGAAATAAGTTAATGAATGTAAAGGACTAGTCTGTAATAAGTATTAAATAAATAGAAGTCATTGTTATGACTAATCCTGCTCTTGGATTCTTTTAGGAGGTAGCCTGCCAGTAATGAAAGGACCAGTTCAGCTCTCATTATGAATATTTTTAACAGTGTGGGTTCTATATTTGTACATGCTATCTGTTTGTGCTTCAGTTATTTGCTCTGAAGTATTTTTCACTCACCACAGTTTGAGATTTGAGTGGAATAAAATATATTTAAATGACTCTCTGTGTAAAGGGAACATTTTTTTAAAAAACAGTAGACAGAGAAATAAATTCTCCATTTATCAATCTATCCATCTATTCATCTAAACTTTTTTTGAAATTAGTACCTTATGTAGGGGACCAGATGGCTCAGGAAATTTGTAATCCTCATACTTTGCATTGCCAAAGTGCTTTTAAATTAAAAATCTAAAAGCATCTTACCAATATTAGCTCATAGCTCATTAGAATTAACCTAAGATCCTTGGTTCATGTCATCCCCAAGATGCTAATTAGCAAAAGCACTTCTTACTCTTGCTGTTTGGGTGGCTTAAATAAAATGGTTACACTTTGTTTGCAAAGAGTATGCATCTGCACTGTGATTGGTCAATATTTTATAGCTTTGGTTTCACTAGAAAAATTTTAAAAATCATGCAAGTAGACAGAAGTTTCAAGATAGAGAAAACTATACAATAGGTATTTAATATTTTGAAGAAAAAAATACTTGGGCAGGAAATGAGAAATAATGCATGTTTCATCATGTAAATGCCAGTGAATTATTGATGATGTAGAGAGTGTGAAAAAAAATTTGAGATTTTAACTCAAGGAGATATACACAACCTCACAAGAACTCCAGAGATTCAGTGAAGTGAAATTCATGATAGAGGCTCCTGGTGAGGAAAGTTATACCTCTGTTTAAAGAGACACCTGCATGAGAATGGGAGGCACAAGGCCAAGGGAATGTTACAGGAAATCAGTGAAACTGATGATGCAATGTTCTGTTGAAAGTAAAAGAGAGAAATAAAACTAGCATTAGAGAGATAACATGGGCGCTGCATTTCAAGTATAGGTAAAATAAATGGATAAGAAACAAGTTGCCTTGGTGATGGTGGAAGTCAGCTACCAGACTATCTGCTGAAATTGTCACTCAGCTATGAGTAGAGCATGTAAAACATTTGAGTTTTACCCTACATTTCATGTCTTGCTACCAAGTCTTGTCAGATGAGGCCACCTTCAGTTTGTGATAGACATGGGAAAGGCTTTAAACCTAGTGAACCTGGATTTCAACAACACATTTGGTAAAATCTGTGATTATCTTTATGGACAAAAATGGTAAAATGTGGGTAAGATAATAGGTATGTACATTTGTAACTATTTAATCACATGCCAGGAAGTGCTACTTAATGAATCGAAGTTTATCTTTAGGGAACAGACTGTGCTTATGCTCCTGTCAAAGGTCTTATTTCTTTGCATATTTTTCACAATGACTTTGGTGATGACATAAATGGGTTACTTTTCTGATTACTAGATGACAGGAAAGAAGGCAGGGAACTCAAATATTTGCTTCATGATCAAAAAGCTCTCTAAAGGATGAAATTATGGGTCAAGCATAATGAAGTGGGAACTAGAAGAGATAAAAATAAAGTTATACACATAGGACCCCCAAATCCCTCTGTTTTAATATGTAATAGGGAATATGAAACTGAACGGTAGTAATACATTTTATGGAGACTGTACTAGTCCATTCTCACACTGCTAATAAAGACATGCCTGAGATGGGGTAATTTGTAAAGAAAAAGGAGATTAATGGACCCATAGTTCCACATGGCTGGGGAGGCCTCACATGATGGAAGGCGAAGGAGGAGCAAAGGCACGTCTTGCAAGGTGGCGGTCAAGACAGCATGTGCAGGGGAACTGCCTTTTATAAAACCATCAGCTCTCGTGAGAACTTATTCACTATCACGAGAACCCAACACAGGAAAAGCCTACCTTCATGATTCAATTACCTCCCACCGGGCCCCTCCCATGACGCATGGGGACTATGGCAGCTCCAAATTTAAGATGAGATTTGGGTGGGGACACAGTCAAACCACATCAGAGACTCAATGTTTAATTGATTCTGAAAACCCAGCATCAGTCAACGCTGTGATGTAACTACTAGAACAGCTGTGTGTTTCATCGACATTTATATAACATCAGTACTGATGAGATGACAGATTCACTTTACCCTGTGCTAGTCAGACTAGACTTGGACCGTGGTGGTTCATTTTAGAGCCCATATTTTAAAAAGACATTGATGAGATGATATGTACCAAGAATTATTGTGGGTGACCATAGAGGGAGAACTTGGGACAATATTTGTAAAATATAGGGTGAGAGGAGTGGGTTAGGCAGGGTGTTGGGGTTTTGTAGCAGTATCAGGAAGGTACTGCTAAAGACAGATGAACTAGAAGAGTGAAGAATTGATGCACATCTTGTTAGAAATTTTATAAAGGACTTAAGAGTCAGCTAGTGTGTTGGACTAGCAACTTCTGATGGTCCTCCAAATCCAAGATGCGAGAAATCTAACAAAATCTTAATTTGAATGAGCCATGGATATGAAAGTTGATATTAAATAAATGAAGTAAATGGAGAATCACTGGCATGCAAAGAAAAAAAAAAACAAACCCTTGAGCCAAAATCTCTGGTTCTCTGCCATGTGTTTTACAGTATGTTTCTACACGTCCTGTTTCAAAGTAGTGAACAAAGAAAAGGCCCTTGGATGGTAATTGGCCACTGAACTTTTCTTTAATTTGGAGTTTGAATTAGATTCTTCACTCTTAATAGGAGACTTTAGATTGACACCTGGCGGTAGCCTGCATGTCCCAAATCTTCTAGCAGGCTTCAGAGATGAACTCAAATCCCTACTATATTTGACTTTTACTGAGCCTTTGATGTTTGCTGTCCCTTGTTTAGGTGTTGGAATAAAAATATTGACCACAAGGACAATGCTATCACTCACAGTTGCATACAATTTCTCTGAGTATTGCTTTCAGTCATGAAAGATCATTTTTTTGGAAGCAAAGATCAAGTATCTTTTGGGTCAAGATCATCTTCATTAATATATATTTTTTCCAAATCTAAATAACGCTATTTTTTCTAAAAGAGGAATACTTCAGTACATTCTTCCATGTCTAACCTTTAGTTTTATTTTGATTTCACAATAAAGTTTGAGTGTTTCAAAAGCCAGAACCATCTTTGAATCCTCAGCGCTTACCTCACTTTTGGCACAGTGCAGGTGCTCAATGAATGCTTATTGGACTTATTTTTTTTTTTTTTTTTTTTTTTTTTTTTTTTTTTTATTGAGACGGAGTCTCACTCTGTCGCCAGGTTGTAGTGCTGTGGCACAATCTCGGCTCACTGCAACCTCCGACTCCCCGGTTAAAGCGATNTTTTTTTTTTTTTTTTTTTTGAGACGGAGTCTCGCTCTGTCGCCCAGACTGGAGTGCAATGGCCGGATCTCAGCTCACTGCAAGCTCCGCCTCCCGGGTTTACGCTATTCTCCTGCCTCAGCCTCCCGAGTAGCTGAGACTACAGGCGCCAGCCACCTCGCCCGGCTAGTTTTTTTTTGTATTTTTTAGTAGAGACGGGGTTTCACCGTGTTAGCCAGGATGGTCTCGATCTCCTGACCTCGTGATCCGCCCGTCTCGGCCTCCCAAAGTGCTGGGATTACAGGCTTGAGCCACCGCGCCCGGCTGCTTATTGGACTTAAAAGCTTACTGATGATTCGATTAAAGGACATTAAAAAATATGACAAATAAATACCAGAAGTGATCCTGGATTGGATCCTGAACCAACTAAAGGGCCTTCAAGGGACAATGGTTTAAATTTGAATAAGATTTGACTAGAGATTAATTTTGAATTTTAATGTTAATTCTCTGATTTTGATCATTGAACTGTGGTTATTAACACTAGTTAATATTGCAAATATATTAATATTTGAGGATTCTTGTATACAGGGATTCTTTGTACTATTTTTGCAAATGTATTATAAAACAAAAAATAAAAGAATGGAAAAATGTTTTTCGATGATATCACTGAGCAGCCTCAGAATAGATTAGAACAAGATTAGTTAGTGTTTTTCTAAGGCCTAGATATTTATGGGACAGAAGGAAGTGGTCTTGCATCTTGCATAAATCATAAGCTTGTTCTAAGGTACCATTGGCAGGCATCACTTGGAATTAGCAATATCAGATCACAGGAAAGTGGCTGGTTGTAGAGAAGGCCATTCGTCCACCTGAACTTTATAACTGTCAACCAAACTGATGTAGAGTGAGTTCTCTTTAATTTTACAGAAAGTAGCCTAAAAGATGACTTCAAGCTGACTAGGATTTAATTTTCAATGCTAACCTTCAATTAATTTGTAACTTTTTTGGCACTTGATTTGCTGCAATGGCTGTAATTATGTTGTTTTCTGAGTGATGAATTCATTCAGTACATACTCTCCAGACTGTTTATACAGCTGGAAAATAGCATTGGTAATAGATGAGGGGAAAGAAGTTAATAACGAACTTACTTTAAAAATTCAGTTATCCGCGTGTGTATTTTTAAGTGTCTCCTGAGCCATTATTGGGTAGCTTAAACTAAATTTTTCATGGCCACCATTTTAAATGAGCTAGTAATAAAATCACTAGATGTTTTAATATTTTAAATGCTGTCTTAAATTTAAATGCATATTTGACATTGCAAAGGAGGCAGCTTAATGCCTTTTAATCCTTAGTTCACCATTTGCTGAAGAAAGCCATGTTGGTTTTCCATTAAGGAAACCAAACCTGTCACTACAAATTTCTTCTTAGCCAGAACTGCTCTAGCATTTTCTAGAATTCTTTCTATGATCAATTCAAACCCAGGCAGGGTATATTACTGCCATATTGGTTTCAGCTGATGAGTCATAAAAATTGCCTATCAGGCAAATGAGGAAACTTGCAGATGATCTTTGGAGTTTTATAATACACACTCTTTTACCTTAACTTTTATTTAGACAAAAGAATGTTCTTTATCAGTAGAAATTTTCTTTTGATCGTAAATGCTCACCATGTGGTTTGTAACCTTGTCTTTAACAAAGTACTACAAGAGCTATCAGTTGGAGTGTGGCTGACTCAGAGTTACACAGACTGCTTGAACCTAGACCCTGAGTTTCTGATTTAGAAGGTCTGGGATGGGGCTTGGAATTTACATTTCAAATTAGTTCCCCGGCATTACTGGTGCTGCTGGTTCAGAGACCATGCTTAGAGAACCATTACTCTAAGGCAGAGGTCGGCCAACTACAGCTCCTGGGTCAAATCTGGCTACCCACTTATTTTTATAAGAGAGAAATTCATTGAAACACAGTCATGCTCAATTATTTACATATTGTCTACGGATGCTTTTGAACTACAATAGTAGAAATTCAGTAGTTACAACAGAGACCTGATGGTCTGCAAAGCTTCAAAGATTTATTACATGACTTTTATAGAAAAAGTTGGCCAAGTGCTACCCTAAGGTGTTACTTCTAATCCTGTGACCTGATGTGACTGAGGTGTGGATGTGGTTAACCCTAAGCAATAGAAGTGCCCTGGACTCTCCCACACTCGCCCTGCCCTTCTGCTTCTGCAGTCAGTCTTGGAAATGGCTCTGTTTTTGGTTACTTACTCTTTATTCACTTGTTTCCTCCTCAGAGGGTATTTGCACCTGAATGTTTCTCTCTCATTACAGGGTTTTTAAAAAAAAAAAAAGAATTCTCCCCAGGGAGATACATTTGCCATATCACAAGCAAAAGGAGAGTTCATTTTGCCATAGGAGCAGAGAGTTCCTGGGAACAGGGAAATCCTCGCTTCTCTGTCTCGGTGTGAGACAGGCCCCTGGTATGAACATCTCCCTCTGCCAAAGTGCACTCAAACAAGAAAAGAGAACTTTTCTTGCAGCTAATTTTTTAAACATTTTAATAGAGACGGGGTTTCACCATGTTAGCCAGGATGGTCTCGATTTCCTGACCTCGTGATCCACCCGTCTTGGCCTCTCAAAGTGCTGGGTAAAGGAGAAAAGTTAATCTCACAGATGTCTAGATGTGTGTCCTCACTCAAACCAGTTATCAGTCCTCCCACAGGCCTGTGAGGAAACTTCCATTTCCTGAGATGGACACCTGGACTCCAGGATTTTTTGATATCCAACATCTCTCTACATTTCTTGCCTTTCTAGGCATCTCCCAAATATTTGAGTTGCACAGATATTTTATTTCTTGTGATGTGCCTTTTTTAATGGGTCTCTCCTGCCTACAAAGTATGCCTTTCTCCAAGTCATATGGTTAATTTCCTCTGCATCCTATGTTCAGGTGGCACATCCTCAAGGAAGCTTTCCCTGCTTCCCTCAGGAATGCCCACTTGACCCTTCTTTGGGTTCTCACGATTCCCTGGCATTTCAGCATAATTGAACTTTCCCTTTGTTTTATAATCACCAGACTATTGCATTAAGTTTGCTTATAGCTGCTATATTACCTTTCTCTGTATGTTTCAACCCTAGCACAATACTAAAATGTGGATAATATTCAACTGTAGGCTAAGCAAATAAATAATTCAATGAGATGCACTCTCAGATGTGCAGAACCTCCCTCACATCATTCATGCAACAAGAGTAGTAACTTGGTAATAGTTACGCCAATGTGATTTTCCTAAAATAGAAGTAACAACCTTTTCTTCTTCTCCTCTACCTTTGGGAAAGCTCCATTTTTATTAGTATTTTGGGAAGTCATAACACTGCTGATGATGGGTTTTCACACCTGTCAAATGGGTCTAATCTAATCTGTTCTTGGAAACTCCCAAGATGAGTTATGGATCCAATGAGAATGATGAAAAGGAGCTTTGCAGAATCAGAGGCACTGCACAAACTATGGCATTATTATACACACCTTTTAAAACCGTCATGGTGCCATTTAACCTTCTCTTGTTCTGAGAGTTATCTCGACCTTAGGAATTCACTCTTCAGTTTGAAGTTGGATAGACAAAGGTAAAGCTTCAATGTCCTTTCTTTAGAATTAAAGAGGAAAGATGGAGATTATGCATGTTTGTATTCTGCGCTTCTTGGAACTGTTAGCAAGTGTGTCTAGAGAGAGATCAGCTCTCAAGGCCCTATATTTTAAATATCTGTTTTTAAACAATAGCTTTCTCTTTAGAGACACTCATTGCTTTGACATTTGTAGATTTGCTGCAATGGAAGGTCAATAACCATGCAGTGTTAGAAAGTGTATCCCCTTTTTGCATCGTCCCTCTGAGGAGAGGTAATTCATACATCTTCTAAAGCCTGAACCACGGCATCACCCAGGTGGAAGGGAAACTTTTAATGCCAGTAAGCATGGAATCCTCTCACTTCATCCCAGTTATGGAAACACCTACACTAAATAGCACATCAAAAATTACAGTGCTTGGCTTTGAATGAGCATATAGGCATATGTCCCTGAAAATGCAGTATCTGTACTAGCAAAAAAGTCATTCTTGCACCCTTTATAACATTGGTGTCACCTGTATCTTAGCTTCATTTGAAATCCTGAGATTACATTTAATCACTGTTCTTTTTCTCCATTCATTCATTCATTGATTCATACAACAAACATTTATTAAATTTTGACCATCTGCCAGGGGCTGAGCTAAGTGCTTGAGACAAAGCTCTGGTCTCCCCCAACGATGAGGCTGACAGCTAACAAGGAAGAGAATGTATCTTTAAACAAAATGATATAAATCACACAAAATAAAAGAAAATGGAACAAATGGCTGGTCTTCCTTTATAAATATATATATTTAGCTAGGACCTCTAAGACAGGATTGCTTCTTGAGGGAAATGATATTTAAACTTTGGCTTGAAGGCTGAGTTCTTCAGAAGAGTAAAAGAAAGAAGAGAGTGATTTTAATGTAGAAGGTAGTGTGTGCAGTCAAAAGTGTGTGTGTACTCATGGAGTACAGTGTGTCAACTCAGGGAGTGATAAGTTGTTCAGTGTGGCTATAGTTTTTGGAAGTGGAGGGGGAAGAATAAGAGATAGGAAAACTCAACAGAAGTTAGGTTTTGGAGGACCTTGGCTGCTAATGAGTTTGGCTGTTGTTCAGTGGAGAAGGGGGAACCATTGAGGAATGTTAAGCTACTTCATCACAAAAAATTAGGTGTTTTATTTGAGACTAGAACATTGAAATCCTCGCCATTTTTCTGAGAAGTGGCCGAGGCCCAGTAACAGGAAGGAGTGGCCTCTCGCTCTTTCCTCTTATACCTTAGTCTCTCCAGATGAGTTTTAGAGTACATGAAATCTATTTTTTTTCCAAGATTGGTATCCTTAACATGAGTTCTGCCTTTTTCTCACCTTAGGAACTGAATGTCTTGATGCACTTACTCTTTATCAGTAACAAAACTATTCACTTTAGGTATGTTCTGGTGTGAAACAAAACCAGATAATTATAGGATAGATATTAATAGTATTCATCACACTCAATACTTCTCTCCTTTCTGACACACAGTAAGTCTTCCCAGCTTCCCTTGTACTTAGTTCTATCCACACAACTAGTTCTGGCCAATGGATTATGAACATAAATGATTAACTGTAATTTCTGATTAAAATACTTTTGACTGGGTATGAGTTTTCTATTTTTTTTTTCCCCTCCTGCTGATGCAATACTAGTAGACTCAATGTCAAAATAT
The DNA here is from genome assembly GCF_003255815.1 of Theropithecus gelada. Classification (NCBI taxonomy): domain Eukaryota; kingdom Metazoa; phylum Chordata; class Mammalia; order Primates; family Cercopithecidae; genus Theropithecus; species Theropithecus gelada. The sequence continues at coordinate 79,448,991 of NC_037681.1, forward strand.
GATAGAACTTTCATCAGCTCCATTCCTGAATGACCATGTGGAGCAGAGCTACCTGCTGACCTGTGTCAGGAAAGAAGAACCTGAAATTAGCCTTTGTTGCATTATGCCACTGAGATTTTAGAATATATTTGTCACCACAGTCAGGGAGACATTGAGGATGTTTCGGGCCTGAAGATTATACAATTTGAAGGTTGGGTACTTTTATAGAAATAGACACAAAAATAACTTACGTTTGCAAAATTAACAAAAGTATATGACCATGAAAACTCATTGCTAGGGCCTTCTTAGGACCTTGGAAGGGATCTGGATGGTGAGGGGCCCTGGAGCTAAGCTTTTTTTAGATTCATAGTAAATCTGTCTCTTCCCACAGCACAGCCTACCTTAATCTACTTTCCTAGAAACATTTGTATCCCAGGCCTGTGTTTCACTATAGAAGGGAAAGCTTTGTTGTTTGTATAGGGAAATTTCTACCTCCCTGTAAAGATAGGGAACATTCTGGAGTAGGGCTTGTGAAGATTCCTTTTTCCCTTGAAACTGTTACTTGGGGTGACATCCACACCTATGTATAAGCCCAGTGACACCTTTTGCCTCTTTTGAAAGAGAAATATATGTACCTTTGCAGTTGGAGGGACTAGTTTGCCAAATGGCACAGCTTTTGCCCTCTTCAGCTTTGAAAGTTTTCAGATTTCTCTCAGAAATTCTCTATGATTGATTGATTGATAATTGATCTATTCACTTATTCAATGGATATTTATTGTGTCTGGTATTATTAGAATTGCTAGAAATATCAGTGATGAACAGTATATACATGGTACCTAACTCCCAAGAGTTAAAATTTTAGTAAATTAATTGATCTATTACTATCAAAATATATGGAACCTTAGTTAATTCTCTTTGATCTGTGGGGTAAGATTGTCCTTCTGAGCCAAATAGGTTCAATGACCTTTGCCCCTTTCCTTCCTCCCATTTGAGGCACTCAAAGCAAATGAATTGGGTCATTCATGAAATTTGTTATAGCCTCAGGAAGAAAAGTTATATTTAAATCCCAATCATTAGCACCAATAAATCTAAAAATAGACATATAAATTCATAACGCATTTAAATAACTCTAAAATAAATATGTGTGTTGATTAAGCAGTGCCATAATTGAAACTCTGTGGGTGGAAGTGGGATGAGGGGGAGATAAAATCACCTTTCTTCTAGTCCTTATTAACCACCAAAATTTAAGAAGTATTACTTGGTAGAATAATTGTGAGAGCATCTCTGATTACAAAGGGCAGGCTAATGTGATTACTTTCTATGAGACATTTTTGCAAAGTGTATGTGCATTTCCTTTGAGTCTATTTCTTATTGTTATTATTAAAATTTTTGTTAAATTGCTAAAATCTCATAGTAGTCAAGTAGCTTTTGTGAGAATAGTGCTAAATGTGGAGCTTGGGTACACTCAGGTAATTATAGAAATATGAAAGGTACTCATGGATTAGCGTCCACTTTTTCTCCAATTTCATGCAGTTTGTAGGCCGTGGTGCCTCATTCTTACTGTGTGATACATAAAGGCTCAGTACTTACAGATTTTCTGTTTTTAGTGTCAACCCCTTATTTTCTCCCCAATAAGAGCTATCTTTATAACACCCACATATTTTAAATTAAAGAAAACATAAATACATGCAAAACTGTCATTGGCTTTTAAGGTATTATATAAGTGATTAAATTTTATCACAAAGAGACAACCAGCTAATGGTTTTAGTAGAACACATAAAACCTCATAAAATCCAAAAGTTAAATTTTGTCATATAATGGGCATCACTTAGAGAAACCAACAGAGTTTCCTTTTCCCCCTGAATAAATTCTAAACAGTCCTTAGAAAATGAATCACCGGACTGCAAATCAGGATGAAATATTTTATAGCTGTAAAAGTAAAGCTACTTTCAGACCACTTAGTTGGAGGAGAAAAAAAAGGGAGGGAGAGCAACTTGTCCACCCTGTTGTTGTGGCATCACTGCCAATGGCATCAGATGCTTGGCTCTGCCTCCATTTTAACAGTTTGACCTTGTTTAGAACAACCTGAATCTAATCGCCCGGCATCCCTCACAATTCCCCCACCCATAATAGAAAGCACACACCTCCGAGAGCGCATTCAGCTGGAGCTTTGCCAATAGAAGTAATTACATGATGAAACTATTTAACTTTGACTAAAATACTCTCACCAGGTTCTTGCAAACGGTGTGTCTTATATCTTGTCGAAGCAATTTTATATCATGCCTTTAAAGTACAGTAATGGCCCCTTGCATTGACAGAATCCTCGTAAAAGGAGAAGACCAAGACCTGGCTCATGAAGTGGTATTGATTTTCTGAGTTCCTGCTCGAGTTGCCAAAGATACAACACTGTTGTTAGGGAGAAGAGATGTTTTGGCCTTCAATATCACAGGAGGGTTCCTCAGTAAGCACAGGCATCAGGAGGCCACAGTGATAAATAATGTATTGGGGTGATAACTGCCTGTAGTACTTTGTTAGTTTTAAAGTGACTCAGCACTTGTTCATTCCAAATGTTTCTTGATGTCACCAGTGGCTGTGGAGGACTGTTCTACATATAAATAGTGCCCAGACTCTATGAGAGTGCCTCTTGAGGGTTAATTTACATGAATGGTTTATTTTAGGCAGAATTTTCTCAATTTTAATCACTAAGGACAATGAACAGATTCAACTTCTAGCTAAAGTGATGGCTTCAATTTGTTGCTTAAAGAGAGCTTAAACGTGTCTGCAGATCCATAACTATATCTAATACAGGTTAAGTTAGTTTTTAGTCATTTCTAGTAAGTCCGTGTGAAAAAGATGTATAACCTAGAGCATAATTCTACATCTGTCATTACAGACAGCAAGCAAAGGAAACCAAGCATCTTGATCAGACACTTGCAAAAAATACATTTCTACCGACCTACATAAGTGCATACAACTTAATCTTCACTTTTTTTTTCCATTTTACATTGATAAACTGCACAATGTCTAATGCTGAATAAAAGTAGGAAGATGAATCTCTGACAATTTTCAAGAAAAATTGAAAGTTACGTTTTTTAATCTGTTGAGATTAATTAATCTGTACTCAAAAACTTTTTTCCCTTTGGCAGTGGTGGGGGATGTGCTACAGAGATGCAAAGAATAGGAATAGCATTATATTGACATGGTTCTGAACCACACAGTATATACCCTTAACTCCAGCCCTCACAGGGTTCACATGAGCACCGTATGAGAGAGAACAAGCAAGAGCATGTGGTCACCCCTCACTCAAAAGACAGAGAAGGAAAACCAGAAGCAGTGGAAAAAACTGCAACCCCTCTGTTAATTAAAAAGATATTGCCCTTTTGTTTCTCTCTCCTCCCAGTTCCAACAAAAAGGAGGCCCTAGCAATTTGACTGGGATCAGGTGTACAGGTTGTACACTGCTTAATTTTCAGGAATTTCACTAAAGTCACAGGGCTTTTATTGAAACACCTTTGTCTGGTGGATGGGGTACTGTCTGCTTTGTAGTCTGCACGAACAGTGTCACTGGAATCGTGCAGTGCTCAGCCAGCATGGATACATATGCAGCCACCCTGGGGGAAGAGAAGTGATGTAATGAGATGTTCCTGCCTCAACCTCCTCATCCTCACTGGAAGCTGTTAGAGGCCACAGATAACTGTAGCCTGGTCTTAGGAGAGAAGAACTTAGAATCAAAGCTGAAATTGAAGTTTTAAAATAAATAGGAGTGGGTCTTAAATGAGGCAATTCTAACCACCAAAAGGAACTGCAGACTTAGGAAATCAGACCAAGATGTTAAGAGAATGATTTACCAGGGGAAAAAGACAGTTGGACATGGTAGAATTAGGGGTCAGCAAGAGAAAAGAAATTAAACTGTTTTGTAAAATGTTTTGTAAACTGTTTTGTAAAATGAGGTACATATGAAATGAGGAGGTTATGGCTTTTATTTACTGTAATTAGATAGTATTTTTTTCAGGCCCAAATCCATTCTGATTTTTCTCATGAGTCTAAGAAAAGTTACTTGCCTGGAAATCAGCTTTGCTCAACTTTGTACTCCACTTCCAGTAACAAGGTTTTCTCCTTGTCCTGTGACTGCTGTGCATCCTATTTCCAAGGATGGGCTATCACTTGCTCCTCGGTCAGAATCCAGTCTTGTGTTTCTGTATAACATAATGCCTTCACAGCTGTGATCCTAATTTACTCTAAACATTGACTGAATCTCCATCCTTTATCAGGGCCTTACTTTATCTGATGGCAACAATGTAAGGGCTCATTGAAATTCATATGGAGAGCCCCTCAATCTGATTGGCATCGGAGATGTGCTGATACAGGGCCTTTGAGGGCCTTGCTGTTTGGTCAGCAGCCTCTGAAGACACTGTATACCTTATTTCAGGTGGAAGGAAGCATTTTGCCAAATCCCAATACCACCCAACACTTACCATTTGGTTGCCAAGGAATGCTGTGATTCGTGGGGACGATCATGTTCTTGTTCTAAACGTTCTGTCATCTTAGATGGACGATCTAAGGATAGTTAAGGGTCCATTAGCCCGGGGCAAATGAGGAGGCGGTGCTCTCTGCAACTTGATGGAGGTCAGCTAAGGACAAATGAAAGATAACACTAATTCACACGGTGGGCAATAAAACGAGGGACCTCATTATCCTAAAAGGTGATACTGGCAGGAAATATAAATGGATTTTAAAAGGGTTTGGACAAATTTATGAATGACAGATTCATAAATGGTTCTAGAGAGAAGTGGGATGCAGTCAACCTTTAAGGTAGATGTCAGAGAGGACAGTCATGCCTTCTTGGGCCCTGCCCCTTAGAGCTTCTCTTGGCAATACAACCTAGAATTGGAGGGAACACAGGTATGGGTGATCAGTCTATTCCAGGCTGAGAAACACAAAGGCAGCAGCATGATGTACTGGGGAGAATATGGGCTTTGGAGCCACACTACGTTTCAGCTAGGTATCTCTGGAAAAGTCAGGTGTCTGAAAAAAGGAGGAATAATGTGCAATATGCACCTTGTCCAGTTTTGAGGATCAAAGAAATTCTGTGTAAACTATATTACAAGTCTAATACATGGTATGCACAAAAAATTATAACTACCACTATTTAAGTAAATACATGGAAATGAAAATGACACTCTTTGCTACTTTCCAAGCACAGTCACTTGTGATGGGCTGGTAGATTCATCACATTACTATAAATAGTGCCCGTAACTAGATACTTCATCTATGGAATTTGCATATTTTAGAAGACCATTACCCAGGGAATCTTGGTAAGCTGACATTGCTTTGAAGAGATTGATTCCAAGAGCAGCCTTAGGTATTGTGATTCCTTGATGTAATTTCAGAGACTTTGGAAAGTATTAGATATCCATGCCCCAGTCTCATGCCTCTTCCACCTCTTACCTCTGCAGAATTTTTTATATAAAGGACAAGACTTCTTATAGCTTTGAAAGTTTTCTAAATTCCTTTTTTAGGAAAGAAAAGAAACATCTAATGAGAACTGCTTATCAGCATCACAGCCACTACCACCCTACTGAAGAATTTGAACTTTGAGAAGTTTACCAAAAATAAATAAATAAAAATGTAAAAATCTTTGTAATGCTAAAGTCGATGAGATTTAGAGGTAGGTGGCACATTTGTTTAGGAAAATACTCTGAGGAGTTCTATTTCCTGAGGAAGAAAGACTCCTTTGAACTTAATGAAAATAATTAAGAGAAAGTAATCACATGGTTTTGTAAAAAGTATTCAACAAGTAATTTAAAAAATATTTATAATTTGCATTTTACAGTGGCAGTCAATAAAGGAGAGGGGCAAGAGCCTTTTGCTTCAGTGTCTAGGGAACAAAATGACCAGTAAGAAATTTCCTGGGGCACGGATGGCTAAAGATTAATGATATTTTCTGTTTTAGGTTGTTCTTATTTCGTGCTATACCATGTTCTCTTCTATTTTACTCAAACTGAAAATTAAAGTTAGGCACACACAATCGCCTTGTACCAATACAGTGCCTGGGAGAGTGAAAAGCGCAGAGATGAGGATACACATGGTTGGGTAAAGTGGTCTAGGAAAGCGGAGTAGTCTGAGAAGGCATGACTGTGTATGTAAAGGAATCAATGGCAGTGACCAAGAAAGTAGGACTCCTCTTTTTTTCCTGGACAATCCCAAATATGTTGGGGATCGAACTGCTTTTCCATGTGTAGGACTGGGTGGAATCATTTCATTAGGACATTTAAAGAGAAATATGGCCCTAAAAAATGGGAGGAGGACTTGGGACAATCATATTATATGGATGTGATCAGTCAAATTCCATGGAAATGAATGTAACTTTAAGATCCCAAAGATGATGATATATGTTAATTTAACCATTGTCAATTATGGAGACATGGACCAAAGCAAATAAGACAAGTCAAATTAATGTCATTATTTACACATGCACAGTGCTTGAAACTTTACAAAATGCTTTCATCTCTATTATACATTTGACTCAACCACTCTCTGAAATAGGTAGCAAATGATGACAATTTTATTTTTTACCAAATGTAGGTACCCAGAAATCTCATCTTTCAAGAAGTTATACTTCACTGTATGCAGGTAATGCTTTGGATATTTGTTTTAGGTTAAACATTTGACTCACAGAGTTGGTTAGAAAACCCACATGGAATGAAATGTTGGTTTTGTTACAATTTATGAACTCTGGTATTCAACATTAATTTAGAAAATGTAGAGGGGACATTTGCTGAGCCAAATACACAGGTCTCTGGTATCTTGGACACACAGAACAATATGTAAAGTAATAGCAAAAACAAACAGCTTAGGAAAAGCAAAGCAAGGTATTTTTGTAATTCCTGAAAAGGATTTACAACCTATATAAACATGAATCATAAACCCATTGGCAAATAGATCCAAGCTCTTTCAGGAAGATGTTTCGTTTATATATGGGAACTAAAAACTCAGGATAAGAGAGACGGTCAACAACAAAAAAAAGATTCACATTACTCAAAACACATAATACCATGGTAAATGATTATTCTGACATTTTAGTTATAGACATTTGATTTTAATTTCCTCAGCACCTGTGCTCACTTTCTAGGGACAAGGCATGCCAGTAATCCTCTCAGAATTTGGGGGGTTATATATCCTTATAGAAGGCCTCTGCTTTAAAATATTAGAAAAGTTCCTCTGTTAACTTTCTACTCTATGCCCTCTAGAAAGTGTCAAATCGTCTCTATCAAGTGGGACATAAAGGCATCTAATCCAAGCTTTGAGACATACTAGGTGAGTGGCCTTGAACAAGTTGCTTAAGTTCATCCATTTATTCAATTAATCAGTAGATATTTATTGATTTCCTATCACATTTTAAACACCATATTTATCACAATGGTCAAAGTGAACATGAGAAAACATAGCACTTACCGTTTAGGATACCTGGATGCCAGTTTGAAGTAGGGAAGAAGAGTTTAGAACAGTGTCTGGCATCCAGGAGGTCCTCTAATAAATGTGTCTAATGAATAAAAGAAAACCTGGAAAATATGCCAGTAAAAAAGAGAAAGAAATGCACATACATACATACACACAGAGATGTCTTTAATATGTTGGTGTATATTCAGACTGTTTTTCATGTATACAGAAGCATATATGAGTTGGGTTTATGCTATACATACATACTGTTTTGCAATTTGATTTTTCTTCTCTTAGTAAAATACATACTGAACATTATTTAACACTAATATTAGTTAATACCTTCTCAAAAGCTAACCATTTTAGTTTTTCTGAAAAATTTCCTGCAGAAAGCAGGATCTATGATAAACATCCCTTTCTTGTTCTATCTTCTAACAGAAGTTTAAGTTTCATGGTCTTTCATACATTGATTTATGCACATTTTATTTAATCATATAGCGATTTTGTTTTTGTTTTACATAGATAATTTATATATGTATGTGTGTATATATATATTTATGTATATATGTATGTATGAATATGAAATGTGCTTTTTAAACATATATCATGGATGCCCTTAAGATCAAAAGGACCTGGATAATATGAATTGAATACTATATTATGATATAAATAAACACATTTATTCAGTTGTTTCCCCACTGATGATTACTCAGATTATGTTCCCCCCCCCCCGCCCAGCTTTTTTTTTTTTTTTTGAGAGTCTTGCTGTGTCACACAGGCTGGAATGCAATGGAGCAATCTCAGCTCACTGTAATCTCTGCCTCCTGGGTTCAAGCAATACTCCTGCCTCAACCTCCCAAATAGCTGGAACTACAAGCATGTACCACCACACCCAGCTAATTTTTGTTGAGTAGAGATGGTGTTTCCTCGTGTTGGCCAGGCTGGTCTCGAACTCCTGACCTCAAATTATCTGTGCCCGCCTTGGCTTCCCAAAGTGCTGGGGTTACAAGTGTGAGCCACCTTGCCCAGCTCCACTTTTTTAAACCAATTTAAAAAGTTGCCCAATAAATGTGTTTGTAATATATCCTTGTGGACTGATATTTCTACAGGATAGAATCACAGAAGAACAATTCCTGAGATAAAAGTCTTTATTTTTAATGAATATTGACAAACTGTTTTCCAACATGCTTAGGAATCCATATTTTATCAGTAGCGTATAAGAAAGAGAACAATTTTTCCCACATCCATAGCAGCACCATGCACTGTCCTGGCATGAACTTTCAGGGACTCTCTGGCTGAGAAGACAGTTTTACACAGTTGCCTCTGCCTGGATTCTAGGCCCTCTGTAACATGAATTCAATGTAACATTTGGGTGTTACTCCTCATTACTGTTCTGTTCTACAGAAACGCTTCCTTTTAGCAAAAGTAGTTGCATTGTTTCTAAAACCAATTTCATCTCTTCTTATTCTTTCCCCTTGCCCAGGGCTATTCTTCCATATCCTCTTGGGTGTTTCTCCCATTCTGCCATCTCTCTCCTTCTGTTAAATTTTTCCCTGCTCTTCAAGCTCCATGTTTTCTCTCAGTGCTCCTGAAACCCTCAACTGTGTTCCTCTCCACATTTTGTATTCATGATGTTGCATTCATGCTTGTTTTGTGGCATTTTTGTATAATATATTGTGTCATATACAGTTCTTTATGTGCTTGCTTATTGCCCATAATAAGCAGTAACATCTCTCAAGACAGAGGATGTGGCTCTTTATTAGTATTTTTCATATTGACACTTTAATTTTTATCAAAGTGAATTAAGGGATTAATGAAAGAGATATTCCATTGTACTCATTAAATGCAGGGAAAAAGGCAGAAGCAGCATTAAGAAATTGAGTATATTTTACATGCGAGTTACTAGGAGAATGGGGATTCCTTTCTTTCAAAATCAGGAACAAGAGGAGAACACAGTTTGGAGATAAAATTAATATATTTAGGTGGGATTCATTTTTGGTACCATCAGCCATCCAGGTGGCAGTATACAAAAGGAGGTGGCTGCATGTAATGCTGATTTTAGAGAGAGCTGGAACTTAAAATACAAAGATACACTTTTCTCAATTTATTTCATATTTCATTTTATACATTTTGAGGCCAGACTGAGGTAACACATGGGTAATAAATAGGTGAAATGATTATTTTCTATGTGTAAACACTATCTAAAATGAATTTGATGGGTAAGAAACTGGCTAACAGGTTTCAATCTCCCATTAATCATTACAAAGATCACATAGTGGAAATCTTATTTTCTCAAGTGAGGCAAGTTGGTGATAGTCACACTTCCGTTCCTTTGTCTTGTGAATATTGCTCTTGCTTCTCTCAAGGGCTGGCTGACATTCAGTAGCTGTCCTACGCCTGTGTGGTCATTTACATTTTCAAGATATTGGACTCCTTCCCCAATGAATGTTAGATCATTTATGCTCCATGGGAATGCGTTCTTGCCATTACCCTGAAATCCCAAACCCTACTCTTAGAACCACTCTTTCCTCACTGCCTCCTCCCATCTTCCCCACCTCAGACTTCCTCAAGATCTGACAACTAAGTGTTAGTATCTGACAAGGCAGAGCTCTCCATGATCTGGTTGTAGCTCTGGGCCTGATGAGTTCTACACACAACTGGATTATCCCCAGATTCTCAGCCATCACATCTTTGAATCCACACAAAGCATGGTCGAGGTGCCCCCTCCCTTATTTGAACAAGGAATTAATCACTTGTCCATCTGAACATGAACCTTCTGCATCCATAGAGTGCTAGCTACACAGTCTCGATTAAGTGTTTAATACATTAAACCGGAGCTACAAAAGCTCATGATCTTGGGGAATACAAGGTTCACTGTAAATAATACTATAAAAAAGTATCTCAGAGAGGACAAATATATGCAAACCCTGTTTGTTTCAATGTTTGCATTTAAAAGTGCCAAAGGCTACTTAATGACAGAGGACAAAGAATGCCCATTTGTGAATTTAAATCTGATTTGTTTTAGTATAGTTTTTACCAAGTAAAGCGCTGAGGGAGGCTCTGTGCTACTGCTGTTACTGGTGTTATTTGACTTATCTGTACTTTCTAATAAAAAAAGGTGAAGAAATAAAAAACTATTGATCTTTATTTATTGACTTCCTTGTGAGTATAGTTAAAGTTGACACAGATCAATCACAATAAAGCTAAATGGATGATATAGTGTAACACAACTGGGGATTGCAAGTGGAGTTTTAATTATGAGAAATTTAATGTTTTTCTGTATGCAGATTGGGTAGGAATGGGATTTTCTAAGTACTCAGGGACCAGGGAACAGAGTTTACAGAATTCTTACCATCTCCACACATACTTCAGCAGAGTTTCCAGCTCGTTGGGGAGCAGCGAAAAGGAGGAAGAAAAGGAAGTAAAATAGTCATTTCTCAAATTTCTCATTAAATCTGTGGTTTACTCTGTTCCTCTTCGGAAATCCTAAATGAGATTAATATCTGGCATTGGTAAGAAAGAGAAAAGGGAGATACACAAAGGTGGTGAAGCAGCCTACAAAAACCAGAATATCAGTCTTGAGCTTACAAGAAGCATTGTAAATAATTAGAAAATATTGTAGCTTCAATTGCACACATCAACCCCATATACCACGTCAGTCAGTACAGTCATTTTCCCTCTGCTTTTTGCTCCCATCACTTTTCTATGTTTCTAAGCTATCGGGGGAAAAAAGCAATCTCTGTTGGAAAAAAATAATATTACCAATTGACAGTTCTTATCTTCTTTTTTATATTTTATTTTTATTTATTTTATTTTTTGTGGGTACATAATAGGTGTATATATTTATGGCTTACATGAAATATTTTGATAAACCATGCAGCATGTGATAATCACATCAGGATAAATGTATCCACCACCTCAAGCATTTATTTTTTGTGTTACGAACAATCCAATTATATCTTCTAGTTATTTAAAAATGTACAATTAAATCATTTTTTACTATAAGCACCCTGTTGTGCTAGGAAATAGGTCTTATTAATTTTTTCTATCTACTTTTTTGTACCCATTAGCCATCCCCACTCCCCCCAAACCACTACCCTTCCCAACCTCTGGTATCCATCTTTCTGTTCTCTATCTCCATGAGTTCAAATATTTTCATATTTATCTTTCACAAATAAATGATAGTATGCAAACTTTGTCTTTCTGTGCCTGGCCTATTTCACTTAACACAATAACCTCCTGTTCTATCCATGTTATTGCAAATAACAGGGTCTCATTCTTTTTTGTGACTGAATAGTACTCCATTGTGTCTGTGTACCACATTCCATTATCAATTCATCTGTTGATGGACACTTCAGTTGCTTCCAAATCTTAGCTGTTGTGAATAGTGCTGCAATAAACATGAGAGTGCAGATATCTCTTCAATATACTGATTTTTTTTCTTTTGGGCTCATATCTAGGAGTGAGTTTGCTGGATTGTGTGGTAGCTAAATTTTTAGTTTTTTGAGGAAACTCCAAACTTCTCCACTGTAAATTAGTGGTTATATTAATTTACATTTCCACCAAAAATTTATGATGGTTCTCTTTTCTCCACATTCTTGCCAGCATTTGTTATTTCCTGACTTTTGGATTTAAGCCATTTTAAGTGGAGTGAGATGATATCTCATTATAATTTTTATTTGCATTTCCCTGATGATCAATGATGTTGAGCACTTTTTCATACACTTATTTGCCATTTGTCTTCTTTTGAGAAATGTCTATTCAGATCTTTTGCCCATTTTTAAATCGAATTATTAGATTTTTTTCATATAAAGTTGTTTGAGCTCCTTATATATTCTGGTTAATAATCGTTTGTCAGATGGGTAGTTTGCAAATGTTTTCTCCCATTCTATAAGTTGTCTCTTCCCTTTGTTGATTATATCTTTTGCTCTGCAGAACCTTTTTAACTTGGTGAGAACCCATTTGTCCATTTTTGCTTTGGTTGCCTGTGCTTGTATGATATTACTCAAGAAATCTTTGCCCAGTCCAATTTCCTGGAGAGTTTTCCCCAATGTTTTCTTTTAGTAATTTCATAGTCTGAGGTCTTAGATTTGTGTCTTTAATCTATTTTGATTTGATTTTTGTATATGGCAAGAGCTAGGGGTCTAGTGTCATTCTTTTGCCTGTGGATATCCAATTTTCCCAGCATCATTTATTGAGGAGACTGTCCTTTTCTCAATGTATATTCTTGTCACCATTGTCAAAAATGAGTTCACTGTAGATGTATGGGTTTATCTCTGGGTTCTCTATTCTGTTCCATTAATCCATGTATCTGTTTTTATGCCAGTACTGTGCTGTTTTTGGTTACTGTAACTCTGTAGTATAATTTAAAATAAGGTAATGTCATTCTTCCAGTTTTGTTCTTTTTGCTTAGAAGAGCTTTGGCTATTATGGGTCTTTTGTGATTCTATATACATTTTAGGATTTTTTTTCCCATCTATGTGAAGAATGTCATTGATATTTTGATAGGGATTGCATTGAATCTGCAGATTGCTTTGGGTAGTATAGATATTTTAACAATGTTGATTTTTCCAATCCGTGAACATGGAATATCTTTCAATTTTTTGCTGTCCTCTTCGATTTCTTTCATCAGTGTTTTATAGTTTTTATTGTAGAGATCTTTCACATCTTTGGTTAAGCTAATTTCTAGCTATTTAATTTTATTTTTGGCTATTGTAAATGGGATTACTTTCTTGATTTCATTTTCAGAATGTTCACTGTTGGCATATAGAATGCTACTAATTTTTGTATGCCATTTTTGTATCCTGCAACTTTACTGAATTTGTTTATCAGTTCTAATAGTATTTTTGTGGAGTCTTTTTCCAAATATGAGATCATATCCTCTGTAAACAAGGATAATTTGACTTATCCCTTTCCAATTTGGATGTCCTTTCTTTCTTTCTCTTTTCTGATTGCTCTAGCTAGGACTTCCAGTATTATGTTGAGTAACAGTGGTGAAAGTGGGCATCCTTGTGGTGTTCCTTATCCTAAAGAACAGCTTTCAGTTTTTCCCCATTCAGTATGATACTAGCTATGGGTTAATCATATATGGCTTTTATTATGTTGAGATAAGTTCCTTTTATACCAAGTTTTTTTGAGAGTTTTTTTTTTTTCTTTTTTTTTGTTATCAAGGGATGTTGAATTTTGTGAAATGCCTTTTCAGCATTAATTTAAATGATCATTTTTTTCCCTTCATTCTGTTGATATGATGTATCACATTAATGTTTACCTATGTTGAACCATCCTTGCATTCTTGGGATAAAATCCATGTCATTATAATTAATGACCTGTTTAATGTATTGTTGTATTTGGTTTGCGAGTATTTTGTTGATGGTTTTTACATCAATATGCATCAGTGATATTAACTTGTAGTTTTGTTTGTTTTTTTTTTTTTAATATGTCTTTGTCTGGTTTTAGTATCAGGATAATGCTGGCCTCATAAAATGAGTTTGGAGGTATTTCTCCTCCTCTGTTTTTCAGAATAGTTTGAGTATGATTAGTGTTACTTCTTTAAATGTTTGGTAGACTTCAGCAGTGAAGCCCTCAGGTCTTGGGCTTTTCTTTGCTGAGATACTTTTTACTTGATCTCATTACTTACTAAGGTCTGTTCAGGTTTTAGTTTTCTTCATGTTTCAATAGTAGGTTGGATGTGTCTAGGGATTTATCAATTTCTCCTAGACTTTCCAATTTATTGGCATATAGTTGCTCATAGTAGCCACTAATGATCATTTGAATTTCTGCAGTGTCAGTTGTAATATGTCCCTTTTCATCACTGATTTTATTTATTAGGGTCTTCTCTCTTTTTTTTTTAGTCTGGCTAGAGGTTTGTGAAGTTTGTTGGTCTTTTCAAAAAACAACTTTTTGTTTCCTTGATCTTTTGCGTTTTATTTTTTAATTTCAATTTCATTTATTTCTGCTCTTATTTTTATTTATTTTCTTATACTAGTTTTGGATTTGGTTTTCTCTCACTTTTCTAGTTCTTTAAGATGCATCATTAGTTTATTTATTTGAAGTTTTTTCTCTTTTTTGATGTAGGCACTTATAACTATAAACTTCCCTCTTAGTGCTGCTTCCTCTGTGTCTCATAGGTTTTAGTATGCTGTGTTTCCATTTTCATTTGTTGCAATTAACTTTTCAGTTGCCTTCTTAATTTCTTCATTGACCCACTTGTCATTCAGGAATGTATTGTTTAATTTTCATGTGTTTCTATAGTTTTCAATATTCCTCTTGTTATTTATTTCTAATTTTATTCCAGTGTGGAAGAAAAGATGGTTGATATATTTTCAGGGTTTTTAAAAACGTTTTAAGACTTATTTTGTGACCTAACATATGGTCTGCCTTTGAGAATAATCCATGTGCTGAGGAAAAGAATGTGTATTCTGAAGCCATTGGATGAAATGTTTTATAAATATCTATTAGGTTCATTTGGTCTATAGTGTAGATTAAGTTCAGTGTTTCTTTGTTTTTCTGTCTGGAGTATCTATCCAATGCAGAAAGTATAGTGTTGGAGTCTCGAGCTATTATTGTATTGGTGCCTGTCTCTCACTTTAGCTTTAATAATATTTGCTTTAGGTATCTGGGTGTTCCGGCATTGGGTGCATATATATTTACAATTGTTATATTCTTTTGCTGAATTGCCTCTTTGTCATTATATAATGACCTTTTTTGTTTTTTCTTATGGTTTTTGTCTTGAAATTTACTTTGTCTGATATAAGCATAGCTCCTCCTGCTCTTTTTTCATTTTTATTAACATGGAATATCTTCCCGTCCTTTTATTTTTGGTCTGCGTGCACCTTTATATGAAGTATGTTTCTTCTAGGCAACAGATGATTGGATCTTTCTTTTTTTTTTTATTCATGCAGCCACTCTATGTCTTTTGATTAGTGAGTTTTTCCATTTATATTAAACATTATCATTAATAAGTAGGAACTTACTTCTGCCATTTTGTTATTTGCTTTCTGGTTGTTCTATGGTCTTCTTTCTCTCCTCATTTTCCTTTTAGTGAAGGTGATTTCTCTGGTGGTACAATTTAATTTCTTACTTTTTTGTGTATATATTCATTGTATGCTTTTCAGTTTGAGGTTATTTACTATAAGGCTTGAAAATAATATCTTATGACCCATTATTTTAAGCTAATAACAAAAATGTTTGCATAAACAAGGAAAAGAAAATGAATACAAACTCTATACCTTATTTTCATTTTTCCACTTTTTAACTGTTTTTTGTTTCTATTCGTATCTGATTGTACTATGTCTTGAAAAGTTGTAGTTTTTATTTTTGATTGATTCATTTAGTCTCTATATTTAGGATAGTAGTTTACACACCACAGTATATAGTGCCCTTTGGGATTTTTATTATTAAATGCCTTGAGGTAGGCAAAATCTGCTTGGGTTAAATCTGCTTGCTATTCTATAACTTTCTTGTACCTGGATATTGATATTTTTCTCTAGGTTTGGGAAGTTACTTGTTATTATCCTTTTCTACCTCTATCTCTTTCCTCTTTTAGGCCAATAATTCTTAGATTTGCCTTTTTGAGGCTATTTTCTAGATCCTGTAGGTATGCTTCATTGTTTTTTATTCTTTTTTTCTTTTGTTTCCTCTGACTGTGTATTTTCAAATGGCTTCAAGACACTAATTCTCCTGTTGGATCAATTATTCTATTAAAAGACTCTGATATATTGTCTAGTATGTCAGTTGCATTTTTCAACTTCAAATTTTCTGCTTGATTCATTTTATTTTAATGTCTTTGTTAAATTTGTCTGATAGAATTCTGAATTCCTTCTGTGCTATCTTAAATTTCTTTGAATTACTTCAACACAGCTCTTTTGAATTCTCTGTCTGAAAGGTCACGTATCTCTTTTTCTCCAGAGTTGGTCCCTGGTGCCTTGTTTAGTTCATTTGGTGAGATCATGCTTTCCTGAGTGATCTTGATGCTTCTGGATGTTTGACTATGTCTGTAAATTGAAGAGTTATTTCTTGTAGTTTTGCTTTCTGGGCTTGTTTGTACCCATCTTTCTTGGGAAGACTTTCCAGGTATTCAAAAGGATGTGAGTGTTGTGATCTAAGCTGTATCTGCATTAGAGGGCACCCTAAGCCCAGTAACTCTGTAGTTTTTGCATACTCATAGAGATACTGCTTTGATAGTCTTGGATAAGATCTGGAAGAATTATCTGGATGACCAGGCAGAGACCCCTGTTCTCTCACCTTACTTTCTCCCAAACAAACAGGGCCTCTCTCTCTCTTCTCTGAGCTGCCTGCAGCTGGGGCTGGGGAAGGTGTGACACAAACACCCCTGTGGACACCACCACTGGGACCATGCTGGGTCAGACCCAAAGCCAACATGACACAGGGTCTTGCTCAAGGCCCACTGTAACCACTATTTGGCTACCACCTATGTTCACTCAAGGCCCCGAGCTGATCAGCAGGTGGCAAAGTGAGACAGTGTTGTGTCCTTCCCTTCAGGGCAATGAGTTCCTCCAGGCTCCAGGCAGGTCCAGATGTGCCATCTGGGATCCAGAGACTATAGTAAAAACCTTAGAAGTCTACCTGATAATCTGTTGTACTGTGACTGAGCTTGCATTCAAACCATAAGACTCTGTTCTTTCCATTCTTCCCTCCCACTTCCACAGGCAGAAGAGTCTCATTGCATGGCCATGATCCCAGCAAGTCCATGGGGAGTACTGTCAGGCTATTGCTGATGTTTCCTTAAGTTCGAAAGGCTCTTTAGTCAGCTTGTGGTGAACGCTGCCTGACCCGAGACTCATCCTTCAGGGCAGTAGGCTCTCCTCTGACCCAGGGTAGATGCAGAAATGCCACCAAGAGCAAAAGCCTGGAATTACATAATAGCCCACTTGCTGTTCTACCCCTATGTGACCAAGCTAATACTGCAGGTGCAAGACAAAGTCTTCTTTACTTTGCCTTGTTATTTTCTTGAGGAGAATGAGTCTCTTTCCATAGTTACCACAGCTTGGAATGTGCTGAGTCTCACCTGAAGCCAGCAAGTCTCAGAGTCTCGCCCATAGCACATGACATACTACCTAGGTATTACTGCTGGTTATTCAGGGCCCAAGGGCTCTTTGGTCAGCAGGTGATGTGTTCTGCCAGTACTGGGTCTTTATCCTCAAGGTAGCATGTTTCCTTCTGGCCCAGAGTGTGTCTAGAAATGTCATCCAGGAGCTAGGGCCTCACTATTCTGACTGATGCCCTATCATACTGTGGCTGAGCTGGTATCCAAGATGCAAAAGAAAGTCCATTTTACTCTTCCCTCTACTCTCCTCTCTTCAAATAGAAGGAGGGAACTCTTTTGGAGCCACAAGCTGTGCAACCTGGGGTTGGGGAAAAGATGGCATAAGTACTCCCTTAGCCACCCCAGCTGGTATCTCAATAGGATACATATCATGCAAGTCCACTGGCTCTGAGACCTGTTCAGCACTAGTACTAGGAGTACTAGTTAGTACTAGGTGTACTAGTTAGTACTAGGTTAGTACTAGGTTAGTACCTAGGAGCCACAGTCCTTGTGGCCTAGACTGCCTTTCAAGTTTATTTAGAGCCCCAGAGCACTTTAGCCCATGGTGGCAAGGCTTGCTGGAATTCAAATTCCAGCTGCTGGGATGAGCAATTCCCCTTTGTCTAGAACTTGTTTAAATACTCCCTCCATAGATGGGTGTCAGCTTTCAGCTTGGTTTTGCTTTCTGCAGTTTCAGGGCAGCACTAAATTGAGTGCAAGTTCTCACAATTCTGTGCTCTCCCTCTCCCTAGCACAGAGATTTCTCTTTGATACACAGCCACTGCCAGAGAATGGGGGAGGGGTGGCATTGGCAATCTGAGGCTGCCTTTCCTAATCAGTTCAGTGCTTACTTCAGTAGTATGAAGTTAAAACCAAGTACTGTGAGTACTCACCTGATTGTGGGTTCTTAGGAAGGTGTTTTTTCATGTAGATAGTTGTTAAATTAATGTCATTGTGGGAGGAATCTTTGGTGGAGCCTTGTATTCTGCCATCTTGTTCTGCCACCTCTCTTGTTTTGGAGTTGACTCAGACCAAACTGCTCAGATAGCAAAGTCATATGGCTAATAACAATTGTCTTTGTCTCTTATACAAGGGAAGATGGTATTAGTAACTCCAATTAACAGGGCATATGTTGTGTCTTGTCTTTCTGACAATGAGACTGCCTTTGCCCTGAGTTGCCCACACATTCTTTCTCAGTCCCTCTTGTAGACAACATCAGATTTTGGCTGAAATTAAGCAGTTGGTGGAGAGCAATAGCTATGGATTAACTAAGGGGTCCCTGTGGGGACTGAAGCTAAATACTTTTGTCTCATTAAGCTACTGTTCTGAAGTGGACTCACCAAGAATGTTGATCTTCTCATGGATGCCTGTTCCAGCGACTGCAGTCTTTATGGCTACTAGTAATATTTGTGTATCCAGGTAGATAGGAATTGAGGTATTTATAGCCTCATAGGGGAGAATTATGTACTTTTGTTTTTGGTACATAAAATACTGCTATGTATTTCTTTTGTATTTGATTTTAACCCTAAAAATCCGAGATTTTTAAATTAATAGCATTTACAGAACTTGAGAAAAGTGTATGGTCCTGGTTTGTGTTATATTTCTATCAGATTTAAAATAATTAAAAAATTGCGTGTACCTGGAAACATGTTTTCTGTCCTGTCTGTGGACTTTTCTCCTTCCCATCCTCTCTACAAAAACCAGAGCTGACAGAACCCGTCTGTGCTCTTATGTAAAGGTGAAAGAAATAAGGCTGCTTCTCAGGGAATAAATGTTTCTTTGATTTCCTTTTCTTTTTCAATTGGTCACCATTAATTTTAAACTTTCCTGGCATTTTCTAGGCAATAAGAAGAGGGAAGGGAGGAGCCTTTGGAGGGGGATTCTGGCTCTTTCTGCAAAGTATTCACAACTGGTTGTCCATTTTGAAACAGATTCTGCCTGCATACAAAGAGATCACCACCATCTTTCACATTCAAAGACAATTGACAGTTGGTCCAGTTGCAGGAAATAAGGGTCACAGCAATTTCCATAAGGGGCAGGGTTAATGTGATTCTGGCCACTCTTAATGCTGCATGAAAATACCAAGTTTTGTGCGAAAAAATCAGCTTATTGTCCACACATATATCACCAGGAAAGGAGAGCCCACAATCTCTTTTTGGAGACCTAAAAATCTAGGGTGGCTAACTCACCTTTATTGGACAGTGACTTCAAGCTTCTCATTGTCATTCACCTAAAAGGTTTGTTGTGAAGCTCACAGCATTTCTCCTGAGCCAGTAGTTAAAATGGAGAGAGTGTTTGGAAGAAG
Organism: Theropithecus gelada; assembly: GCF_003255815.1. Lineage (NCBI taxonomy): Eukaryota > Metazoa > Chordata > Mammalia > Primates > Cercopithecidae > Theropithecus > Theropithecus gelada. The sequence continues at coordinate 79,468,759 of NC_037681.1, forward strand.
AAAATTGTTTCTTAGGAAATTCCATGTTGTAAATAAATTATTTTTAAAAGGCTATTTAATTTATTTATTTTGGCAAAATGCAATTTTAGTTCCAGTGCTTGGAGATATTTGGGGATTCCTGCTTCATGGAAAAATAACAGGACCTAATGGAACTCTTTGGTTGTTGGTTTGTTATTTTTCCTTAGATTCCTTTCTTTTTTTCATATACATGAGCCAGTATTTGCTGTGCATTCATCAAATGCTGATGAATAGTGTATTAATTAGGATTAGGTTCAGCTGCTAGTAACAGAAAAAAAACGACAGTGGCTTAGGAAGAAAAATACATGCTTATCTTCTTTTGACATGAAATTCAGGATGAATTAAGTCCAGGGTTGTTATGGCTGCTCTGCTCCCTCATGATCTTTCATACTCACAACTCCACTACTCCTAGACTAGAATCCTCAGCCTCATATTATCCTGTGTCATTGATGATGCAGGCTACAAGATACAATAAGGGTGATAAAGAAGAGAACAGAGGACATCTTTTTTTTTTTCTTTGAGAGAGAGAGAGAAGGTTGACCACCCTACACTGCTAGGAGGCTGTGAAATATAATTTTAATTCTGTAGAGTCCTGATTGACGATTCTATTGCTATGGAAAAATGGGAGAAGATATATTGTAGCATTACTAGCCATCTCTTTTGCTATCCATTACCCTGATTGAGACATACAAACACAGCAGAGGAGATGTAGGGCAGTTCCACCTGTTACTTCTTCAAGGGGTAGTTTGGAAAACATGGTAGAACTGCCAAACATAATGGAATTAACTACATGAAGTGCAAAATAAGTCACCATTACATTAGCTCTATGAAACTGTTAAATTTCTAGATGTTCTCAAGTAGAAAATACTTAGCCAAAGAAAACTGTGAGCTGTTCGGCATAGTTCAACCAATGAGTTTTATTTTACCAGATTGGCATATTGCATACCTCACTTAAATGTGTTTGTTTATGTCAGGACTTGCTATGATTCTATAGCTTTGGACACAAATGTTATACTCTCCTTCAGTCGTTACCTGTTTTGGCTGTGGTGATTTGTGGTTTTATTTGTGGTACCTGCGATTATTTGAAAATTAATATCAACGATTTTTTTGTTTGTTTCTCCCTTGTAATTTCTTGGTGCCTATGTCTCTTTCTCTCAGCCTTTATCTACAGCTTGTGATCCAATCTCTTCCATGACTAATTTACAATTTTTTTTTATTTGTTTTATTTTGGCTAAACTGGACAAAAGTCATCTGTGGTGTCCCTTGGTCAGGAGAAACAGCAACAGGATGATCAGGACCATGGACAGCGACACCGAAATTCCAGGCTCTAACCCCATACTCTTACAAAAGCTTTGTTTCTGTGTTTGAATATCCTAACGCTGAGGCAGCAGAGATTCAGGTGAGAGAGTCTGGAAGGGGACAGCACTAGGGGAAAAAGTGAGGAGTGGCCTCCTATATAACTCCCTACCCACTTCCTTCTATGCTCCCTCACCCTCATCCCCACCTCACCAACCAGAGAAGTTTCTCTTCTGGTCTCCCCAACCTTTAGTTAATCTCCAACATCTACCTCTATGACCAAACTTTGGGAAGTATGATAAACCTCAGGTGGTTTCTCATAATTTACTCAGATGAAATTTCTTCAACATTTGGTCATCTTAATGGTTTTAGTTTGTTTTCAATTCAAGTGAATGAATGAAGCACAATTCAAATTATTTGATATATTGCCAGGATTAAGAGGAATTCCTGGAACCCTGAGTTATTAAATCTTGTTTGTTGTTGCTCACCTCAAGTACAACTTGTTCTAATGATTCTGATTCATTCCTTCCACTCCACACTCATTCTTTACATAGTGACACTATAGACCAAATCCTTATTTTGTAGATAGTTAAAGCCCAGAAAAATTATATAATAAGCTCAGCTACATGGAAGATTCATTCAGGTGCCTTGAGCCTGAGCCCAGTTTTCCACTGGCAGATCTGAGCATGAATTTCTTGTTTTCTGACCCCAGACCCACCACCAATCTGATCTACTCTAACACATCACTTCGTTGAGACATGAACATTAATCAGGTACAAGATGGCTATAAAACATAGTTTATGGTCATCTTGAAAAATTATCTAGCTCAACTACCTCACAGATAGATTTTTCAACCACATCATAGCTTTTACATTATTATCTATTACCTCTCACTCTTCCATTTTGCACATCTTCCTTTGAAAATAGAACTTCAGAGTGTCACATGCTGTCTATTCTGAATGAGCAACCTATTCTGTCTGTTGGGACTTAGCAGCTGGATTCTGATGAACTATGAACCAGATGCATCCCTTGTCTGGAAGCTGTCATTCAGGTGCCTTGAGCATGAACCCAGTTTTCCAGAACCCCTTACCTGGGCTCTCTTATTAGATACATGCCTTGACTAATGGTGATTAGTACCAATGTGTGACTGCATGTGCTCATGTCTACTCTAAAGCTGACCTAACAGAGACTTTTTGTAAATTTTCCAATTTGGAAAACTCCCAAATGGAAGACTGACAGGACTCTGGGGTATGCATGATTTAAAAAAATAACATCCAAGGAAATTTAAAACACAACATAGTCATTTCACTCTTAAAAAAAAAAAAAATCAGTGCAGTGTCCTGGCATGTGTGGTTGTTTTCCTAATTGATCCTTATTTTTGCTGTTTTTTTTTTTTCTCCCTCTCACTGAGGGCCATATCTAACCACATCAACCCAGACTTCATAAGAATGCTGAGTTGTCATGCAAGAGTTTTACCTCACACTGGGGAGATATTAGTTGATAAGATCCACCTTGTTCAGATTTATTGCTTTAGCATATTTCATGCTAAAAATATTTTTTCTACCATCTGCTAAGATTAGCACTCTAGTGGTATAATAAATTTACTCACCCTGTTTCTGTGATATACTTTGGAACCAACTTTATACTTTATTCAGCCTAATTGAAAATAGGATAAGATAAATGATGCACTTTGAATTTCTCTCTCAGACATACCATTGTTCATTACTTCAACAGAAGATGAGCACATCTGATGGTAATTTTAGTGGTTCAGTAAAACAAAAGTTCCCATGACAAAAATACAGCATTAGCCATTGTCATCATCCAGTAGAGTCTTGTAAAAAATATTTAATATTGTTGTGCCCTCAAATGAAATATTGTTTTTCATTTAAATACAAAGCTGCTGGCCGTCTTTTCAAAACATGCTATGAAAAGAAATATATTTCAGTGGAAATATGGGACTTGGTATTCATTTACATCTGAGGCTCAAACTGAAGGCCAAATTTAGAATTTGATATATTCTTGGCTTATTGGGAAATTTGGATTTCCTTCTCTTATTCAGTCTTCTTAGGCTTGAGTTGTTTAGACCATATTGAAAGAGAAGAAAGAATATGTTAGGTGCTTTTTATGTTAGATTGTTATCGATCCATACCCTTGTGTAGTTTCCTCTAACTTTGATCCTGGGCTTAAACATGAAACTTGTGTTGGCCCAGAAGACCAGTAAATGTGATGCAAGCAGAGGCTTTAAAAATATTTGCAGATTGGGACTTGGAGCAACGTTGCCATGTAAAGAAGCACGGTCTGCTGGAAACAGGTGGCCCAGCTGACAGATAGCACCAAGTGCTAGACATGTGAATGAGGCCACCTTAGATTACCCAGTCCTTGTTGAGCCACCAGATAACTATAGCTGCATGAGTGACCCCTGGTAAACTGGTAGAATTCTGTAGCTAAGCTCAAGCTAAATAGTTGACCCACAAAATGATAAGTAAGTAAACTTGTTTTTATTGACTTATGACTTCAAGTTTTTTTTAAAAATTAAATTGTCATAAAATATACATCAAATTATCTTAAATATAATCCACAAATGTATGGGGTTGTTTGTTATGCAGTAATAAATAACTGATGGAATACATAAACCCATTCTCTATGGCCAACAGATAATTTTGTGATTAGGATCGAGAATAATGGAGTCACTAAGGCCTAGATGAGGTTGTAGTTATGACTGGATGGAGGTTGCTAAGGAGACAGAAATGTACTGGAAGACCAGGAGAAGAAAAAAAAATGGGAACAAAATGTAAATGTATGGATTATTACTGTTTATAAGCATTATGTGCCTCAGTTTCTTCATCTGTAAAAAGAGGATGATAAGAGCAACTGTCTAATGAGGACTAATTAATCCACATAAATCACCGAAACAGATTTGGTGCTTGGCACAGAGAAATCATGCAATAAGATCAAGCTGTTGTCATCCTGGTTAAATAAACTATTAGCATGTTCTTGATCAAGTTGGAGAAAAGTCTCCTAGCAGCCAAGATATTAGTGGCCCATGAAGTCAAGACACAATGTACAAAAGTTATTAGACTTTGTGATTTTGGATTGGTTCACAGGTGATGAGCATGTCATGACCCACCTGCAGAGAACTGCTTTCAGATTGGCCACTAGGCCCTCTCCAAAGTCCTCTATAGGAAGATTAGTTTTAAATCAAGTTAACAATGCACTAACATAAGGTTTTCAAAAGAAACAATTTACTCTTCAAATTACCAGTGTGAACTATCTCTATACCTTCAGACACCAGAAAAGAAAAATAATAACACATATTGTAGCAGGAAAAAGAATCTCTATCTAGTCCTATTTCTGATGCTCAACCATTTCCTCAATGTAGAAATAACTATCAAAAACTATCAAAAAAAAGTATGTTATGCAAAATTATTGAAAATAAATAAAATATAGGTATTTAAACTTTCTCATCTTAACTATGACAGTCTGGTGACAAGGAGATGGCAGGAGTTTGTATTTGAAGATGGCTCTCTGAGCATAAGCATATTCAGCATCTCCCCTTCCTTCCTTCCTTCCTTCCTTCCTTCCTTCCTTCCTTCCTTCCTCTTTTTGTCTCTTTCATTCCTTCCTTCCTCTTCTTTTTTTCTTTCTTTCTTGTAGGTATTAATGACTAGGAGAGAAGAGGGGTATATATTTATTAGAATGTTATCATCTGCTATACTGTTTCTGACTTCATCAGTCATTAAAAAGTGAAAGCACCATCTTTAGCCTTTCTACAGCCTCCGCTTTATTATATCTTCAGTTTGGGAAACCTTTGTAGGAGTCAGATAGAAGACCAAATGCTGCTTATTTGTAAAAGCAGCGCATCATGGTAATCAAGAGACTGGACTTAAGATCTAAAAAGGCTGGGCTCAAATCCACACACAATACTTTCTAGGACTCTGACACAGGGCAGGCTAATTAGTGTCTTTGAGGCTCAGTCCCTATCTGTTAAATAAGGTTAATAATTCCCACCTCAAAAGGTAGTTGAGATGATTAAGTGATCTTGTATATGCAACATGAGTGGCATATAAATAGTGCTCAAAAAACACTGAGGATATTTATCATTTTCTTTAATAGAACATGCTGGGCTATGTCATGAAATTTTATTCAGCCACCCACTCTGTCCACCTACTCTGCATTACTTACGACAAACTGATGTAGCACAGCTGACCAGGGATAAGGTTAAAACCATGTGCTTGCATCAGCACAGACTTCACTCCCTGCTAACTTCAAACTTAGGCCCTAGATGCTATCACTCTGACATCTGGGTCTCACTGATCAACAGGCTGTATCTATGCTTTTGACCTTTAGCTGGGTTTTCAAATGAAAAGCAGCAGAAACAACATTTAGAATCATCACGATATCTTATAGTTTGAGAAGACACTAGAGATAATTAGCCCAATCATCTCTAGTTCTTTTTCAAACATGTATTATCCAGTAGGGTAGCCACTAATCATGTGTGGGTACTGAGCACTTGGAATATGACTAATCTGAATTGAAATGTGCTGTAAGTGTAAAATATACACCAGATTTTGAAGTCTTGGTACGAAAAATAAATATAAAATATTAAATAATAATATTTTATTAATTACATGTCAAAATAACATTTTGGATGTATTAGATTAAATAAGATATTAAAATTAATTTTGCTTTCAATTTTTTAATATGTCTACTAGAAAATTTAAAAGTACATATGGAATCACATTTTCAGCTCACATTGTGTTTTTATTGGGCAGCACTGTTTCAAACAAAACAAATTAGGCATGGAGATGTGAAGTGACTTGCCCAAGATAGCTCAGCTTTCATCAGCAGAACACAGATGTGATTCCAGATCCCTTTGCTCACAGAGTTTCTCTCAACATGCAACCTTCTCCTGCAATTTTTTTTTTTTTTTGAGACTGTAGAGTTGGGTCTCTGAAAACTGAAGTTTCTTTGGAAAACACTGCCAGCACCTCCTCTGTGACCAGCTGTGCTTTTTTTATTTTTCTTTTTTTTTTTTACTGCACTGCCTTGGAAACTGTGCTGCTGTTATCCATTTCTTGCGTCAGTTACAGAAATTGGTATTGTATCTAAAACAATTGCTGTTATTAACAGGTTAAGCTGCTGGGATGTTAAAATAAAGGCTGCCCAGCTTTAGTGCATTTTGTTGTAATCATCTCCCAGATGCCTTGTCGGAAATCAATTCAAGTTCAAAACTGGCTGGAATTGGGAGGTCAAGGCTTTGGCAGACTAAATATTTTATCTTCTGCTCATGTCTGGAGCTTTTAAAGATGTGGACTGGGGGCTCTTTTCTCGTACCCCATCTGGACGAAGATGATTGGCTTTGCCATTTTGCCCAGGTTAGGACAAGGTTAAAATCAATTATAATCAATTATTAAGAGTCTTCTGTGGCTGCATTGCTTAAAAGGGGATTTTAAAAGTTTCTCAGTTCTGAAACATGCATATCTTAGTTGCTACTAGAGATGTTGTTATTCTAGAATGTCAAATATAGATGTTATCAGCATCAAGAATAAATACGAAGAATTTCTGCTTCCTATTTCCTTGATACCTATGTTTCAGGATAATGAGAAAAGCCTAGAAAGGCTGAGATAATCATCATTCCTGCACCAAGTTGAAAAATTTTGTTACCTTCTTATATGTGTTAAACTATTATAGCCATTTATTATTTGGTTACATTGTCAAATGATTTCTTAGGAATTTATTGAGATGCTCTCTGCGGTTCTTATGTGCTCATTTGATGTGTAAATGCACATGTAACTGCTCAATCTAAGGTAGGTTCAAAGAATCATAGATTTGTAATTGCATAGTAATTTTGAGACAAGCCAGATCCAGCCCTACATTTTATGATAAGGAAACTGAGGCTTGGAGAATTTAAATGACTTCCCCTAATTCTTACAGCTATCCAAAGGGAGAATTGTATCTCTTAGTTCCTATAAGCATGTGTGGTCACTAAACATTCAAATGAATATTTTCATTTTATACAATATTTTCATATGCTTATAATTTTCTTCACAATGATTTGAGAAAAAAAGTATTCATACAAAATGAATACCATTCTGAACCTTAGACCAAGACATGAACTCAATAAACAGAATATAATTTTAAAGTGTTCTCAAAAGGTCACTTAGCTTTATCCTTCATCTCATTTCCCATGAATGGAAATCCCTTGTACTTTCAGGTTTCATACATACCCAGTAGCTGAGGGTTCAAAATGCTGCCAGAAAAAAGCATTCCATTTTATTTGCAGTCTTTTTAGAAAGAAAACGCCAGTGAATATACCAGAATTTCTCTGTAGACATGTTCAATACCAGTTATTGAATGGTGAGTGTGAACTATGTTCTTTGCTGGTATAGGAGGAGCCTGTCATTAACAAACACTGACATATTTTCATGGCAAGTTCCTCATTCTTGTAATATATTGAAAAATAACAAAACAATAACTTGCTATTTCTAATTTGAGGGAAAAAACCTCATGGATTTATGGGGGGGAGCATACAATAGAATTTTAACACTTGCTCGTCTCTCCATCAGCAAAATGAAGTCCCTTGTATTGCTTGCTCGCTTTCCTCCAACTCACGTTGGCAATAGAACTGAAGTATAATACATGTAAAGCATTTTATGAAACTAAAATTAAAGGGTCACAGGTAGGGTCATAGGAATCATAATCGTGTAGAAATCAATGCAACACTACTTAGTGGTGGTGAGAACACAGCTTGGGCCCAGACAGACCTGGTTTTGTGTCTGGTTCCATCATCACTGGCTGTTTGGCCATAGACTGGTTACTTACCTTCTTTAGCTTCAAATTCCTCTTGTGAAAAATGGGGGTTTCAATTATGCTTACCTCATGGAGTTGTTTGAAGATGAAATGAGAAACTACCTGAAAAGGACTTATAAAGCTTGTACAGTCAGCTTTCAATATATCTAAACTATAATGATGACCAATTATCACCACTTATAATGGTAGCCTCAACAGCAGCAGCCACAGTGGTAATATGTATATTCCTATTTCTAACATCGTATTATTTTCTTTGGGATCCATATGTACACATGCAGGATAGAATTGCTTCAATGTCTGTTCAGATCAAAAGTTCTGGGTGAATTTTTCACCTTGGTTTATTTCACAGCAAAACAATTCATATGACTGAACCCTTCAAACCTTTATCTTTGTTGAAAGAACACACTATTCATTTGGATCATTGGTTCGATTCTAAGAAGAGTTTACTCACTGCATGTGCGCAGAAAATCCAATTCTGATATTCCAAGTGCTAATTAATTGGTAGAAATTTTTACTCTTTCTTTCTGCATTCAATCTAAGTTTGTAGCGCATTGTATTAGAACAAGCTTTTAAAACCTTTGAAGCCTGGTGGGCAGCATGATGCCATGTTTAAAGGATATGTCAGGGTTATGGAGTAAGACAGACTAGGGAGTTTTGCCACTTATGGGCTGATCCTTAGCAACATCCGTTCACATAACTGAGCCTCTGGTTCTTCATCTATAAAGCAGAGAGAATAATACTTACTTCCTAATATCATTTTATGTGTCAAAATTAATACAATGCAAGTAAAACTCTTAGCACAATGCCTGAGACATGACATGCTCTTAAGTGGTGACTACTACTTAAATTTTTATGTTCTATGTTTTTATATGTCATAAACTGTCGTATTTATTTCAGGGTAGTGAATAAACATTCAGATTATATCCATTCATTCATAGTGTCAGTCCACCAATATTGATTGATTGATAACTTATCTGTAGCAGATACTGTGCTAGACCTGGAGGAAAATGGTGAGCAATAGAAACATTCTTAGAAAAGAAATAGAAGAGCTCTGAGGGAGTGTGGCAAGAGAGAAAAAGTAAACGAGTAATTTCAGTAAATTAATTAGAGCATCATTGCTTATTAATTCCCATTGGGCTAGGTAGCTGCCTCGGCTTGTCTCACTGCAGCTAACAGCTCAGAAGATCAGGCTCTGGCATCTGTGGATTTCATGTACACATACTTTGCTTCCAAGTTATGCAGACCTTTGCCCTTTGTTTACACAGCTCCTTCATCCAAACATCTCAAGCACTTAAAATTGGCCCAGAAACCTAGTGTGTAACTTCCTAACTTAGAAGGGAAACTAAAAATGGACTCTACCTGTTAGAGTGTTGACACAGTGGCAGGTAAAGAAGCTCGAGAAAACTACCCTGCGTTTTCAAAGGTACCCTGTGATGTCCTGTCCTCTATTTTCCCTTGCCTGGGTATAGTTTCTTCTTAATTGGTTTTGCATCTGATAAGATGAACGTTGAACATTTGCAGTATGTTTGTCGTCTGTTGCCAATTACAAGCTACTGATCTTCAGCAGGGCCTGCCATCTTTGCATTCAGCACAGCCTTCCCCCATTCTATTTGGATCTACTGGCTTAGTACCAGACATGGAAGCGTAAAGAGTAAAGGAGAATAAATAATCCTGTTTAGTTTTCTTGGAGCAAAAATGTTTCGGAGGAATGAGCACCCCAGAGGTCCCCTATTTCCTTTACCTTTGTGAAAGGAACACCCTATGCTTTAAATAATGATTCATGTGGTATGCACCATATCCAAAGAGTAAACGCAGAGATGAAAGCTTCTATTTATTCTGTACAGTGAAAATAGAAATCTGGAAACAGCATCTGCTTCTCATTTAAATGTATTTTTTTCTAATTATTTAGATGTATAGAGGCATCAAGCCAGGTTTCAATCAACAAGAAAGGTCTTGTGCTATCTAAACAAAATCTTATGCCTGAAGTCACTGGTCATAACACTTAAAATGGCTTAAAGGCCTCAACAGGGCTTTTTATGCAAAGTAGTTGTATAGCATGGGTCATGAACAAATATGTTATTTTTGCTTAAAATTAAATCTGAATGTATGGAGAAATACTGCTAGAAATACATTTCCTGATCCCTAAAAATAGCAAGTAATTAACCTTGGCTCAGAGTCACCTTACCTTTTGAAGAATAAATCCTGGAATCATGACTTTTGTGTCTTGTTTTTAGTGGAGAAGAAAAAAAGGCTAGAGCTATGGATGATTTGATTATATGGATTAGTTATTAGGAACATTTAAAAGAATGCAGTTTTTCAAATATTAAAACTTATATAATTATGGCTTCCCCAATTCCACGACTCATAAAAGAGGAGACTCAAATAAAGAAACTCTGGTTTTCAGAAACTCTGAAGCTATTCACAATTACCCATAGGTGAATAAATATACCATAAAATTTAGGAGAAAAGGAAATCAGACATTTTGAGGAAAAGGATCCTGAGAACCAACAAGCCTTTTCAACATCTGGATGTGGGAGCCAGCCAGTGTGGTAGATCTGCAACTTCCAGAGAGGTCTGCTCTGCACAGATGATCCCACAGTCACGATGAAGATAGAAGCAAAGGAGTGTCTGAATGAGGACAAGAGATGGCTGGCCCAAATTGGTTCAGAAATGCTGTTTGCAAGGCAATGTTAGAAAATGCAGCTACCCTTTCATTTTGGGTTAACCCCTTCTGTTTACCCCTTCCCTCCATGAATACAAGGCTTTTAATATCTTTTTACTTTTTTTTTCTATTCTTAGGTACACTTAGAACTGTTTCGATGAACAGTTCTAAGCTCAGATTAACTTAAGAGAAGTTGATCTCCTGTCTCCTAATTATTCTCCATGCCAAATTCTGCCTGATTAGAACTAGAGGCTGAAAGGATGTTGATTTGGGGGAAAAATTGTATTTTCTGTTATTTTTCAGATAATTTTTAGTCTGCTCTGTAGATGTAAATTGAAAAGGTTTTCTTTTTTTTTTTTTTTTTCCTTTTTAAAACTTTCTCTCTCTTTCTCTATCTCCGGCTTGCCTACTGTACCTATTTTAGTCTCATTTTACTAGCTCTCCAACCTACTGCACTCATGACCTTCTCTGATATATGATAATTGAATTTAGGACAAGAGTTTACATTTTTATATATTTTTTATGATTTATAACCTGCCTAATTTCAAAAAGGATTTGAAGCAGCAAGAGTAAATGGCACTGGGAGTTACATGGATATTTTTACTCTGCATTTGGCCCATTTTCTTTTAGGCTGCATACATTTCCATAACTCTGAACAAGGATCATGTTTGGATGACCTTTTGTCCAGGGTAGAATTCACAGAATTGCAGAAGGTAGAAAATGAATACCTCAGTATTTACAAAATCACCAGAGGCACATCTGAATGAATTAAATCTTTCTACTATTCCAGTTTTGGTAATGGTACTAATTATATTGTTTTGTACATAAGAAATGTTTCCTCTTCTGGAGGAGGAGGAGGTGGCGAAGATTTAAAGTACCTCTTGGATTGCTGTGTGACTTTGGGAAAATCACTGATTACTCTGAGCTCTCCATTCCACGTCTGTTAAATGGGGGTAATAAGCCAACAGCATGTTTATTATGAGGTCATTTTGAGGATCGAATGAGATAATGTACCTGTTAAGGCTTAGAAAGCAATAAGTCACTATGTATTATGCAGTCAGTGTGAGCAAATGCTTTATTTACTTCAATCTCAGCCTCATACAGTGAGAGAGACCAGGCCCTAGCTCTCCGGGATGCTCTAGGAAAAGTGCTTCGTTGTGTTTGGGCTTTATTTATTGAATGCATTTGAATGAGTGATCATTCTAAGAGCAGAAAGTCATTCAATTTGATTTCGCAATAGGGTGATGGGTGAGGCTGGAAACTACATTCTCAAATGCATTATCCAGAACACAGGAAACAAAACCACTTTTTAAAAGTGACTCACCTTTAATATCTCATAGTAGCTTTGAAATACTTCATTCATTCATTTTTATGGCAAATTCTTAATTGAGAATGTCATTAACCACTTTGCAGAGAGAGAGGCAATCATGACCTGAAAAATTAAATGGAGTAATTTACAAATAGGCTGTTGTTTGGCTAGGTTTTAGCTTATTCAGGACTTGCCTTTAGATTATTTTAGCAACACATGCTCCCCTTTCCCCACCCCATTGGCAGTATATATTTTGGGCGCCTGATACATACTGAAAATGAAAAATTAGTTTTTCGTATGTTGCTTTCTCCTGGTCCACATTGGAGAGTCCTTCTGACCCTTTTATTCTCAAAATCAAACACTATCATTTTCCTTCTTCAGAACATTTTATCTTCTCACCTTACCGTCTGTCCAAATTTCTTCCCACATGGGCCAGATGAGTATGTTATGAATGAATGAACACTGGGCCCACTTCCAGCTTTTCTCCATAAAACCAACTTTGACTGAAGTCCACAGTGAGTTTCCTCTCTTAATTTCTTTACAATTCATAGTCTCAATAATTTAGCACTTTAAAAAATATATTCCCTTTCCCTTCTTTTGAAAATATTTAGTCTCTTCTCCTCCCTGCCCTGACTGTATTAGAAGCTATCTGCAGAGGGCTGACTTCTAAGTCAGATAAACTAGAATGAAAGTACTGCCATTTACTAGTTGTGGCATCTGAGGCACCTGGGGATGATAATAATAATAATTACTTTATAGGGTTGTTGAAGGGGGTAAAAGAGGAAGGTTATATGAAGCATAAAACTATTATATGAGCTCATTAAATTCTTGTTCTGAGATTAATTTGCTGTTTCTTTTCTAGGCAAAGCTTTCTTTTTAGGGAGTGGAGGGAGAGGAAGACCTCTCCTTTTTTAAAACCAAGGACACATGTCCCCAGTTTTTGTCCCCCAAACTTATGTCCCCTGAAACTATTGAAGATTTTGTGAATTTTCATTTAATTTCATTCTTGAAGTTTAGTCAATTGTTTATTGCTTTCAGATCATTTTTCTTAACAGACATTAATTGAACTATTATGTGTCAAGTATTATACTTGACACAGTAAAGACAATTTCTATTAACTTCTAAAATCCCTGTCTGCAGATCTGTGAAATAATTTTTTATGCCATGGCTTCATACAGTATTCTTCCTTTCCCCATTCCCCATATGCCATCTTAAAAATTAAACTTGGGGAAGGGAAGAAAATATCTATGGAGAGAATCCAGTGGATTACAGCATTCAAAGTTATTTCAACAGCCTGAACACCTAGGATACTGTTTGTGCACGGTATGAGCCATACCCAACTCATGTCATCCTATAGCTATTATGCTTACATTAACATATTGTTGTATACAAGTAACTATGCCTTACATCACATCATTTGAGCCCCTTTGTCTTTATTTTATTATTAATAGATGTAGATCCACGACTTTAACTCATAGTCGCCATAGTTTACCCCATTTGAAGTTTGCACATACAATCCATTTAGTCATAAAACACGTTGATCTAAAAGCAATATTTAGGTAGTCTAACAGTATTAACAGTCTACCACCAAAAATTCCTGACAAATTTGTTTTTGTAAAGGTCAGAGCATTCATAGTTTCTAGCTAGGATAAAGCAGCTTACTTAGATTTACAAGACAAAATCAAAGCTAAAACGAGTTTGCCTTGATCATACCAAAAACTCAGTAATTGTTTGTCTCTTCCCACTTGTAGTAACAGATAGCAAACGGATTATTATTGACATTGGTAGTTTCATGAAATTTTCAAATTGGGAGATACCAGCTAGTCACTTGTTCCCCAAATTGTGGTTTATGAGCCTGCAGCATTGGCATAACGTAGGAGCTTGTTTGGAATGAAGAATCTCAGGCCCGCCCTAGACCAATTGAATCAAAATCTGTAGCTTCACAAAATACCCAGGTGATTTTTACACTCCTTAAATATTTTGAAGCGCCATTCCAATCCACCTTCACCTCTGTCCTCCTTTAAGATATGAGAAAGTTCAAACTCAGAGTTAGTATAGAGCTAAGATTAGAACCTCAGCCCCCTGACTCCAAGGTTACTGCTCTCTTCTGTGCTCAGAGCAACCTCAATAGCTTCTGAGTACAGCGTGGAAGTGAGTGGCTCTTGCCCACCACTTGACGTTTGCTGGTCTAGTAAAGTAGACTGCAAGATTAGAGAATCACCTTCTCTTTAACCCCCATTCCTTTTCTGTGAGAAGCTATTTGGCTTATCACCCCCTATTGCCTAAAGCCTCCCAAAGAAGAGTGAAGCCTTAATGAGGCTAGAACCCTCTTATTGTCTTGAATTTTAGATGTTTGTCAGCATCTATGATAGGAATTTTACCATCTGACATTGTTTCCCTAACTCGCAGCTCATGGTTGTGTAGTGCATCTCCATTCATACGAGGAGGAGAGAAAAAGCTGAGCCAAACCCTGTTAACCAAACAGTCCCCTGAAGGGCTATAATATTGCTCAGTGGTAATATCATCCCTATGCATTTTATCTTGTACATGAAATCTGGACTAATTATCATTTTCTCATACAGTACATTTTAGACCATTGTGTTTTTGTGTCCCTGCCTAGTTCATTAAGCAGGGTTTTACAGCTCCTCCAGTAACAGGATTGCTATTGACACTTTCATTAGACCCATAATTCAAATGCTTGTCTGCCTTCCAAATGGAAGCCTCTGAGTCCAGAACCACAATCTGGCCACCGACCATATGTTGGCTTTTAGAACTGTCATAAACTCATCATCACATTCAAGTTCTTGAAGGGTCAAAATCTGCTTTCTTGGTGAACTGTCTTTATCCAACAAATAGTCAACGTGTTCTCCAAGAATAGTCAGCCAATTTTTCTCTGTTTCTCTCTGAAAACTCTTCCAGACAGTTCTTGGTGTGGTATGACTCTAGTACAAATAATCAGTGTCCACATTTAAATATTAATTCCCTTATTTATTCATTCATTCAATTATTTTTATAATTTAAGACCAATATGCCAAATATTATGGCAGTTGCTGTAGTGATTTAAAGATGAATAAGATGGTGTCTGCCTTGGAGTTTCTTATAGTCAGAAGATATGTATGTAAATCACTATGTGAAAAATTTTACCACTAAGTTGCCAGCCGTTGGAATGGCGATGATTGTAGATTTCTTTGCTCTTGAACTAATGGCTATTATAAACACTGTTTCTTTACCAGTGGTTCAAATGGAAATAGACTCGACTAGACTAAGTAGAACCGTGTGTGTGTATGAAATATATCACAGAATATAACCTTAGGAGCAAATGAAGCCAATTCCCCAATAATACATCTGATGGGCATTAGAGAGAAGGTGGGATCGCATCAGAGACAGCAGTTGCTTTAGTGATCATGAAAAATAGTTTTTCATTATCAGTAGGATTTTGATTTCCTCTCTAAAAAGGTTCAAGAAGAAGTTCAATGAAAACATTTGATTTAGTTTACAATAAACTTTTTAGAGGTGCCTCCTAGACATCAAAAATTTTTGCTTTTGGCTGGGCGCAGTGGCTCATGCCTGTAATCCCAGCACTTTGGGAAGATGAGGTGTGTGGATCAATTGAGGTTAGGAGTTTGAGACCTGCCTGGCCAACATGGCAAAATCCCATCTCTACTAAAAATACAAAACCTAGTAGGGGGTGGTGGCACATGTCTGTAATCCCAGCTATGGGGGAGGCTGAGGCAGGAGAACTGCTTGAACCCAGGAGGCAGAGGTTGTAGTGAGCCAAGATTGTGGCACTGCACTCCAGCCTGGGCAATAGAGCAAGACTCTGTCTCAAAATAAATAAATAAATAATTCTACTTTTAATTTTTGCAGAAGTAAATATCTTGAGCACGATGTCTGAGCAGATTACGTAACATCAGTGTGCAAGAGAAGATTTTATCCTTTACAGAAGACTTTTAGCAATTTAATTAACAGAAAATTGTACATCATATTTTTTAATGTACATTTGGATATGTTTGGTTTAAATGACTACTGACTGAATGGGTACTGTGCTTTTGCTTTCTGTCCAATTAGATTAGAGAGAAAAAAAATTGTTTTGGGGTTCTTTCATCTTCCTTACATCTATGCCTAAAAAAAAAAAAAAGAAAGAAAGAAAGAAAAGAAAAAAAGAAAGGAAAAAATGGAAAAGACAAAAGTATAGGCTGGTGCCATTTATTCAAGTCTTTTCATAGGTGTTGACTTTACCTGAGCATACACATTGGATTACCTACCTCATTAGCTTTCTTCTAACGAAACCCAGAGCCACTTTCCTGAAATGGAAAGGTCCTTTTCTAGAGTGGACTCAGACTGTTAAGCAGAGGAAGTGTGTGAGGCTGGACTCCACTGCTGATTGGAGTGATGTGGCTTCATTTTGCAGTAATATTGCTCTGCTATTGAAAAATGACGTCAGTATTCTTCCAAGTGCATTTCATTCTACCATGTGTGCCTTCATAAACATGTCCAATCGCGTGATGGAGGTCAACAACAGTGTAGGGTTTAGAAATTGTTGCTTAGAAATCACACTCACTTAAATACCTGAATCTGTCCATCAGCCGTGCCATAGCTTATTCCAAGCCTGTGCAGAAGAGTGATTTGCAGTCTCCTTGCTTTTCATTTCAAGTAGCATCACTCACTTTAAGCCAGATATTCAGGCCTCTTCAGAAACCTCCAGGGTGAAGGACAAGTAAGAAGAAGCTGATCAAATCTTTCACAACTGTGGCCAGCTACATCTACTCCTGCATTAAACTCAGTACATCTTTCTTTGGTGTTTTATTTCAAAATCACATATTCTTCCTTTTACGTGACAAATAATAGAGATTTTGCCACACAGTTTCAGGATCCAGATGGCTCTTTTGTGGTTCTATACATTTAATTGATCACTATCCAGGTTGAAGTCTGAGCCAGAATGTCTGAGATGGAAGAAGAGGACATAATGTTTATTTTTGCCAGTGCTTCTTTGAGTTATCTTCTCTCATCGTCTATAAACTCAGGTTGCATAACTACATTCTGTTTTGTTTTTTTTTTTTTTCTTTTTCACTTACAGGGACTTACCAATTTGGGCTTCGTCCAGGAGCTGAAAACTGATTACAAATATGAAACAGATTTCACTACAGGACTTGAACTCTACATTAAAAAACAATGAGCTTCCCAAAATAATTGAAAAAGATCTTCACCCAAGAGTAGCTGCAATGTGAATGGCAGGATATGAAGCAAGTAAAAGGTAAATTTTGTATGAAAATATCTTTTCTTTATGGCCAGATATATAGAAAATGTTCATATGGCCTTAAAGTAGCATTCTTTCTCAGGTAAAGGTCAGAGGATGGAGGATATTTTATATAATCAGCAAAAAAAAGCTGAATGATCCAGGCTATCCTGGGCCTATCTGTCTAGCTATCAATTATAGAAATATTGCAGAATGCTAGATTCTTTCTACAAACGCTATTTTGGAGGACTGGGCTTGCTTAGTAAAAGAAACATCCTCCACAAAAAGCATCCATGGGAACATTTGATAATTTATTGTGCTTCAGAAATTCTGGTGCACCATCTTGAAAACCTACCTCCTGATTACAAAGGATCAAATAAGGAGCAAAAGGCAATAAAGCTTTTAAATCCTTTTTATCTTGATGTTTGAAGACAAAATATAAAGAAAGTGGATTGGGCTTCCCAGAATATAAAAAGATCATCTGGATTAGGTACATGCCATCTTAGCCTTTTTCAGTATGAAAAGACGGAAAAATGAATATGTGCATGTGTGTGTGTTTATACATACACATACACACATACAATGTGTGCGCATATGTATATATTTACACATGCAGTTAATACCTCAGTCTCAGTTGTTTCTCTCCTCTGGCCTATTAAATCATTTCTGGCTTCATCTTTTCTGTCCTGCCTGGAAGGGCCTATGAGTTGCCAGATTCATTCTGGGACTTGTATGAAACAGAATCTGAAGAACTGGGAAAGAATAGAAGGAACAAAAGCCATGGTGACCTACTCTCATGAGGAAAGCAGTGAGTTTGGAATGTAGCAATGAAAGGCATTCAATCCTCCAGAATAAAAAGGCAGAATGGGGGTGGGGTGACTGATACCTGAGGTGTAAGTGTAGAGAGACTCCAGTGAGTGAGGATGTGGTATGAGAATTCTAGGAGATGGTGGGAATGATTTGGGGAGAGATGATGGAGTTTGAACAGTGAGCATGTGAGCTCACAGAGTGAGCTATTCAGAAAAGCAGGGTATTAGAAAATGAGAGATGATGGGAGGTATTAATAGTAATTGCCATGGACTGTATTTTTGGCTTTCCTTTATTTCTTCAATGAATGAGTAAAGGATAGAATCCCCCAATTTTCAATGAAATGTCACTTCAGGTCTGAACACATGGGTGCAGCCTTTGATAAGGTTTCACCCACAAAGCAACCATCTCACTGGGTACTCTGGCAATGGGATTCTTTTTAAAAGAAATCATAGTGTCTTCTCAATGCCCAAGCTTCTGCTTGACCACTGGTTTTCCAGTTCTTTTCATATGGCCTAGTTTTATAAAGTACAGAGCTAAGAAGGAGCTGCCCTCAGCTTTAGCCTTGGAGGAATCACTAACTAGTTGCAGGACCCCAAGTCATTCATCTAAATTAATGATGCGCACTAATTAGGGATATGGGACTAGGGAGTCACAGGTTTTGCACAGGCTATTTAACCTTCTTCAGGCATTGTTTCCTGTATCTTCTAATGTTGGGACATTAGAAGAATCTCCCTTGTGGGTTTTTTTTTTTTTTCAATGAAATGTTGTATGCAACGCTTCACAGTACTAAGCTCAACAAATATTAGCCACTATGGTTACAGCTGCTAGTATTATTATTGGTGGTGGCAGCAATGTTAATCACTGGCCCTCAGTTTCCTCATCTTTAAAATGAAAGGATAAGATAAAACTTCCTCTCTGCTCCCTTCCAGCTCTAAAAATACTTTCCATAATTCCTGAGTTGAAGAACACCTCCCACAAGAAACAGGCAACGGGCCACGAGACAACTCGTTTTCACCCTAAGTCTCTTACAAATATTCAGGTTATTTTAAAACGCCACTCCCTGGAGAGGGCCCAAGATTTCATTTAACATGAGCTTTGCCAATTTCAGTATCTTGCTCAGTACTACTTGCATACTTGTATTACTGAATAAGAAAAAGGGTTGGGTTTTTTTCTCTTTCCATCTATCACTGAACCTACTTGAACTACTTATAATTTATTCTGTAGGTATGGCGACACTAGTCAGTAGTTCTGCCATTTACAAAAAAAAGGTAGATATTCTCAAAAGTATATTTTCCTTTTCCTTTTTTTCCTCCACCCTCTTTTTCCTCTTTTTTTTTTTTTTAAAAGACGATATTAAAACCCCAGTTCTTCTGTGAGAGGAAACAGACCATCTCTTTGAAAGACTTTTAGGCTATTTCTGCTCTTTCCTTGATTTGCTTGGTAGCATCTCGGCCACAGGAATACAATACTGATAGAGTTGTTGATTGGTCCTAGAATATATCACAGCCCCTAAACACATGAAATTAAAAAAAGAAAAAAGAAATCAACATGGTTCTGAAAGGAAGGTAGTTAAAATTCAGAAAGAGAGATTCTTTAATTAACTTAATAAAATTACTAATGGAAGCATTTTAACTGCTAAATTTAATTTACTTGTCAAGATATCAGGCTACAAAGAGGAGGGAAGAGTAGGAACTCTGCTTCCCATTATGATGTTCTCTATTATAGAATAAATTTGCTTAAAATGAAATATATCACCAAAAGCCATCAATGACATCTTAATTTGGAACAGCCAGTTGAAAAGTAATTAGACTATGAAGCAATCAGTTCTAGTAAATCAGTGTTTCCCTTTACATAAACATACATTTTTTTTTCCTATTTATATACAGGAAAGACTAGACTTTCAGGTAGTAGGCAGGCAAAGAAGCTGATTCTTTTGGCTGTCGGTGTTTCTACTTTACATTACCAAGCTGTCAAAACAAAATGTTTTATGATAGGATTAAAAAATGTATAAGCATCTGATTTGATTTAGTGTTTATATTTATATGTTGAACTGAGGAGAGTTTGCTTATCATAGGGGTTTAAAAGATTTACATTTGTCTGCTTCTTACTTCCAAAATGCTTTCCAGATCCATAGGCAGCCCTGACACCTTACTTCAATGAATGAAGCCCAGTCAAAAATCAAACAAGAGCTCTGCTTCTCCCTGCAGGGCCTCTCCTAACTTACATAAATAAATGGGGAGAATGTGGTTGCTAATGAGACATGGTTTGAGACTGAGGTGGGAGTGGTTAAAATTATCCTTTTGTTTAGCAACCGAAAATTCACCATTAGGAATTTCTCGCATTGTAACTGACCTTCCTAAGAGTGTGTTTATTTGCTTATTGTTATGAAAAGCTAATAAGGGACAAGGGTAAAACAGAAATAATGCATATTTAATTTGATTATAAAATGTTAGCACAATTTGGCAAAGAGATATCAAAAATTCAAGTATCAAACTACTTTATAGTAGGAAACACTTTCTGTATATATCTTTTCCGATCACCTTCATACCCCATGAAGAAGAGTTTTCAACTTCAATTTACAGACACGGAAATGGAGGCCCAGAGAGGTTAAGTGTTTTGTGGAGGCAGTGGAGGTAGTTAATGGAAGAACTGGGGCTAGAATTAGGGCTTCTGGGCCCCTGATACTCTTTCCACAACATCTGCTTCTGATGATGGAATCCCATCTGTTATATGCTGAGGGGAAGAGGTGTGAGAAAAATAACTAGAGGAGCTATCAATCACTCAGCAAAATATTTATGAAGGACATCGTTCAGATATTAGGGGCGTCACCATTGTCACCAGCTCCGAAAAATCAGAGAAGATGATGAATTATGCCAAAGAGAACATTAGCTCATAAGGTAGAGACTATCTTGCAAGGATATACTTTTGTTAGTATGTATTATTTCCAGTGGGAGAGAATGGTGTGAGAGAGGAAAATAAAGGATAATTTTATAGGAAGTGAAAATAAGCTACACCTTGTGATTAAGAGAGAAATGTGGGAAGTCTCTTAAACCCAGTTCTAGGATCTGCCAGCATGAAAATCACTTAACAGTACGCAAATGACCTGGGAATAATAGAGTAAATCATGTCCATCCCGCCCACAGCGTATTTAGAAATGTGATCATTGATAACGACACTACAAAGTACTATTCCTCACTGGAAGACATGAGATTGGAAGGAAATCTAATATGGATGATACAAGGGGAGTAAGTATTAAGATTGGCAATTGTAGATAGGTGTGAAGTAAACTAAAACAATATAATTAAAGTGTAAAAGCCTCTATTGCACTGTCAAAGTGAGAGAACTGGGCAGAACACAGGGACTGCAGGGCCCTTCTCCCTCTAGGAATCTAGTGAAAAGACAGTCTGTTGTCCACCGTGGCTCCTCAAGATCCGTGTGTAACAGGACAATTGCCCTGAGAGTGGAGACTATATGGCAAGAACTATATAAAACTAGACACAACAACTTAAAGTTACTAAGGAAAAGATAAGGAGTGCAAAAGTGAGCAATAAGATATTGCTAGTAAAAGAGGTTAAATGGAGTAAGGAGGTCTTTTATAAATGTATCAGGGAAAAAAAGTGATCCTCAAGAGAAAAAGACTACTGAATAAGTAAGGGAAGGGTGTGAAATTAATGATGGCTGAGATATTGACTTCCTGCTTTAAGTCAGTTTTTAAGAGAGAAATGAGAAGAAAATCTGGACAGCTGGAAGGCAATAATGTCTTTTAAAAATAAGTATTGACAAAGAGGATGGGAGGAAATTTAGAAAAAAATTAAGCATTGTGGCATATACCGATTGTAAGTTTCAGATAATATGCTTCCAAGGGAATTAGATTCCCTGCCTGTGAACAATACACAGACATGGAAGAAGGACAATACAAACTACAGAGATGTCGGAAGTTCTTCAAAACAAATGTGTTTCATATAACAGGAAAATAAGGGTTGGGGCAGATTGGGAAGGCAGACATAGGACAGGCTCTCTAAGTGTTGTGTAAATTTGTGGCATATTTAGTCATGGCTATGTGGCAATTGCAGTTTTTAGAAAAGTGGTGAAAACTTTCTTCTTGTATTCAGTAAGAAAGGAAATAAGTTGGATACCCCATACAACTAATATGTATTTTAGATACTTTAAAAGTATGATAGAGAGTTACTGTTTTATGGGAAAAAGTAGAAGAATGATACAGTCCTTAAATATTACATAAGCATTGAAATATTGATTTAAATAGATACATAAAATTGGAAAATTCAGGGCATGGTGGAAAAAAAATCACCCGAAAGAAAATTTCAGATCCTAATAAAATTTCCAGACTAAATTCTCAAAATCCAACCAGTTAATAGGAAACTACTAATTGCTTGGGAATAATCATTTAGGGAAAGTTTTGTTGACATTAGGCAATATATTTGTGTGGGATAAAGCTGCAAGTATAAGTGTTAGAGTTTTACAGAGAGAATGGTTTATTGACAGTGAATTCTTAAGATAGTGTCTTAGAATATTTGCCCCTGAACATTTTCCTCAGCATTCCTATGTGATAGGCTCTCTCAGTTGACAGAGTGTAGTTAGTGAAGCTCAGTGGCTTCTTGGTTTCTCTGACTTTTCATATTCTCTTTTCTTCTCACAAGGTCCTCTTCAATAATTAAAATCATCTGAGATTTGTGGTATACCACTCCTTTGACACACTGGTCCTGTGCTCTGCAAGGAACCTACAGCTCCTGCCCTGAACCAGCTTACAGTCAATCATAAGTCAAATCCGCATTTGCGGTTCCTTGCTAGTTGAGTGCCCCAGGCACAATGAGGGAAGAATATAAAAGGATGAAGTTCTAAGGAAAGATTGGTGGCAGAGGTGAGACTCAGCCTCCTCCCTGAAGAATGTGTGGAATTAAGACACACAGAACAAAGTGAGGAGAGAGCAGTTCATCAGTCCAAAAGTCTACAGGCAGAGAAGTGCATCTGCATGAGGGGATGGTGGTTTGATCTTTTCTGTTGGAGCAGACCCTTAGAAGGCGGCAGGGTGCAACTGTGATGTGGTAGGGCTGTTTGGGGAACTGAAGACCTGGACATGAATCAGGGCTCTGACTTTTGGGAAAGCCATTTTCTCTGTCTAATGTTCATAGTCTCCATTTGTAAAATGGGGTTCATTACTCTCCTCCGTGGCCTGCCCTGAGAGGCTCTGAACATGTTACAGGTGCATGGCTGAAGTGGCCATGCCATCTGCTTCCCACTTTATACCTAGCCTCTGCTTGGCTTTCACAGGGGTTCTATTCCTAAGCAGTTACTTTTGTGCCTAGTGCCATTTGATTCCCTGACACGTTGCAATTAAGCAATTATTTTTAACTAATTGTTTAATATTTCTTTCAAGGTTTCTAAAGCAGTTTAAATGTTTTGTACTAATGTTTCATATTTTATAGCAATCAACTCAAAGAGAGATGGAAAGAGGGTAACCTGCTTTCCAGTTGGATTGTGACTGTGCTGTGAAGATAGGGAATTTATGTGGAGAAAAAGAGAAATTCCATTCTACCCATGGAATAACAGAGACGATTTCTGACTAGAATAGTAGCAGATTGTGAGTAAAAGGTGGGCACTGCTGATTCTTTTACATAAATCAGACACCAAGTCCAATAAAAGAGTGTCAGCTCTCGTCACTAAAGAGTGGTTTGTGAGCACTATTGAAGGAGGGCAGGAGGGATGGAGAGATGAAGGAAAAGGAAGAAAAGAAGTGAAAGAAGGGAGGAAAGAAAGTGGAAAATAAAATTTTAAAAAAGCATACGAATGCACCTGTTTTTTAACAACCTATTTTGAAGCAATGTCTATCATTTTGCATAATTGGCCACAGGAAACAGAGACCTTCATTTCATGGTTCCTTTCTCTTTTTATCTGTTGCTCTTCTCCATAGAACTTCTATTGAAGACAACTTTATTGAAAAATATGTGAAAAGTATTGATACATTTGATACATTATTTTTTGTTTCCATTAGTAGTTTTACACATCGAACATTCTCTTTGAGGGTTTTTGTTTGTTTGTTTGTTTGTTTTTTAATTTTTTGAGACAAGGTCTTGCTCTGTTGCCCAGGCTGGGGTGCAATGGCATGATCTTAGCTTACTGCAACCTCAACCTTCTGGGCTCAAAAAATCCTCCTGCCTTAGCATCCTGAGTAACTGGGACCACCGGAATATGCCATCACACCCAGCTAATTTTTTTAATTTTTTGGAGAGATAGAAGGGTCTCACTCTGCCGTCCAGGCTGGTCTTGAACTCTCAAGATCATGTGATCCTCCTGCCTCAGCCTCCCAAAGTGTGAGGATTACAGGTGTGAGCCACTGTGCCTAACCCTTTGAAGTCTTCAGTGTCTTAATTTCTGTACTTCAGGACTTGATCCCTGACTTCAGGAAATCAAAGTAGAATATGCACCAATGTATATTTAGGCAGAGCTGAAAACTACCTGACTAAAAACTTAGGTGCTAATATGTAATAGTTAATAGTGAAAAGTGCCCTCTTAGATGTAACTAAAGTTCTTATGAATAAATCAAGTTATTTTTCTCTTCTGGTTATTATACAGTATTTTAAAGAGATTATTGCATCTTTTCAGAGTACTTTAGCTAATGTATTGTTCAAAGGGCATGAGGAATAATGGATGCAACAAACAATATATAATAAAATGTGTGCAATAAATAATATATAATAAGCAGTAAACATGAGAATGCTACATATCAAAACTATGAGACTCAGCCAATGCTATATTCAGAGGTGAAGTAATAGCCTTAAATATTTTATTTCTTTCAGGGAATAAAGAAAGGATAACTACAAATGAATTAAAAGTAAAACTCTCAAAATGTAAATAAACATAAAATAACCAGGAAGAAAGTACTAAAGATAGAAACAGAAATGAGAAATGTAAAGATAGTAAAAGTGATGAATCAATCTCTGGGTATAAGGAAAATCTATTTTATTTAAAATTTCACTTTAATCATATTTATCATATAAATTATATATTATATATTTGTATTTATAATATGTGGTATGTGTAATATATAATAATGTTATTAACTTATTTATCAGTTATTTTATTAATTGATGAAACCTTGCCAATAATAATAAAGGGAGGGGATACCAAAAACAAAATTAGAAATGGGAGCATGAGTTTTAGAGTAGATTCAAGGATAATAAAAATTATAAGATAATTGTGTCCTTATGTTCCAGTATGTTTGAAACCTCAGTGAAATGAAAATATTTTGGAAAAATATAAATTGACAAAATTATCTGACAATAATTGGAAAGAAATAACTGACATGGTATCCAATGACAAAGTTAGGTAACTTTTAAATAAGATATCAAAAGTGGTTAAAGTGTTAAAAATATTACCTCTAAAACAAAGCAGATCCTGGGATCTTCAAAGACCAATTAATTTTAAATTATTCCTAAATATAGACAAATATTGAAAACTGCCTAATTCATTTTATGATGTTAGTATCACTCTGATACCAAAAAAACAAGAAAGATAGTAATATAATAAGATTTAAAAATCTACAGACCTCTTCCACTTATATATAATTATAGAAATATAAAATAAAATAACTAAACTGTTTATAATATGAAGAGTCTTGCCATCATGGTAGGTAGGCTCAAGATACATTTGGAAAGAGGTGAGGAGGTCATTGCATTTCTTTATCCTTCATTAGAAGAGGACTCACTCCTGGAAAATTGGCAGGCAGGTGGAGTACCTTCATCAACTCTGACAAAATAGATGATCACAGAACCAATTAGATAGAATGTGTTTTCAGGAAATGATTTGATTCTGGATATTTTTTCTGGAATATGGGAACTAGGGTTAAAGTCAAGAAACAGTCATGCTTCATTTTGTATCACTTACTCTATTTTCAAAGTAATCATTTCACAGAACAATTATAAATCAGCATTCTGCATTAAATCCTCAATATAAGCAGGCTAGTGCTACACCCTCTTTGAACATGGTTCAAAGAGGTAAAATTAATTGTTAGTTGCCCATAAATTTCATGCATAGTGGCCCCCTCAGTATATTTGTTAGTGATCTGGCTCATTCTTCTCTTTCCACCCTGTGTCATATCCATTTATAAGGTCTCTATCTCTCTCTTTCCCTCTTGTTCTCTCTTTTTCTCTCTCTTTTGCTTCCCCTCCCACCCCACTCATTCTTTGTATTGTTTGGGAAGTTTGGTGAGCAGGCTTTTGTCAAAAGAAACCTGAATGGCACCCTCCTAGAGAGGAAAAAGCTGCCTTTAAATGCCATTCTTAATTTATGGATAAGAGCTGCTACGGTACCTATGTGAGGTTCCCACGAGAGTTTACTAAATGTGTCTCTGCCAATACCAGTGACCGAAAGAGACCTTCCATTAACTTGTGAATTAGCCAAATGGGACAGAGCTTAATCTAATATGTGTTATTTCATTTTCTAGGTTACTTGTTTTAAAGGAAATAAAGTATACTCATAGGCTGTCTAAAACCGTCCTGGGAGATGTGCATGGAAGGACTCCATCTAAACAGTATTGGCTTCTGATAAAGCTGGGTGCATGCCTGAGGGCCCAATTTAGCTTGGTGGATGCCTTTCTCACAGTAGGCAAAGCAAGTTCCTAACTCCAAAGAGCTTTGAGAGAAATTGCACATTAGTGAAAATGATGAGCGCTTGCACTGGAGTTCTAAGATACTGTGGATAAAGGGGCTTTTTTTCTCTACCGATAGCTCTGCCAATACTAACTTAAATTCTACTTGGAGGTGGCATTCCTCACAGTAGCAAATTTCTTCTCTTTGGCCTGCTATGACCAGCACTATGAACAGTCTAGCCATCATTAGAAGCAGATTGGAAACTGATGAACTGGAGCTAAAGGCTTCTGAGGAGGCAGAGTGGTACAGTGGAAGGATAATCAAACTCACTGGCTGGAGACCAAGTGTTTTTCCCAGATCAGTCATTAATCAGCTGGGTACTGTTCAGCGTAACTCCCCCTGTGCCTCAGTATCTTTATCTTTCAAGTGGGGATAATATTTACCCTGTATATTTTCACAGGACCATTATATTGATCAAATGAGGTAATAAATATGAAAATGTTTTGCAAACTACAAAACACTAGACAAATTTAAGTGATTTTGAGTGTGATATGGCATATGGAATAGTCCAACAGGTTACTGAGTTCTTGTAGGTATCTTGGCAATGTCTTCTTGACTCTCTAGGATTTTCATGAAAGCAAAATTTGCTAAACAGAGCTAGATACATGCAGCTCTCTCTCTTTTTATAGCCAGCCTTCCCAACTGCCAACCCTATTCATAGGACTTAGGAATGTGCCAAGGTTAGAAGATTCAGACATGGGGTGTGAGCCATAACTTCTAAATCAGTTTTGGAAGGATGCCAGACCATCAGTTTAGAAAAGTGATTTGAGTGTCTTCCTAAGGACAAAGAAATACTTAGAGAGTCTATCTTTCAAGAACATGTTATTGAAACTTGGAATAAAGAGTTTTAAAACGTGAGAACACTAGTATTAAAGGCACTCTAAACCAATTACAGTGTATTTACTTGGATTTCAATGGAGGGGATACCCTTTTTATTATTTGTAAGTCTCAAGAACATTAGAAACACTTCACTGAAGACAATATAATATCCAAATATGAAGTAGGCTGTTGTTTGTCCATTTAATCCACTTTCTTGCTTTTACCTTCTTCGTGAAGGCAGAAGAGCACTTATGTGTTTTTAGAATGCACGATGTACACTCAGTAGGCAGGGTACTTTTGGAGAGTTTGCACCCTTTGTCTCCTGGAAAAAACATATTATATTGTACTTCCCTTACCCTGGGGTTCCATGAAGATGCTGTGTTTGGATAGGGTCCACAATAGGGACAGGTTTGTAACCTTGAACCCTTAGCACAGAAAGGCCTAGTTGTTTCACAGGGCTTAGGGCTCACTCTACATACATCAGGGTGAGCTTCCTTAAGACCATGGATGGAAACCATAGAGGCCCAAAGGAAATTTGTGTTCAGAGATGCCCAGTATTTTAAATATCTGTTGTTAACAATGCATTGACTACTTTCAGCTAACAAAACAGCCTCCGCATTTTAGTGCCCTTTAGCCAGAGGATGGTAATTAAACAGAGAGAATATCCAGTTTTTCCTGGTAGATTCACTGTTTGGGTTTGAAATAAGTTTGGGGACCCTATGGTGCATTGTTGAGTCTCTGTATGTCCTTATACACATCAAGCTATGGGGTTTTCCTCATGCCAGCCACAAATGCCTAGTTGGATGGGCTTTTTATTTGGCTCCTATTTTTCTTCCTGTTGTGGAAGTCTCTCCTCCTGCTTAGACAGGCTCTGACAATCTGTCATGCCCATAGAATGGTTCTTGGTGCTTTCCTATTTTAGGCCAACTTTCTGAGCCTTGCATGTCACAGTGGTACCTGGGTTCTCCTTCAGTGTGATGGACACATTCTCCTCATCAACACTTGAGTTGAGTCTTGGGACTAAGTCTTCTGGGTCTCGCTTTGTAGACTAGCTCCTCAGAGACTGCAATGAGATGGAGTGGGTTTCTTCCAGGCCTTCTGAGACTCTCCTGGTTCTCTCCCTCACACCAACTGCCCCTTCTCAGTGCAATGCCAAGAACAAGAGCTTCCCCATCAGCTAGTTGTACATTTTATTCCTACCTCTACCATTACTACTTCATGTGACCTTAAGCCAATTACTTCACACTCTTGTAGCAAGATATCTTTCTACCTTCTTAGGCCAGAAGGGTAACTGCTCTAACACAGAGATTCCCCCAATTATATTGACTTAAACCCAATAAAACAGAGGGGCCAAATTGGTTTCAAGTCAGTAGAGGGCATTCCTGTTCCACGAAGACATTCAAAGACCCCAACTGACAGAAGCTCTGCCATCAGCAACATGTGGTTTCCAAGGTCACAATGCATCAGTGGCTTCAGGTGACAGAAAGGGAAGTTCCCATGGGGAATCTGCACTGTCTTCTTGAGGCCCTGGCCCAGAAGTGGCACAATCACTTTCTTTCACACTCTGTTGGCAAACATGAGTCATAAAACCATGCAGGAGTTGAGGTGGGAAGCTGAGAAATCTACTTCCCAACAACAACTCCAAAGTACGGAAGGAGGAACAGAAATTGTGGTGCATAGCTGCCTCTGCCATATACCAGGCTGGGTTACTCGGGTTATTATCAAATGTGGTAGTTATGAGTGTGGGCTGATTTTGAATGGTCCTCTGCCAGTCACTAGTTTTGTGATGATGAACAAGTAATTTAAACAATCTAGGCTTCAGTTTTTTATCTTTAAATGGCGGCAGTTTAGTACCTATCTGACAGAATTATTGTGAGGAGCGAGTGAGTTAAGTCATGTGGAGAACTTAGGACAGAACGTGATACCTGTAACTACTCAATGAATGTTAGTGGCTTTTATTTCTCACTCAACCCATTTTGAGATCCTGTTAAGACTCAAGATTGAGTCTTATGGCAGAATGAGATATTTATTTCCTTTGTGATGGCTTTTGAAACAGAGTGCTTCTGTACTTAATGGTGACTTTAATAATAACAATGCCTACTTCTTGAGGTCATAAACAATCTAAAATTTCAAACACAGATTCAAGGAAAGAGACAGAGACAGAAATGGGGTGAGGGGGAATAGAGAGACTCACCATCGGCCTGGCTGGATCTTTCTTGTATCTGTGTTGCAGTGGAGATTCTTTCTATCCAGCCTTCCTTCTTTCCCCCTCTGTTTCACAAGGTCAGACTTATGGCACGGTCTGAAGGCTCGCTCTGCCTTCTCCAGCTCTCTCCCCTTCAGCCTTGACAGGCATTTCCTCATTAAATCTCTCACACATTTAATCCCATCCTGGCATCTGCATCTCAGAGAACCCAAACTAATACACAAAATAAATATTTCACATGTATGTACTCAACATAAAGTGAGGCTGTCCCCTGTTGTCCTAACTCAAACCACAAGAAACTAACTCTCCAATTTTTTTGTAACTTTACTTAAAGCTCGTGCAGATACTTTGTTTATGTGGGCATTGGCCAGTTTTCTATACCACTTAGCGCTACCTTTCTCAGATTATAGCCTATAAAACATATGAAAAAAGATGGAAAAACCTGCCATACAGCTAGACGAGATGCTTTTGGAGCATAAAAAAGTGTGAGCTTGGGTCAGGAAGTGCCTCTGCAGGGCAGCACAGGGATGTGCTGGAGGAGCATGCTGCTGGCTCCTCTGTGGCTCTGTGTTTTGAGGAATAGCAAGTGAGTGCATGCCTGGCACTATGTCAGGTACTGGGACTACAGAAGCAAGGTCCACTTCCTGCCTTCAGCGTGCTTACAGGCTGGCCGGGCATGAACAGCTAAACAGAAAGTTGCAATTCCACCTGGTGAATGCTACGATAGGATGGCGTATTAGTCAGGGTTCTCTAAAGGGACAGAACTAACAGGATAGATGAATATATGAAGAAGACGACTTTAGTAGGATCTCTGACTCACATGATCACATGGTGACATCCACAACAGGCTGTCTGCAAGCTGAGGAGCCAGGAAGCCAGTCCCCAAACCTCAAAAGTAGGGAAGCCCATTGTGCAGCCTTTACTCTGTGGCTGAAGGCCCAAGAGCCCCTGGCAAATCACTGGTGTTAAGTCCAAGAGTCCAAAAGCTGAAGAATTTAGAGTCCGATGTTTGAGGACAGGAAGCATCCAACATGGGAGAAAGATGGAGGCCAGAAGACTCAGCAAGTCTAGTCCTTCCACATTCTTCTGCGTGCTTTATTCTAGCTGCACTGGCAGTCAATTAGATTGCACCCCCACCCCTCATCCCCCCAGATTGAGGGTGGGTCTGCCTCTCCCAGTCCACTGACTCAAATGTTAATCTCTTTTGGCAACACCCTCACAGACACACCCAGGAACAGTACTGTGCAGCGTTCAGTCCAATCAAGTTGACACTCAATATTAACCATCACAGATGGCTGCCTAGGAAAGGTGAAAACTGAGCTGCATTGCAGAGGTGAAGTCAAAGTTGCCCAGAGGCAGACAGGAGGGAAAGGACACTCCAGGTGTAAAAGCAGCTGGTGTCTGGGTTTGAGGCAATGACAGCATGGAGAAAATCTAGTCATTCTGCCTGTGGGGCCAATGGAGCTTGTGGGGATAGATGGGGACCTGGGCAGGAAACACCTTTTTCTGTTCTCCAAGAGTGAGAGTTCTGATAACTGCTGTAATATAATGGGGTTGATACCATCATGGGGCCTCATGGAGCATGTTGCTATTATCATTGCTATTATCTCTTAAAACAGCAACATACATTCATCAGCAATGACTTAATGAAAATTGTAATAAATGGAGAAAATAAATACATTTTTTAAACTTTCAAACAACACCTCTTGGTGACTCACTTTGCTGCCTTCTTTTATTTGTTCTGAAAATACATCCATTAAGCCTCAAGAGATAAGGTATGGTGCAGGGTACATGGGTAGATACTAGCATCTTAGACTTTGTTAATGATTTTACATGCAACTAATCCTTTAAACCAATTAAATAAAATCATGCTGTCAGCCACACACGTGCCCCTCTAGCCTTTACCAGTGTATATGAAAGAGTCCTGCTTCTTTATTCCCACCTCTTCTCCTCCACTTCCTTTTCTTCTCCTTCCCTTATCTTCTTCCTGCTTCTTGGTCAGCCTTCCTCCCAGCCAGGCTCTGAACAGGCAGTTTCCAGTTGGTGCCCCTGCCCCTGCAGGTATGGAAAGGCTCTTGGCTCTGCCTGTGCTTTCCTCAGGCCAGACAATTTGACCACACTTGGCTACCACCCTCTGAACCCTTGACTTTCAGTGCCGCATGGGGTACCTGGAAACATGAACCTGGATGACCTCCCCTCCCACACCATGGACGTGCCCTACCCATAATACTTCTCCCTATCTTCCAGTTTCTGAGAACAGCCTGCCCTCATCCCAGTTCTTTGAGAGATCACCTAATATGTACTTCAGCGTAGCAGCTATGGAAGCCTAGTTGCCTGTAGCTACCCAAGGATATAGATACATTTCAGACTCTTCTGTGGCCTTTTTTGGGTCATCCGACTCAGAACAGCTTCTAAAGGTTTCCTGTAGGAACGTGCTGCTGTAAGACTGCCCCAAACAAGGGGCTCAAATCTTTCAAGTTAAATCAACCTCATTAGGCAAACCCAGAGGTATAAAAAGCTCTGTTTACAGTCAAAAAACAGAGATTGTTGGTTTTATCAGTGACATGCTTTTAAAATAGCAGACACATTGTGTGTAAAAATATTGTTTCACTTCCACTCAGCTTTTCCAGGAATGTGTGTATTACGCAAAACAAGACACACCTGTATAGTCTCTGAAGGGTTCAGGTCCTATCTGCTGCTTCGTTCTCTCACTACTGAAAATAAATGTGTTAAAGACTTGCCACATATAGGGATATTTTATTTTAAGCTAATTGGATACAAATAATTTTAATTTGGGTTATGATCCAGATGAAACTGTAAATGAACTTTTATTTTAAGCCAAATCTATCTAAGTGGCCCTACCAAATTTTTTTCTGCCATTGAAGAGCATGCTCCTTCTCACCCTTTTGGATTCTGCTAGCACAGATATTCTTTAAAAAACAGGTAGGCTTCTCCCATCTATGTGGTTCTTCTTTGTCTGCCAGGTGCTGTTGAAGGGCAAAGGGCATTTGAAAGCATTGGTCTTCACATAATGCTACCACCTTGCTCTTAGCTTCTTCCATCACCACATGAAAGTTGCGGTTAAAAAACACACATCAAAGAGCAAGTCCCATTGAAAAGGCGAGAGCTGCCTGCTGAGCTGGCATTCAGAGCCTGGCTTTTGTTTCAGTGGCGACTCTGACTGTCTTCCAGCGAGTTTCCTGTTAACTCTGGTGTGGGTTCTGACTCGCTCTTGATGATATTGGAGTGTGTGTTTGTGGCACTCACTTTTAATCAGTGCATTTGAGTTTCTGAAGCAAGAACTTCTTTCTCCAGCAGGTTGAAACTTTTGAATGGAAACATCATGTTTGGACAGATATGTGCTTAACTTGGGGATATAAGTTTTAAATCTGGGTCCTCAAACCTACCATCAATTTTAGGAAGGGAGGTTTGGGGCTTTTTTCCCCCCATTTATTTCTTGTTTGATAAAAATGTCCATCTTTTTGAGGGAGAGAGGCTGCCATGAAGGAGAAGGAGTTATGTGGGAATTATGGCAAGAGGCTGCTCTCTGGCTGTCTGCATCCAACTCAGTTCCCCCTGTCTTGCCCTGACCTCCTGTTTTGCCTGTAGACCAGAGGGTGTGACAGACTGACTCTCAACTAGCCCAGCCACTGATTCGCAACCAGTGGGCACCTGCTGCAAGTTCTGAAGGTTGGGCTGAAGTGGGAAGTGCATGATCCACAGAGATTTACAAGTCTCTGATAACTTCATGCATATCTTTTATGAGATTGCCTGACCATCCATAACTGGTTAACAGGACCCTCACCTACTATATCCTTGCCAATAGGTTGCCATTTATTGTACATCAACACCCAGGATTCCAGAGCACCATTTGCTTAAGTGGCAGCCAGACCAACATTAGGCCCAGCTATGAATGAGACAAAACATATCTTCCCCAACTTGCTCTTTGTCCTCTCTTACTTTCCTCCTACTCCATCATCTCATTGACTTTTAGACCCTTTTCACTCCATAAATAACAAAAGTTCATGGAGCTCTGTGGTGAGCTTAGCTTGGTTAATGTTTTCCACACTTGTTCTACAGAGAGCCTTTTACCCAGTCCCTACCCTCTGCTCCAAGCAGAGCAGTGCTTCCATTCTTATGTGTTTTTATATATTGAACACAAATTAAAGGTTTACTTAAGGAAAGAAATCTACTGCTAGAATGTCTTTGAAATCTACCTCTTCTATTTAAACACACTCATCCTACAGATGAGGAAAATAACTTCCAGGGTGGGATTGGGGCTCAGGACATGATACCCCAAAAATATAATACCTTGACATGCTGAGTATTTTTGAGCTGAGGAAGACAGGAGAGCCTCTGAGGCAAGACGGTCTCTCTGACCTTCTCCTGCTCTTCTGTCTCCAACTCCTCTTACTCCCCCAGAGCAAACCATAAAACCTAGAAAGATCACTCTCTGACCTACCTCCTCTGAAAGTTGATCATCAGACCCTCATGCGACAGGTATCCTGCCCTATACCTGGAGGGAAGGAATACTACCACAGAGGGGCCAGAAAGAATCGGAGCAGACAGGCCTTGCTGGGTTTTCCTGCCTTAGTCTATTACCATTAGATTATACCCTTTTAACCGATTATGTTTTCTACAACTATCTGTGTTTTCTTTCAATCTTAACATAAAAACATGCAGTTTTCCCTGGGTCTTTTCGTCTGCATTTCTGAAGGCTCCTGGTTTCACATAAAACATTGATAAATACATTTGTTATGCTTTTCTCTTGCTGACACATCTTTTGTTAAAGGAGTGTTGGC
Organism: Theropithecus gelada; assembly: GCF_003255815.1. Lineage (NCBI taxonomy): Eukaryota > Metazoa > Chordata > Mammalia > Primates > Cercopithecidae > Theropithecus > Theropithecus gelada. Next base: position 79,503,393 of record NC_037681.1, read on the forward strand.
TGTGACTGCTGTGGTGGGTAAGGTAAAGGTATTACCTCTTTGCCCCTATAGTGGTTATGGTACTTAAACAAGTTAATTTGGTGGCTGAGCCTGAATTAGAACTCAGATTTCCCTAGTCATCCTCCTGGGCATATAAAATATGTGTTCTCCTTGGGGCTTATACATTTTGAAAGGAGTCAAAATTTAGGTTCATATTCAATAATAGACTTTAGCAAACTCTACAAATGAGCTTTAGTCATAAGCCACAGATGGAGGGTTCATGTGCTTGCATGTGCAATGGTGGCCTTAAAATCCTCCCAGAGATTGAAATTGCAACATATCTGCTGGCCTCTTGCTCTATCCTCAAGGGTGGCAACCTTGGTGCTTCCTTTACCTTTCTGTGGCAGGAATCACAAGGATTTGCCATGCTGGCTAATGTCCCTGTTGTCTTCTATGAGAAGTTCTAATCAGAAATAGCTTCTGTCTGCAGTCGTTATTATGCCTCATGAGAAAATTCAGGGGCCGTGTTCTGGAATGAGTAACATGAACAGGAATGGAGTTCTCCAGAAGGTCTCAAGTTGACTCCATGATATCACGTTGCACCCACTCTATGCAAAGCTTCTCTGGGATTTCCACAAAAATTTCCACCATCTAAATCTCATTTGCATTCCTTTCTTAATTGATTCTGAACCAGCCCTCATTCCCTTAGTGATACCTCCATAAAACAACTTATTTCTACTCTTGAATAGCCACGCTAACAAGAATGGGTGATTTCTACCTGTGGAAGAAAAAGTATCATTCCAATTTAAACTGGATTTGCAGCCCACGTTGTAGAAAGACATTCTGCTTTCTTGAGTAATTGAGGTGCTCTTTTGAGATTTTTGTTGCCATTCCTAAGGTAAACTGTGCACTTAAAGATCTTGCTATACATTTGTGTAATGCTTTATCAATTTATAGAGCATTATGAAATGCATTATTTTGTTGAATTCTTGATATGGTTTGGCACTGTGTCCCCACCAAAATCTCATCTTGAATTCTATTTCCATGATTCCCATGTGCTGTGGGAGGGACCTGGTGGGAGATAATCGAATCACAGGGGTGGTTTTCCCCATACTGTTCTTGTGATAGTGAATAAATCTCACGAGATCTGATGGTTTTGTAAAGGGGGTTCCACTTTCGCTTCTCTCTCATTCTCTCTTGCCACTGCTATGTGAGAAGTGCCTTTGCCTTCCGCCGTGATTGTGAGGCCTCCCCGGCCACATGGAACTGAGTCATTAAACCTACTTTCCTTCCCAGTCTCAGGTATGACTTTATCAGCAGAGTAAAAATGGACTAATACAATTCTAAAAGCCAAACTGCCAGGTAGTTGAAGCAGGTGGAGCCAGGATACTGAGGGTTGGAAAAGGGAAATCACCTTTCAAGAGGGAACCCATGTTTTCTGACTCCTCAATACCAAGCTCCATATGCTTGGGAAGCAGTCACTTGCTGGAGAACTTGGGAAGGAGATATACTTGCTAGTAGTTACATGAAAACTGTAGTTATTGCACTGTTCCCACTATCCAGCAGGACGCAAGAGAGTTGGAGTTGGCTTTCCTTCCATACAACCCTTAACCAGCAAAGCATCCCCACAGTCCCTTACTCTCATCACCCAGGTGCCATTTCCCTTCCACTTCAACCCTACCTTCCCTAATTTTCTGACCTCCTACCTTATGAACTCTTGATTTTAGAATGGTGTGATGATAGTACACCCTTTGGGGGCTGATGCTGATGTGTACATTTGCCTGATTGCCTGCCTGTATTTTCATTCATGCATTTATTTAAAAATATCTAATCAGTTTCTACTGTGTACCAGGCACTGTGTAGCAGGAAGAAGATGGAGATACAATGTTGAACAAAACAGACATGGTTTCTGCCCCCATGGAGCTTGCAATCCTGAGGGTGAGGGGAAGATATTCTATCACTCAAAGGTTTTGCTTGCAAGCAATAGACTCTAAAATTGGTTAACTAGAGCAGAAATGGAATTTATAAATTCTCACAGCACCAATGGGATCCTAATAACCAAATTAAAATTCATAAATAGGCAAGCTCTAAAGGAAGCTTGGTAGCAGGGCCACATAGCCAAGGCCCCACTGCAGGAACAGTCTAGGTTATACTTGTCACTGCCACTGCTGCCCTGGAAATTTGGTGCCCTTGCAGCTTCATTCTCATGACTGTCACCCTGAATAGTTTCTCAATTTTCTCTTTGTTTCGCTTTATGTCCTTAAGATTGAAAAATCTCAAATAAGAATGTTAGATTGTTTGAGTCTACACTCTAGCTACACGCAGTATCAAAAGGGTAACTGGGTCCTTCCCTTTCTGTAGTGGGAGGTGAAGCTTTTCTCTTCAACAGCACACCCCTGAGTTTATTCCTCAAGCACTTGGTTCTCTTGCAATTGTGAAGGGCCATGTGAATCATGATAAATTTTAAAATCTTATACTAAGGGCAATGCGTGGCCAGTGAAGTGCTTCAAGGTTGAAAATAATGTGGTCAGTTTACATTTGCAAAAGAAATTTCAGGTGGCATTATGGTAAGTCTGGAACAGAAACCAGACAGCAACATGCTTTCCACAAAAATTTTAAACCAACTAAATGATTTATATTTGAATTATAACTTGTAAAATTAAAGTAATTCATGCATATTATAATAATTTGGGGTAATTTATGCTAGATAGTGTAACACCCCCAAACTCTCACTGGCTTATTTTCTTATTCACATAAAGTCCTGTGCAGATGTTGTTAGTTAACAAGTGGTCTTCAAAATAGTTCTTCAAGGACCCAGGTTCTTTGCATCTGATGGATCCATCATCCCTTCTGGCCTTCAATTCTTTTTGCTAGAAACTTAGTATTTGATCAGGGATCAGGGAAAGAGAGAGGGTAAAAGATCATGTGATACATTTTTATGGGCTATGCTTAGAGATGCTTTTGTCACTTTCTCTCACATTCCATTGGGTAATACTCAGTCACATGGCCATCCACCTGCAAAGGAGACTGGGAAATGTAGTCTGTGTGTCCAGAAAGTTAAGGAAACAGGTCTTGATGAATACCTGGCAGCCTGCAACATACAAATAGCTTAAAAATTTATAGGCACAGAGGCTTACAACAAAAAATTAAAAAATAAACTCTTTTCTGTCTCCTAGCCAGTGCCCTAAGTAAAGTACTTCTGATTCCTTTTTTAGAGCATGTGACAGCAAGATTGACTTGAGGTTTAGTTGGATGTAACATGCATGTTGTAAAGCAGGAGAAAGCATTACATTTCAGATTATTAGAGTAATTCCAGGTCAGAGATCTGGAGTTCAGTGAGGTGTGTCACCCACCAGTCACTTGGGTTGAAGCATCAAGGTCTCCCCATTACTTTAGGGGAGGGTTTCTCAGTCTCAGCCCTACTCACATTTTGGGATGGGTAATTCTTTGTTGATAGGGGCTGTCCTATATATTGTAAGATGTTGAGCAGCATCTCTTGGCTCTACCCACTAGATAGTAGTAGTAGTAGTAGTAGTAGTAGTAGTAGTAGTAGTAGTACTAGTAGTAGTAGTAGTACTTCCCTTACTTGTGACAGTTAAGCATTCCCTGACATTGCATATGTATCCTGGAAAGTAAAATAACCCGTAGTTAGGAACCATTGCCAGAGAGGTTGAACCTGGGATACTCAGAGAGAAGAAGATAGATTCTGTCACGTTGAGCCTCAGACGATGGCGCCACTGAGGTTTAGGTAAGAATTTGAGTTGTAGAGAAAGATGAGGAAAGAATACCATTGCTGAGGTACTTTGGTATAAAAGACCCTGTTAGGTACAGTACACCATCATATTATTTTAAGATCCAGGAATGACTTTCTTCATGACTGCAGCCAATACTATTCTCCATGCCTCATCCTTATCACATCTACTAGTCAGAAACATGGCAACACTTGAACAGAAGTTGGGAGTTTAAGGACAAAGAAAGCTGGGTATCAACTTGATTTATCTAGCTGAGGTAGACCAGACCTTTTTTTTTTTTTTTCCCCCTGAAGTGCAGCCCCCTGGTGGATAAAGATTTACTCTACATCTCTGATTCAGCTGCCCTGTGGAGACAGAGACATTAAAGAAGAATTAAGAATGAAGACAAGAATATTGATCTCCCTCACCAATCTCCTCTAACCGATATCTCTTAATCACAGAACAAATTGGAGTCCCGGTAAACTACTTTAATGAGCATCCATTCTATTTCTCAGTTCACATGATTGGAAGAGAAGCTATCTTGCTGTCTCCCTACCTGGTTTCTCTTTATTTGTGTTTGTAATTCACTTTCTCATACCATGTCTATATTTCATTTTATGTGTACTTGCATATATATATATACACACACACATATATTATTTCACATTTTCATCTGTGTTTTGCTGTAACACTGGAGGTTTATTATTGTAGATTATTGTGAGGCACCTGAATATTTTGCAAGACAATGAGCCTCTAGAATCTTGGTATCCAAGGAACTAATTTTGTGCAGCAAGAGAAAAAAAAAGCAAAGCAAAAGAAAACAGTAACTACGCATCTGGATTCTAGACAGTATTAAGATGGCATAACTTGTTCCCATCTGAGTGAATTCAGTGGATTTGTATTATACAGTGCCTGCTTAAAACGTGTAGCCAAATCAGAGCCATTCTTTAAATTAAAAACAAACCCCATGGCTTTCGCAGCACTGTGTGCCTCGTATTTGCAACTCTGTTCAGTGAAACAAACTCTTGTCCCAAGAGAGTGGGCAGACAGGAGAGCTCTTAGTGCACAAGCATAAATTTCTTCCTCCTTCCAAATGATATTTTATAAAATTGTAAAGGAAATTGACACCTGAAAGTGCCTAGGTAATGCCATGTCATAAACTTCGTACTGTAAATTGGAGAGCTGAGGTAGACTGTTCTGAGCAGCAGGCTACATACCCAGAAACTGGGCCCGTGTTCCCAGGCCTGTCCCTGGCTTTGTGTCACCCAGGGGAAATCGGTACTTTTGCCAGGGCCTGGATTACCCATCTCCAAAGTATAGACATACACTTTTGCTCCCTCCTTCTCTCAGTCCCCAGCTGTAACTTGCACTTTTGGTATTCAGAAAATAGATGAGCCAATGTTTATGAAACATTTCAAAACCCTAAGTAAAATAATCTTATGCAAGCCTAAGTTGTTGTCAACTGCATTGTTATCCTTATCATTACAATGTACATGCTATTGCATATTTGCAGATTACATACAGTAATTACCTGAATACATACAGTAATTCAAGTACCATTACTAGTACTTGACATTAGTATTTCATATCAACTTGCAGGCAATAAATGCTGCTGGGATGCTTTCCCTTGAAAGTTGATTATTTATTGGTAGCTTAGGATTTGTTAGACACTATAATTAAGAGAATTTTAAGCTTTATCTGCCAGGGACTTCATAATCTCTGATATCTTGTGTCTGGTGATAGTCCTGTGGTGTAAGAAGTTCCCAGAATATTAAGGATTCAAGAAAGTAAGTATATCTCCTTCAGTGTAAGTGTATCTCCTTCAGTGCTTCCATTTTGCAGATGAAGAGATGAGGTCCAGAAAGATCAAGTGACTCTCGCAAGCTGTGTAGTTAGTTAATGTGTCAGGACTGAAACCCAGGTCTCTGAATGTGCTATTAATTATTCTTTCCATTGTCCTGAACTAGCTGGCAAAGGCAAAAAAGAAGAAAAAGGGGGATACGGAGCCAAATTGTTTTGCTTGATTGTGTGATTCCCCAATAGTGACAGAGCTACACTGTTAAGGGTTTAGAAAATTTCCCCATGGTACCTTAAAAGAGTAATTGAAGTTGACAGGAAAGATGAAAACCAAATGTAACCCATGTGTTAGAGACATCAATGGCATGATTAGAAGACTATAGGATGAGTTTCCCTAGAGAGCTGTGGCATAGTCTTCTAGTGTGAAGTTGTACTCCTGTCTCTCCGAGAGGCGAGTAGGTGGACTCCATTTTCTATCACCTTTACAGCTGGGAGGTAAATGAAGATTGCCACTTCCTGGCACTTAGTTGACCCTTTGCCTAGAAAACACACCAAATTGGGTATTGATGATAGTGGAGGTGATTATTTGGGTGAGTCTGCATAGAGGGGCTAGGCAGCCACATCACTGCCTATGGAGCAGAGATTCCTACTTACGATGTGGAGATATTTATGGTTGACAAATATTCTCCAGGTGGTCCATGGGCTGATTTTTTTTTATCATATTAATGTTTTCTTCATAATACAGAATTGTTTCTGGCATCAATTAATAATGTGGTTGTGATATTTAATACAACTCAGACAGTCCCAGTTTGATTTTTTATCAGTGGCAATCCATCTTCTCATTATTTTTCCTGGTAGGGAATTCTTATTTTCCAGTGTGTCATCAGAGATCACTCTCACTTTAGTAGGCTGAGATTTGAAAAGAAGTACTTATTTTTAGTAGAGAGATCCATGTTATTCCTAGGAGCATGGAAGAGTAATTACACAGCATGATGCTGAAGTATGGTATAGTGTTGGAAATACTAGACTAGAAGTCAAAGGATTGGGAAACTCATCGTGACATACCTACCAAGTAGTTTTGTGATATGACAACTCACTTAACATTCCAGGGCCTCACCTTTCTCTTCTGTATAATGACATAGTTTGATTAAATCAATTCTAAAGCCCCCTCTAGTCATAAAATTATAGGGATCTAAGTGAATTGAAAATTGATGGCACAATTTAGGAGGAAACTTCCTGGGTTATGGAAGATATTGTAATTCTTGTGAAACACACAAATTACACCAAATGACCCTAGAGCCAGAGCCCTGCAGCACTGAAGCTCCCAAGGTGTGAGAGGATAGCTTTATGTTTTTATGCTGTACCCAAACCACCCCTTTCCCCAAAACAACAAGCACGTTTTCAACCATAGCTGTTGAGTAATTACATACCCAAACACTAGCCATCATAAGCTATATCAGTGTTTTGTACACCATGCTATGGAATGGTGTACCATCTAAGTTCTTTCTGATGGTCTCAGGAAGACTGGGGAGGAGAAAAGAGACAGGAGGGGAGGCAGAGGGAAGAACTAAAGCATAGGCTTTCTGAGGTGGGTGTTTGGTAGAATGTTCCTTAAAAAACATCTATCTAGTGTAATGGAAAATTATTAAAGCTGATACTCATGTGGCTGATAAGATCCATCTCATTTGTCGTAGTCTCATTCCACATACATTAGAAGCACACTGCAACCCAGTGGGGCAGCTCTTTGATCTGCCACTAACTTGGTAATACAGGATATTTGCCCCTTATTAATTGTAGCCATATAGTGTAGTTTTTTATTGCAACACAGAAATCCTATGGAACAGGTGTTCCCTTATTGCCCAATGTGGCTGCCATAAGATTCCATTGTGTGTGTGCTTCTAGCCCTGAGATTTGAGGAATTAAAGCAGTTTAGGGAGGAGATGTCAAGAAACCTCTCTTGTTTCTGCAGAGCCATCTTAATCATGCCTGCCTCTTTTCTTCAGGTTGATTTACATAGCAGCGTGACATTTCATCATTAAGGAAGCAGGTCCCAATCTTCTATGTCTTTTTCTTGGCTTGTCTGGCAAGCAATTCTCTTTTGCAAGCTATGAAATCCTTAAGGAGGACTTCCTGGCAAGGGAAAAATCCTCAGTCATCCAACAGTCTCTCACTTTTCTATTTTAAATCTTGGCCATGCACATATGGTTGGGCATGTGTGTCTAAAAATTTCTTCCACATTGACTAACTTGAGCTATTTAATAGATTGTGCTGGCCGTGGGCCTCTGCAGCAAATCCTGTGATGCTCATCTCCTTCCCTTGGGAGGCAGAAGACGGCTTCATGCATTTGCCTTTGTGCTTTCCTTGTAATCTCCCTCTCTTGCCCTGTTAGAGCATGAAAGTTAAAACCCGCTTCTTTGCTCATTTTCTTGCAATTAACATTGTCCCTGCTCTCTTGCTTCCAGCAGAAAAGTGAGATCTCCAAATATCTTGGTTAATGTCCCAGCAACTGCACTTTCCCTAGGGCTTTGCTAGGGCTGTTCTAACACATTTCTAAGGACAGGAGAGCTTGAGGACATTTACACCCTATGCTCGTCTTTAAGGCCTGATTGTGTGTGCGCATGTGTGTGTGTGTGTGTGTGTGTGTGTGTGTGAATATAATATGTCTCAACCCCAACTTGCTCCTAAAACTCGGAATTCCTTATTTCTGAACAGCCCCAACCACAGACCTGGGGCCTATTAGAGCCTCTGAAATGATGGTTAAAGTGAATTTGGAGACAAAGCCAGGTTCTGGCAACTTTGTTTCTTCTTCCAGGTTGTAGGAAATGGGGCCAAAGGAATACAGGAGAATGGTGGGGGCATGCACCCTAAGCCTGTCCCCAGCTGTGCCTCTTCCAGGCATGAAGCCCAAACCCCCATGGTTTTCTCGGCAATTTAGCAACTCAGAGAAACTGGCTAAGTGATAATCTGTGATCCAGAAGAATCACTACTCTCCCAGAAGGTGAACAGTTCTGTCTTCCCGGGGGGAGACTATGCCTAAGAAGACAAAGAGCAATAATAACAATAATAACAGCAACAACAACATAGTAATAATAGCATGGGGGATGAGGAGATTAATACTGGGTGGTTTAGAAGCTTGCAGAAATTATCCACCCCCACTCCCCTATTCTGTCACATTCTGTGCCTGGACAGTTTGGCAGTGTCTTAAAGCTCAATGCTGCTGTAAGAATGGTGTTATTATCCTCCTGCTGGGTGGCCCCAGAAATTTCATTTTTTGTAGAATGTTAAATATGTCCCCCGAAGTTTATCACAAACAGCATGAAGGAATAAAACTCCACGTGGCTGGTATTCGGTGGATCTTCCTCCCCACTGAATGACAAGCCCTTAAGTAAAAAAAGTCAGAAGAGTATGTGATAGATGGGAATATCGGGCTTACCTTCTTGGAGGGGTGCCTTGGCAGTGCACATGGTTTCAAACTTTATATAAAAATAATACTGCTTCAGTAAATGGGAAGAACATGTTGTCGGTTTTGGATTCCAGACAAAGGCAAGAGTAAACATGCATTAAAATGGAATCTCTATTTTTAACTTACCTTTCTCTTTCTAGAAATCACACCAAATCAGATGACACATAATAATGCATACCTTTTAAGGATGAACCAACCTCCCAGTATAATTCGCAAAATTATTTCATTTCCTACTGCTAGTCAGATGTATAATGTCTCAAGGCACCACCAACATTTCATTTTGATTCTAAGAGCTGAACTTTGTTACTAATTGTTGATTCTGACTTCATTATGCATTTAACTACTCTTGTTTTGTTTTAATCTCTGGAATGAGGATATTTCAGTAATGTAACCCCCTATTATCCTTTATCTCATTATGTTTCCTCACCTCTTAGGGAGGAGTTTCTTATTTGGCATCTCTCATTTTGCTCCTAGTTTGATGCTTTCTAAATCCAGACTTGCAAACTAAAGTCATCAGCACAGAGAGTGTCCGGGGCACAAGGCATCACAGAAATGGGACACCCATTTAATGGTTGGCTTTTAAAAGTGTCAGAGCAATTGTAGAGAGGACTTGGGGAAAAGCCACCTGTAATTTTTCTTCTGTTTCATTTCTCTCCCTCTGATTGAGAGGGAGGAACACCCAGATAGTGAGTCCAGTCTCAGCATTTCTCAACATGCTGGTTGGGGTCTGCTCATTATGAAAGGACAAAGAATGGAGTAGAGAAATAAGCACTACCTCAGAATCCTGGTGAGGTGTTTTAGATTCTGCCATGTTAATAGGTGATCCTTGCATAGCCCTCGTCAGGCACTGTTGTGAGAGCTTTACCTGGGTTCCCTCTTTATGCCTCTTGACAATGCTATGAGGAACTCTCATTCTCTTATCTGTTTTACCAGTCAGGAAACGGAGGTGGAGCATGGCTATGTAACTTGGTCAAGTTGCAGAGCAGAGTTAGCCCATCTGGCAACAGAGGCCAGAACAAGCACTCTGCTCTGCCGCCTGTATGAACCACACCTACCCGAATGCAATGATGGGAAGAAGCTTGCAAGTTAAATGGTGAATGTTAAAATGCACTGCCCTTTGACTACCGAGACAACACAGGTATCTTCTTTCCATCCATAATGTATGAGGCTTAATTTCTATTTTTCCTGTTTTTGTTGATTCTCACTTCCTAAGACCATCTTGGGGTCATTAGCACTCTTTTATTTTTACTTTCTGACACTTTCCCAGCAGTACAAAAACAAAGTTCTTAGGTATGGAAAATTTCATTCTGCAAAACAAACACACTCACATTAGAATCAAATGTATAATCTTGAATTTGTTAGTACCACATGTTACCTAACTTGGCTAGCCAGCTCGGGTGATAAGAAATTACCTGATAACATTTTGATGCCTCCCTCACCACCCTGTATGTAAATTCAGTCATATACAGTATAGCAGAAGATTCAAAAAATAGAATACATTGTTCAGAATTTGGGGCTTTTATTTTATGAAAATTAAAATTTGATGCAAACACTGGAGAAAATGACTAATATTAATTCTTCTCATAGATATTTATTGATCCTAACTGTGCATATGGAACTACACTAGATGAGGCAGGAAATATGATGATACATAAATAAGGGTCCCTTCCTTTGGGGAATCATAGACTAATTGGGAGACGTAATGGAAAATGAAGGCCCACAAAATAAAAATTGAAAGTCACAAGAAAGTAAGTAAATATAATAAGTTAGTATATCTGAATGGCTTGGAAATTTCTCTGAATTCAAGAGGTAAGGAAAGAGAGAAGGAAGTAAAACATTTATTCTGAAAGTAAGCTGTTCCAGATGCTTTTTTATGTGTGTTTCATGTAATTATCACACCCACCTTACAAAGCAGACATGATTATTTCCTTATTTTATGGATGAAGATGACAACTGATCCAAAAGAATGTCTGGCCTGCCAGAAGGTGAACAATCCTGGCTCCTCAGTGACTCCTACCATGATTCACTTAAGTATGCAGTGGTAGATTTAGATTTCTGAAGCCAGGCCTTTAGTAAGAGTAATCAAGGAAGGCTTCCTGGAAGGGGTGTGCTGATCTAGACAGACAGTATGTGGGTAGGGAGAAATCAGGGTAATTCCTGGCAGAGATTGGCATGAATAAAATGATGGCGAGAAGACTATGCACACATATTCAGTCAGAGAAGACTTAATGGTAATAGGACATTTATTTAGGGGAAGAGTTAGAAACAATGGTAGAAAGTGTGAAGCTAAGTCTGCATGAATATGAATGAATGATGGTGAAGTGAACCATAGTGCACACTCACAAATCACCAATCTTTCAATCTTATTGCTATATTCAATCTACAACATAGTATCAATAGTATTTAAACCCTATATTTGATTTATAAAAATTGTATTTTGTATTAATATTTACAGGTCACATTAAGAAATCAGCTCTTCTTCTCCCTATTATCAATTAATATTTATTGAATTGTTCTTTGATGTAAATATGCTGTGTCAACCCCAAACTTTCCTACTATCTTATCATCATGGTCATCATTGGCTTTACCTGAGTGTAGTCAAGTAAATAAATCACTGTGGGTCCAGATGTATGGGTTGCATTCCGCTGGGGTTTCCAAGGCACTAGAAAGGAAGAGTAGCAAGTACACAGTCATCTCTCTGGGACATCCATAACTTTCTAAAAATCCCCTTTGTCTGACTTTATAATGTCACATTCTAAAATATTCAGGTTTCTTTTGTTGTTCTCTCCATAAAAAATTAATGGTCATGAAAGTATTATCATGTTTATTTTAAAGCAACTATTTTCCACATTTTAATTAAAAGTTGTAATTCACCATCTTTTGACCAAGTTATCTTAAATCTTCATCTTATTGGTAATGGGTATTGGGCTAGATTCAGAGAGAAATACAAGCATGACTTAATGCAAATAGTAAAATCTCAGCATTTCGAGAGATATGGTTCTGTTCATTTCATGTGCTGTACTAACTCTGCCTTTTTAATTAGAAATATCCTCCCTGCTTATGCAAGAATACTGGGAAAGGGGCATTGTCTTATTCATTATGTATTCCATGAGAATCATAAGTGGACAAAACCAGGCATAATACGATGACTGTTGTGTTATTAAAGCACTTTAATAAGGTTACTCCCTCAGTAGAGTGAGCTTCTCAAATACCCATTTCTTTTCAAGAGGTGAGCTGCACGGAGCAAGATGTATGTTGCTCCTCTGCGCACATGTGAGGATGATTTCTGTCGGTATTTTACAGATCTCCATGGCTATCCTACCAGGACTAGTTCCTTTTTAGTTCCCTGTCCTACCTCAGGGATTGATGTCCTAGAAAGTATTGGATATTCTATTTTAGTCCTATAGTGTATAACAGGAAATAGTTTGAACTAATGATATATTGAAGAAAGGTCTGTAAACAAAGACTCACTACGTCTAGGTATTTGTATGCAATGCTGTGCTGCTGTATTTACCTCTTTGTCTACCCTGCCCTCCAACTAGAAAACATTTTAATTAATATTTCAATCTCTAATCATTTTCATTACAACAAAATCTTTCAAAGTACTGAAGTGTCCTTTAAGAAAGAAAATGGAAAGAGTGAGGAAGGGTGGGAGGCAGGGAAGGAGGGAGGAAAGGGAAGGAGGCAGGAAGAAGGAGGGGAAAGGAGAGAAAGAGGCCAGGTGTAGTGTCTCACGCCTGTAATCCCAGCACTTTGGGAGGCCGAGGAGGGCAGATCACGAGGTCAGGAGTTCGACACCAGCCTGGCCAATATGGTGAAACCGCGTCTCTACTAAAAATACAAAAATTAGCTGGGTGTTATGGTGGACGCCTGTAACCCCAGCTACTCGGGAGCCTGAGGCAAGAGAATCATTTGAACCTGGGAGGTGGAGGTTGCAGTGAGCAAGATCGTGCCATTGCACTCCAACCTGGGCAACAGGGCGAGACTCTGTCTCTCTCTCTCTCTCTCTCTCTCTCTCTCTCTCTCACACACACACACACACACACACACACACACACACAAATAGGAGAAGGAAGGTGAAAAGGAAGATCTTTTTTTCTTGAGGCCTACCCAATGGCAGCAGAGCAAAGACTTATCTATATGCATTACTTTGATTTCAAATTATTTTTAGCATGGCTTTTATTGTACTCATTGTTACATACATAAATCTTTAAAGTAATATGTTTTGTTAGAAATGGTCATAAAAATTTACAGCCAGTAACTTTTCCCCTGTCCCTTACAATGATATTCTACTAAAACCATTAAATGGTTCTCATTAATGCCCTTTAAATGATTGTGTAATGACCCACAATCGCTTGTAAGTGAACAACCATTAAAGAATTACCAGTTCTTAGCATGCTTTTAAGTACAGCTTAAATACATGGGAGGTAACATATAATATATTAGAAAAAGTATTAAATTTGAAATAGTAAAAACATGATCATCACAAAAGAATGAGTAGGTGTGCAACTTTACCCTACAATGACCACAGTTCCTACTGAACACATTATTATAGTAGATTTTAGAGCATTTGTGCTTTTTCCTTATTGAATCTTTTCCCTTTTTTCTGGGATTAAAAATAATAACAATAATAAAATCCTGACACAACAGGAGAGAAAGTGCACATAAAAGAAAATGGGGAAAATAATTAAACCCATGTAACAGACAGCCTATCTAAACAAAAGTGAACAATTCATCCCTCAGATACTTTGTGCATAACAGCAAATATTCGCTTTTTCCCTAACCCAAATACAGATATTTGACATGAGATAGTCTAAGCTCTTGGATGATTGCGTTTTTACACTTCAAAGTATTCTGCATCATGGGAATATGTTCAAAGATAGTAATAAATAATAACCCTTTCTGAAGGTGTGAGGTCAGATTAATTCCCTGCTATTCCAGGCTTGTTTTGTGTCAAGCTTATCCATCCATGTAGAGTTGGGCATTTGATTTACCCTAAACTACAAATGTCAAATAAAGACTTTGGTGACATTCTTTTTTGAAGTTCTTTCACTTCTGACAGACCTCATTTGTACTCAACTACCATTCATGGTGATGCAGCAATAGAACCAAGACCCTGGGAACCACATCACCGAATACAGCAAGGCATAGGGTGAGCACAATGCCACATCACACAAGGGAGGAGAGAAAATCAAATATTTACTACTACTTGCATCTGCTTTTTTTTTTTTTTTTTTTAAGGCATCTTACCAGGAAGAGGGGTTATACAGCGGTATGAGTAGTTTTGATTTTATGTCCCCAAAGACACAGCCACACATTTTGCTTGGGACATTTTAGAAATTCAAGTTAAGCCTTGAACCCCACTCCACAACTGCTGTCTTCTTTGGCCTCCCAGGATTGATGATGTACTATCTTTGCTGTCTGACAAGCTCTGCATATTCCCACATGAGGTCTGTTTTCTTAGTTCCTCATTATGGTGCCCTGAGCCGGGGCAGGGAGGAGATTCCTAACTTTTGAAATTCTGAGATTAGACTCACAAAGATGATCAGACTTGTTTCTCCATGTCATGAAAGTCTCAGTGTGACTATTCACAATAGCAAAGACTTGGAACCAACCCAAATGCCCACCAATGATAGACTGGATAAATAAAATGTGGCACATATACACCGTGGAATACTAAGCAGCGACAAAAAATAATGAGCTCATGTCCTTTGCAGGGACATGGATGAAGCTGGAAACCATCATTCTCAGCAAACTAACACACGAACAGAAAAGCAAACACCGCATGTTCTCACTCATCAGTGGGGGTTGAACAATGAGAACACATGGACACCGGGAGGGGAATATCATACACCAGGAGACTGTTGGGGGGTGGGGGGAAAAGGGAGGGAGAGCATTAGGACATGCGGGGCTTAAAACCTAGATGACGGGTTGATGGGTGCAGCAAACCACCATGGCACATGTATACCTATCTAACAAACCTGCACATTCTGCACATGTATCCCAAAACTTAAAGTAAAATAAAAAATAAATAAAATAAAATATTTTAAAAAAGAATTTGACCTGAAAACCATCATTAAAGTGCAACCCTAATAGTTCAATATAACATAATTAAGGTTTTGCTGTAATTTTAGCAGAGGCAAGGCTGAAGTTTAGATCTGCCAACCAAAATGCAGAGAATGTTGATTTACATGAACTAGAGATAATGTGAAAATCCAAATAAAATTTTCTTGGGGACAAAAAAGAAAAAAGAAAGTCTCAGCTTGGCTCTCACTTCCTCTGGGTTTCCTTTCCTAACCCTGTGAGACTTTCCATAATGTTTACCAGGTGCGGTTACAGCGACAGAAGATCTAGAGGGGCAAGAGCGACATTGGTTCCATTCCCCGCCAGGCCCCTGGTGCCTAACTCAGTGCCCAGTAATCCTAGGCTCTTAACTAAATATCGGGCTATGAAATGTACCCAGAAAAGTGCAAAATAAGTTCAGATGACCAACTAGAGCTGGATAATTCTAAATAGATTGCTATTCAAATACAAAACATAGTCAGACATCTACAACGTTGTCATTAGAAAGTAGAAATTTGGGCCTCACAAGAATTAAACGAATCTCAGGCATTCCACAGTTTCTCTTCTCTACACCCTTTCTCCTGTCCCATGTTGGTCCCTCATGCTCTCTATTCGCTTTCCAGAAACTATGCTGCTGTTATTTCCATCTCTTCCACCCTTCTCCCCCTGTCAGAGATTCCCATCCCCATTAAAGTTGTTCTTCAAAAGTCGTTCCAACTTTATGTCAGTCCATGGAGGTCTTTA
Organism: Theropithecus gelada; assembly: GCF_003255815.1. Classification (NCBI taxonomy): domain Eukaryota; kingdom Metazoa; phylum Chordata; class Mammalia; order Primates; family Cercopithecidae; genus Theropithecus; species Theropithecus gelada. The sequence goes on from NC_037681.1 coordinate 79,519,170, forward strand.
AATTTTGAGTGTTTATCATATGATGAAAAAAAGGACATTTTCTTCCCTGTGACAAGAAATGCACTTCTGAGCATTGGTGGGCTTCTGGGCAGCACCTCCAAGTAGCCCGGAACCCTGACAGAGAAATGAGAGAGAGTGGGGTAGAGTGAGAGGGTTTGGATTAACTGGAAGATTGACCTGATAAAGAGCATTTCCCTTAACTGATTTGACAAATAAATCAAGCATAGAAAGAAAGATGAGGAAAAGAACACAGTATTTCTTAGCTCTGTATCACCTGGTATTCTCCCCTGAAGTCAGGAATCTTTCCGATCTCTAACTGTGAGACACATTCACATTCAACCTCGGAGCCTCTTCCCTGCATGCCTGGCAGGAGCTGCCACACTGTGTGTTAAGCATCTTCATTCAGGAGTCATATTGCTCAGTACTGAAACACAGTCACCTTAAGGGCAATTTTCCAACGGTTCATATTGATTTACAACATGGAATGAAGACCACATGAAGTTCCAGGAGGTATTCAGAGAAGACGGAATGCAGTGATGCATGTTAGAATTTGGTCAGTTTGCTGGATTGCATGTTTCTTCTGGAAAGAGGCATGGAGCATTGGTAGACTATCAAAGGGAGGGATTCTACTTTATGGCCCCATTTATAAATGCAAAATTCCACTAAATCTTTCTACAGAAAGAAACTGGCAGTGAGCGTTGCTCCATTCTTAGACTCCTCAGCAACATTTTTTTTTCTTTCCATGACTAGTAAGAACTCACCTTATTTGGTCCAGAAAATTATGCTCTGACCCCCATGCTCCTACCAGATTCTTCCAGGGATTCGTGTTTATGATTAAAACAAATAATGACTGTGGCTTTGAGGGAAATTCTGAAAAAGTTTATGTTGTGGATTTTTGGTGTTGTTTCGGTGGTGGTTTTTATTTTAACCTTTCTGAAAGTTTCTATGGAGGTGGTCCTGAGCCAGTGTGTTTGGCTTCCTAAAGACATTTTATGTGATTTGCCAAATGCCAGTTTTAAAGAAGCACCATTAAAACCACTGGGGGGATAAAATGTCTTGGCTCTCAGATGGTATAAGAGTAGACAGGCAGGATGACTCTAATAGGGTCATGATTTAGAATACAGTGCATTATTTGCCCTTTGTTCCTTTCTTCTATTGTAAATTAATCATTAGCAAGCTCTATCTGAAGTACTTTTTTCTCACTCTATATCCTGTTTCAACTTGCCCCATGCGACTGCACCTGACTGTAATTTGGGTAACACAAATTACAGTGGTTCAGCACTTTGTGACTCCTCTAATAAGTTAATGTCACTCCTATCTTCTGGCACAATTCAATTCGGAAGGGCTGCAATGTATCATTAATGCATTAAAAAATGTTGTGTTTTTAGGTTGAATACCTGGAATTAGTTGGGAGCCTGATGATCCAAAACACACTTTTTACAGTGCTTGGGAGCCTCAAGGAAGCAATTCTTGTTTAAGCATCTGCACTATCAGAGCAGCCCAAGTACTTCAAAGGTCTGTGCAGGATGCTCAAAATAGGCACCTTGCCAAACAGAAATTGAAACACATATACGTACTACACTATTTGCCTTACAGAAATTAATTTGCAGCCAGCAGCACCCAGGATTATTTAATATTTATCTTTAGCTGCAGGAAGATGAATCTATTATTTTATGAGTTGATTTTACTATTTTACCTGAGTGTTTCAGTCAGTCTTTCCAGTAGGAGGCACTTATGGTCTCCCCTATCCCCTGCCTATCTCCCTCTTTTTGTTTTCCTAATTTTTTAAGGATTTAGAAGCAAGAAGAGATTTCATCTGTATCACTTGATTTCCGCAGTGGGTTCCCTTGAATCAATGATCCAAGCAAGTTTTAGGTCTAGGAATGTATCAGTTGAGTGAAGTCAGTAGTGGTAAAAGGTATTGAAGAAGTAGTTATGGATGGTAAGGAAACCTGAGTTCTAGAGCCCCTCTCCACTTTTGTGACCTGTGATAGGACACTTAACTACCAGAACCACCCCTCATCATCTGTACCTAACTAGTTTAGAGTCAAGTCCCTGCAGAGCTATTTCTCCTAGCAATTCCTGCCTTTCTGAAATGCCACCAAGGCCCAACAGCTCCTCCTTCTGTTGTTAAGATTCTGAGGGACTGTGTGCGATGTTGATTGTTTGCACCTGTGAAGTTAAAACACCAAGAACAGAATATGTCACTGTGTCGAATAACAAAATGACTGATAGAGTATCAGGGGGACTTGAGTGTATAAAAAGCCACAATATTGCAAAGTACCTTGTAGATGGGAACTGTTAAATATCAATGGAGCATTGCTGTGTCTGCACCGTCAGCAGACTTCCCTGTGACCACAGTGAGAGAGATGCTAAAATGTCATTTCATGGACCACATTATGTGCTGCTTACGATGAATATTCTGGCCATGGTTTATTACATTTTTGATAAATTGTAACTTCTTGGACCCAAATTTGGTTAGCTTATCTCTAGTACTATTTAAATATCTTAAAAGACTGAAATTGCCCCGAAGATTTAATCATCATTCAGCAGCGGTCTGTAGCCATGTGGTACTAATTTAAATTACTGTAGCTATGGACAAGTCTCTATCCAGAAATTAATAAATGCAATTTATAAGGAATGTTAAGTAACAACTAACAATTTAATGCTTTGTGAGTTTCAGCCAAACTGATTAAATAATTAAAACAGATTTCCAGGGATAGGGGAAGAGATTTTACCATAAAAGAGATAAACAGTTTGGGAATTGTATGCATTCTTTTAGACATTTAGGATAATTAAATCCAAAACCTATGTTAAAATAACACTAAAGATCTGGTTTAAATCAGTAGTGGGAATTGCTAAGTTAAAAGTTGAACACCATCCTCAATGTCTGCCCCATTGTTTTAGTTAAGGCATTTGGGGACTCTCAGAACACTGGGTCAATTTATAGAGTACACTATTGGTGGGACAATATTGGTCTGAAGCAAAAACAAATGTATTCAATGGAACCTCCTTTTTGTCATGATGTTTCTTGGCTTTTCATGAAACTAAACTGAATGTTTACAATCCACTCAAACCTGTTCAAACCTAAAGTTTATTTATTTACTGTTTTCAAATTCTTATTGAAAGAAAGGTAAAGGAATTTAGAAATCATAGCTGTTTTGATTTAATGTGTAATAAGCATAATATGTACATTTATGCTTAATGCAATTCAGTTTTGCAACAAATTGTTGAGTGCTTATATATGTACAGTTTAGGTATGGCTTTGTTGTAGAAATATTAATAAGGCATAGAAGCACTCTTACTTGTGATGAATAATGATTTTGTAGGCAATAAGAACAGATGGTAGCTCCTTTGATAGAAATGACCATGGGTTGCAGTACTATGTATTTCTTTAAGGATTTCTTAAGCAATTTGCATAAACGACTCAAAAATTGTCCATCAATCATCCTTTATGTTCTATCTGTAGCCTGTGAACCCCAGTGGAGAAAGACCATTTAACGACTTGTGTCAGGGTCTCCCAGATTAAATACGTGAAAGCTGGATGGTGGTATCTACAAGATAGAATGGAAATATGGAAGACTGTTTTACAAACACCTTTTTGAAGGGACATAGTGAATGCTAACTCGTTGAATTTTCACTGAACTGGCCATCTTTTTAGGGGCCAAGTAGATGCAAATTAAATGTTCTACTGTATAGTAGGTTTGGGATCCATTATCTTCCAAACTGAACTTATCAAATTTTCCTCAAAATTTACTTTTCCTTGCATGGTAACCAGTCATCTTGGTTTGCCTGGGACTGAAGGATTTCCCAGGATATAGATCTTTTATTACTAAAACTCAGAAAGTCCCAGACAAATCTGCATAAGTTGATTGCCCTATGTTTTAAATTCTCATCTTGTCTTTTCCATCCTGATTAATTATACTTTCACCTATCCAATCATCCTGGACTCCTGCATTTCTTTTTCCACATTCAGATTTTAGTGAGTTTCATCAAGTATTTTATTTCTCATCCTTCTCTAGTCTCTTTGTTATTGCATTGGGTCAAGTAGTATCATGCTTATGCCTGAACTATTGAAGAAACTTCTAAACTGAACACCCCATGTCTAGTCTTGTTCTCATTCCAATCTCCCTTTGACCTAGCTTCCAGTGATATTTAAAAATACCTATTCACTTTGTTAAGTGTTCAGTGGTACTTACTACATAAAATCTCAATTTACACACAGCACAAAAAGACCCCTCATCATCTAGTTCCTGCCAGAATCTCCAGGCTTACCTCCATCTGCGCTCCTTCCAGCCTTCCAGATCCACTTGGGGTTTCCTAGGAGCAGAATAATAGTCCATGTTTCTCCACCTTTGGCTATACTATTTCTTCATTTCGGGATGCCTTTTCCAGCCCCTTGCAACTGATTTTTTTTTATGACCTAGTTCAAACTCTGCATTCCATTATGAAATCCTTCCTGTCCTCAAATAAAATTGACCCTGACTAATTTTGTGCTAGACTGTGTGTTGTACAATTATCATGCATCTACAAACACATATTATAGTTACTTGTTTAGTCATTAGTCTTTTCTTCCAGATTCCTTTCTCTTTTAGTGAAAGGAAAGTTGTTTATTAGTGTTTATTTCCAGATTTTGGTATTAGAGATTACACAAGACGGATACTCAAACGTCGGTGGAGTGGATGAAGAACCTCTCTCTCTGTATCATGAAATCTCTACTGAGACAGCTGAGCAATGTATGCATTGATCTCCAAGTAATTTCACAATGCCCTTCTCACATCACCTGGTTGAAACTTGAAGTAGTTATTTACCTGCTCATGACTTCACTGCTATATCATCTATTTGCTTATGGAGTAACTTTCAGAAGCAAACTGTATGTCCACATAAGATATAAAATCTTATGTTTTATATCATTTTATCCCCTTATGCTGTATTAGCTTTGATTCAAGTCTGATGAACACTGTTGACTGCCTACCTAACATCCATTTCTCTGCTCCACCTCAGGTCTTTATCCATCCAAAAAAAGACCTCTTTATTCCAGAATCCATTGTCCTCCCCAGACCATGTACTCCTGAAAATGTTGCTTCTGTTACCAAGGGGTGGCCCCTGATTGTTCTAAAGCAATCATGGTCGTTCTGTTCCCCATTGCTACTGAAAATGCTGTGCGATTTGGGCATATGACATAATTCTGACCAATAAATGTAAAAGAAGTATGTTGGGGGTCTTTTGGAAAGGTTCTTTCTCACCAGAAAGGTACCCAGGAAGCAATGGTATCTTGTTCTCTAGATGTGGCTAATAACACTACTGTAGCCATTTTGTGTTGCTAAAGGAGACCAGTCTTTAGATGAAGCCAGTACTGAGACCAGCATGTTCAGAAGGTGCCCAATCTTGATGTCATTATGGAGTCTCTGTTCCTACCCAACTAGTGCCCTCAATCTCTTTCCTCCAGACCTGTAATTATGTTACTTGTGGCTGAAAGTCTCATACTGACACCTACAAGTTAAGCATTGCCATCTGAGAGGGCCAGAGACATTTGCTTAATACACATTTATATGGTACTTCAAAGGTAAGAATAAAAATGCTTAAAGTACACTTGAAATAAAGGAAGAAGCCAAAAAGACCACCTGAAGTAGCTTCTAATTCTGTCATCTGTTCAGTATGTAGAATGATTGAATCAATGAGTGAGTATTTTGTTCAAAGAAAAGTGCTTATAAGGAACACATACTCTAAGCAGCCACAACCCTTCCCATATGAGCTAATGGTCTCATTAGTGAGCTAGGGCAGTGACCTAAATTACTATACAATAAAGAAAAAAGTAATGGTTATTATAGTAATGATAATGACATAACATTTATTGAGCAATGACCATGAACTAGGCACTGTTCTAAGTCCTTCCCAAGGACTTTTTTGCACCAACTATATTTTCTCTCTCAAATATTTTCCTCCTAGAGTACTTAGCCTAAAAATACTTACATGCAATGCATGTATGCTCTCATTCTGTGAAAGAGAAAATACCATTATCTTTCCTGACTTTGTTTTCCTCTCAAGATATCACTTTATTTCTCTTGAATTTCAGTTTTTTAAAAATTAATAAACTTTGTTTTTTAGAGCAGTTTTTAAAGTTCCCAGCAAAATTGAGCATCAAGTAGAGAGTTCCCATGTACCCCTGTCCCCACACATGCGGAACCTGCCTCACTTTCGATGTCCTGTGCCACAGTGACACATGTGTTACCATCCATGAGCCTACATGGACACGTCATTGTCACCCAAATTCCATAGTTGATGTTCGGGTTCACTGTTGGTGCTGTACATTCTGTGGGTTTGGACATGTGTCCACCATTGTAGTATTATACAGAAGAGTCTCAATGTCCTAAAAATCTTTGCTCTGCCCACCCACCCCAATCTCTCTTCACCAAGTTTTTTGGATAAATAAATAAATGACACCTTGTTCTGCCAGCCTTTGATTCTTCATATCACATTCATTCTTTGGTCCACTGCACTTATTTTTATCATTTTATCAAAGTTTCTCATTTTTCTGAAACTTCCTTGATAAAGGTCACCATGGACCAAGATGCTGAGAGTGCAGTGACCGTAGTCTTGCTGATTACTTCTGTCTTCCCCTCATTAGCAACATAATTTTTCCAGTTTCTCTCCCAAGCCAGGCACCTCAGGCCCCTGCTTGATTCTCATCTTTTCTCTTTTGTCCTCAATTGTTATGTCACTTGTTAATTCTATTTTCTTTTTTTCTTTTTATTTTACTTTAAGTTCTGGGATACAGGTGGAGAAGGTACGGGTTTGTTAACATAGGTATACATGTGCCATGCTCTTTTGCTGCACCCATCAACCAATCCTCTAGGTTTTAAGCCCCACATGCATTAGGTATTTGTCCTAATGCTCTCCCTCCCCTTGCCCCTCAACCACCAAAAGGCCCTGGTGTGTGACGCTCCCCTCCCTGTGTCCGTGTGTTCTCATAGTTCAACTTCCACTTTTGAGTGAGAACATGCGGTGTTTGGCTTTCTGTTTCTGTGTTAGTTTGCTGAGAATGATGGCTTCCAGTTTCATCCATGTCCCTGCAAAGGATAGGAACTCATTCTTTTTTTATGGCTGCATAGTATTCCATGGTGTATATGTGCCACATTTTCTTTATCCAGTCTATCATTGATAGGCATTTGGGTTGGTTCCAAGTCTTTGCTATTGTGAATAGTGCTGCAATAAACACACGTGTACATGTGTCTTTATAGTAGAATGATTTATAATCCTTGTTAATTATGTCTTCAAAATTTCTCTTTCATAAATTTCTCCCAAGAGAAACTCAACTTCTCCTATCTTGCCTTAGGCTCAACATCTCCCCCCTGGGCTGTGGTGTAAACCTCCTGGCAGATCTTCATGCCAGCCTACTCTCTGAGTCAATGTTAGAGTAACTTTTTATGACATCATTCTCTTTCTGGCACTCCCTTGTTTGAAATACTTCAATATATTTTTTCCAGTAGAATGGTGTCTCAACTCCTCAGCTTGGCCTGTGATTGTCTTCACAATCCTGGATTTGCAATGCCTTTTTAGTGTCACCTCAGCCACCCCTCCACTATGCTGTCTTTTCTACCTAAGTAGTTTGTGCTGGAGCATGTGTACTTTCACAGCTCTGTAACTTTGCCTAGCCCATTCTCTCTATGTGGAAAGCCCTCCCTCTCCTGTCTAGGTAATGAACTTCTCCTACCCCTGAGGCAAATTACAAATGTACCCTGCTCTCTAGCAATCTTTCCAAGGCATTTTTAATGTATCTCCTTCATTAAAACTATTTTTTTAAATGATTGTGTCTGTCTCTTGAAAATGTGAGCTTTTTGAGACAAGGAACTTTGGATTATTAATCTCAGTATCCTCTGTACTTGGGTAAATGTCTAATGCTTAATATATGTTTGTCAAATTAAGTCTTCTATGGTGGTATGAACAGAGAGTGAGGGAGCTTTGAAAGGGAGCATTTGGCAGGGGAGTTTCATAAATTCATTCAACAAATATGTATAGAGGACTTAAAATGAGCCATCCATTCTTCTAGGCACTGTGGGTAAAAGTGAACAAACAGGTGAGTAACTTACACTTGTGAGACTTAGCATTCTATACTAGTGGGAAAAGACAGATACAGTGAGTTTAGCAAAGAATCAGTGCCCAGAATAAATGAAAAGATGCGGGTGTAAGACATAGTGAGTGATGAGGGTCAGTGATAAACTGCACAGTACATGACCCACCCAAAGGCATTTATTTGAACTCATGTTAAAACAATATCTATAACAGTGGCTACACATTACCTGGCTCACTAAACATATGCTAGGGCCATATTTGTTCAGTGGACACCTCTTTGTTGTCTTTGTTTTAAAGGCATCTTTGTTCCAGGTCCTGTTGGAGAAGCAGGAAGAGACAGTAGACCCCGGAACCTTAGCAGAATGTATTCAGTCTTATTCCCATCAGCCTTGAGGACAGCACCTCACTTTGTCCTACCCTTTTTATGATGTGCTTACAGCTTTTATGATATTTTCTCAGCAGCCACAAAGGTGTCCTGAGCAAGTAGTCTACTTGTGTTTTTTGGAAAGAATAGCTTGTGAACAGGAATAGAAGTTCTCCAGCAAGGAGAGCTCAAAGGGGACCAAAAGAGTGTGCGCTCTCTCCAACCCCACTCAGAAATTTTGGTGTGTTAAATAAAAAATAGCTTCTCCAAACATCTTTTTTGAGGCAACAGAGAACAAATAAGTATGCCATTAATATGTATGTGTATGAATAGATGGCAGAAAAAATAATATTTTAAAGTTAAAAAGGCACTTAAAGATCATTCTAGATTAAGCCTTTTGTAAACAGACAGGAAAACTAAAGTTCAGTTATGTACCTGAATATATTAAGCAGTGTTCATGCTTGTCCATCTCTTCTCCCCCATGTTGGCAGTCAAGGGTTTCAAACAACAGAAATGGATTGGGGGCCCTGACCAGCAAATTGTGTTTTTCCAAATTTCTTTCTTTTTTCTCTCCCCCCGACCGCATCTTCTTTATGCAGGTATGTGTTTTTCTGAATTTCTGTAACCTAAATAACATATTCTTAATAAGGAGGAGAGCTATGAAAGAGGTAGCTGGAGGTGGGTTTAGGTTAATGTGAAGGTATGAGGATGGTGCATAGAGTACATTTAACTGCAGCCTGAAAATTAAAGCCAGGGGTTTGCAGAATTATTAAGTTCTGATAGTGTGCAGGAGAATAGCATTGTTGATTTTTGTTCATTTGTTTTTCGTTTTTTGTTTTTTTTGAGACAGAGTCTCTGTCACCCTGGCTGGAGTGCAGTCGTGCTGTCTCAGCTCACTGCCACCTCTGCCTCCCGGGTTCAAGAGATTCTCCTGCCTCAGCCTCCCAAGTAGCTGGGATTATAGGCACCCGCCACTATGCACAGCTAATTTTTTTTCTTTTAATTTTTAGTAGAGACAAGGTATTACCATATTGGACAGGCTGGTCTCGAACTCCTGACCTCTGGTGATCCACACACCTCGGCCTTCCAAAGTACTGAGATTACTGTGCCCGGCCCATTTATTAATTTATTCATCCATGTATTCATTTCCTCATTTACAAATGCTGAGCCCTCACTACTGCTTACTTCTTGGAGGACATAAGGTGTCAGAATGCTCCTCCATCCCAGGACTCACAGTCCCATGCAGGAGCCAGGTATGCAGGCAGATTATCACAATGCACTGTGACATGCGAGCATTCGTGTTATTCCTGAAGAAAAGGAAAGCCCACCTGGACTCTGAAGGCAGTTTGCTCCAAGTCAAGTGCCATATTAAAAATACTTTACTGTACCCTAACAGTGCTGTCTGTGCACTAATAATCCTCTGAAGAACCTTTTTCCCTCTAGCAAAAATAACCTGCTTAGAAGATATTGTGGAGAGGTTTTCTATTTCTTTTGAAGCTATAACACCCTCCAAATGACGTACTCTGTGTTTCTGTTATTCTGTTCCCGGAAGGACCGAGGCTCCTGAGTCATAAGATGGCAGTCATTCTCCACAGCCATTGGCTCCCGGGAAGCAGGCATTTCCATCGTCTGCAAAAGGAAGAATTAGCCGCCTGCTTGAATCGACCGTATGTGTGTTGGTTGAGAGTTGTGATGAGACGTACCCCTGACAAGAACTGAGTTGCCCAGCCAGCCTCCCTTTATCAGATGGGCCAGTGCCAATCATCATTGTTCTCGCAAGGTGATAGCAGGAGTTGTTCCCTGTTAGAAGATGGTGGCATTCTGGCAGGGTCACCGTGGTGTTAAGATGCATAGCATTTGTCAGGTTTGCCTAGGACTTCTGGAGGTTTAGTTATGAAACTTGTTAATTGAGCTATAAATATAGCTGCAGCCTTTGCCTTCCAGTAAGGCAGTGTGTTAATTTGGGTTTGGCAGGGGGATGGTGCAAGCTGCCAATGTTATGTTAGGATTAGTAACGTGCAGTACATTTTAACTCCACTTCCCCATGTGCCACGCGTTCCTCCTCTGTTTGTTATCTTTGTGAGGGAAGAGAGAAGAAGAGAAAGCAAGCTCATCATCATGGGCATCTCACATTAGGGATATTTATCTGTGGGCCTGCTTTTTACCCCATAGGTCTCCAGATAGAGTCAGAAGGAGAAATGAGGAAACCCATACGCATGATTCCAGAGGGCACAGCCACAGCCTTCTGCCTAAGATTAGTGTAACCCCAGTTGAGAACAGGGGTGTATTTGCTCTTGCTCCCTGCGGGGAACCCCTCCCTGTAGTCAGGATCTCTCTCTCTCTCTACTTTAAGGTGAAAGTGATCATCATAAATATATATTACCCTTTTTATAAAAAGCACACATAGAATTAGAGGTGGAATGGACTGGATTTATTTGCTTGTTTGCTTGTTTCTTCTTCAATGAAGAAGGGTATTAAATGTGTCACTTGCTCATCTGACTGAGAAAATATGTGAGAATTTTAAACCAGACAGAAGAGCAACTTTGGTTGCATACTTTTACTCACAGAGGAAGGGAGGTGAGGCTGATGAAGCAGTTATTTTCATGACCCTTTAGAGATGCTTGATAAGTATTGAATGAATGAGTGGATGGGTCTCAAACAGCTTTAAAAGAGTGGCCTTTCAGTTAACTATGTCTGCTTTCTTTTCTGAAAACACATCAGTGACCTGGAAATAGGCTGGTAAAAATGTGGAATCCTGTTTGTTGGCAATGCCGTTGAGGAAAGAACTAACTTCCAACTAAATAACACTGAACATTTTTTTTTTTTTCCTAAAGCACCTGGCTTGAGTAGAAATATGAACGATTTAGAAGCCTAACATCCTGTGTGGGTTTCTCGGGAGACAGTGCTGATTGCATTTCCCTGGTTATAAAATGTTACAGAGAGATCAGCTTGAATTAAATATTCTTCGTTTTTCATTCAGCTTTCCACTTCTTGGGCATGTCTGTCACCTCCGATAAACAGAATTTTCCACTTGTTTTTGTTGTTTTGTTTCTTTCTTTGTGTGTGTGTGTGTGTGGTTTTAAGGAGCAGAGAGTCTAATAGGCAAGAAGTGAAGGGAGAAGACAAAAGGAAGAAGCTCCCTTGTACAGAGACAGAGGGAGGGGGCTCTATAGCCGAAAGAGGAGGTCCCCCTGTTGTTTTGTTTCATTGGAGTGCTATGTCTTTCTTCCTTCTTGAGTTGAACTCTAGAAATAAAGATGTTATATCATGGACACAGAAATGTGCTCAACTCTAATGAAGATTGTATTATTATTATCAGTTTTTTACAGTGAGACTGTAGCCTGCCTTAACTACACCAGCTGTTAATTGTATTTCTCTTAAGTCCTTTTGATATTCATTTGAAATGCATTTTATAACTCATCTGGTAACCTTGCTGCTAACCAACAATTTTAGTCTGACATTTGAATACAAAGAATTTGGGACAAGCCACAGTTGTACATGGAAACTTTTAAAACAATGTCTCCCTTAATGTATTCCTTACTGAAAAACATTGTGAAGAAATGATTATAGCCTCACTGAATTCTGACATGCTGAAAAAATGTCTGTTCATTCTTTGAAAATTTCTACCAACTTAGTGATTGTGAATTTAGAAAACAATAATAATAAAACAGCCACAGGCTATACCAGGGAGCCAGCCTTTCCTCCACTCCACCCTGTTCACAAACTTGACACAGCCTGGACCAATATTAATTCCAACTGTTTGAGGTGGACAGTGAGTGGGTTCTATTCACAATGTGGTTCCTTTGGAGACTGAAGAATCTGGAATCAAATTGATAGGATTATTAAAGTCTGAAGCAGGCTGCTATGGGCAGTTGTGGGCTTTTGTACTTAGGCACCAGGCCGAGTAGGCAAGTGTGAGCTGGAATCTAGCCCTGGTACTGCTTGCCAAGCTGCATGCTCCAGCCTGGGGCTGCATCGACCGGGAGGAAAGGGCCATTCTGCAATTCATCTGCCAGGGTGGAGTGCCTTTTTGTAACTTGCACAAAGATATACAGTGCGCTAGAGGTGGCCTTGGCTGGAAATAACTGTTGTGGGAGATCCTATCTTCCCCATTGCTGTTGTGTATATGAAACACTCCTGGACTCTTAACAACCCCTTCATTAACCCACCCCTATTAGTGAGAGGAGAGATGACTTATCGATCTGATGGCAGAATCTTGAAGGAGAAACTAAACATGGGCATCTCTATCCCTTTCCCCTGTCTCTCTCTCTTTAGGGAACTAGCTGCCCATAGAGAGCATACATCCTTTAGGTGGATGCAAGAGGTGAGGAAGGGAGGGATGAGAGGCCTGACTCAGTGGTCTTGGAAATTGGAGTCAAATTCCAGGAAGCTCGGCTGCACATCTCTCCCAACCTTGCTTTCTTCAGTAAGTAAGGTTCTAATTTGGCCCCCATCTGCTCACTTCTTTGTCTTGTTTTTTTAGTTGTTATAGAATTCAGGAAAAGGGGTGCTATTTATTGAGCTCCCAAGAAGATCTTAGAGACCATATAATTCCCCATTTCCCTCCACACCCACACTTATAACAGAATTGTTCATTCCAGCAAAAGCCACGAACTAGTGGGCCATTGGCCAAATGCAGCCTACATCATATTTTGTTTGGCACAGAGAGTGTCTTTTTGAAAATAATTGCACCAACATTTAAAAATGAGAGATTGCATGTGCACATCAAGAATTCTGACCTTTCTTAAAAAATAAAATTGGAAAATCTGGCCACATCGGTCCTGCCTCTCCACATGGCAACAATCAGCTAGAGTTGTACTCCCTTTTCCATGGAGCATTTACTCTCCAGTTTTCCTCTGTCTTCTCCTTTCTCTGTTGGCTCATGGGCTAAGGCTGGGTGTCAGCCACCATTTATCATTCCTCTCACAGTTTTTGTTTAGAAGTAAATGAATGTCCCTTTATTCTTATCTCCCTTTCAAAAGTCGATTGAGAAGTCTCTATTTATGAAAAAACATGGGAGAGAGCAAATGTCTTTATGGAACCATAGATTATTTCCATATGTTTTACACGTTTTTTTTTTTTTTTTTTCCTGGATGATTCACATATTATGCCACCTACCTGGCTTCTGTAGATATTTGGGATTTCTTAGTGAAAGTCTTTATGCTTTTCTTAAAATACAACAAATGAAAAGGAATTCACTGCTATATGGAAGCTCTTCCGTTTCTTAATACCTGCTCCCTGCACCTTGCACACAATGGTATTGGCTCAGCCACCTCGAGCCAAATGAAGAAATATGCTGCTGGTAGCTCGTAAGGTGTTCACTAATATTTATTGTCCTCCTTTTGGATGTGGTAGATTTCACCTTCTCTAAACCCTTAAAGTTAACCATGACAGAGCGACTCGCATCAGCCAACAAAATGGCCACAGAAGGGATAGGTTATTTTCAGAAAAAACTTGTGAGAATCAGTGTGAAGTGAACAATTAGCCTCTCTCCTTCCTGTCTGTGAACAGGACTCTACAGATAACAAAGGCTCCTTCAGCCTGTGTGCCTGAGCATGTTGAGTGTCTCAACCCTCACCTTCACATCACTTCAGATCAGAGATGGACAGGTAGTGCTAGTGAGGGTGGAAAAAAAGAGCTTTGTTGTTTTAAGTCCCTGAAATTTTAAGGTTGTCCATAGTATTGCAAGCCTGGTCTATATTGATAGATACACCACTTCTTCCGTTTAGCAGTTCTGGTATTTGAAGATCATTCCGTTGCCTTTATTTTATGATTCTCTGGAACAAACTTCCATTGGATACATGCATGATGTATTTTCTAAATATGCTCCAAGGTTCCATCCCATTCCATTGAAGAAAATCTTTCTTAAGATAATATTCCTATGGTCAGTGCTGCCAATAGCTGCAGAACAATCCAGAACAAGAAGTGAAATCTGCCTCAAAGCCAGAAAAAGAACATTGTGACCCATTCCTTATTCAAGAATATGTCACATTGGGCCTGTTTGCTATTTTATATGGCCCTGGGTTGTCTGTGATAGGGGCACCAAGAAACGTGTTGTAGAAAACACAGTTACCATCCATCGCTGAGAAAAATTGAAGGCATTCTTCAAACTTTCCAGCTCCCCACTGAGTTCCTGCCATGCCTGAAAGTCTCCAAACTGTCCTTGAACTTGCTGCTGTATTCAGCCTTTATCTGAAACCCTACACTTGCTTGGTGGAGTGAGTTCCAAGGTTTACTGACTAGTGTGAAACAGTGTAGTCCCTTTATTGTTTCTGAAGAACATCTTCTAAAATTCAGGAAATACACTCTTGTTCTAGTACTTTGATAACTGTATAGGCTTGAACTCTATAACCTTTTATTTCATGAACCTTCCTTGTCCTACCAAAGGAAAAGAACATATTTTCCATTTGGGGGTTATTTACAAGGATTTAAAAACATTCTTCATAACTCATCAGAATTAAAACATTATCCAGTATACTATTTTTAAATGAATTTTATCCATCAATCCATCTGTTTACCTATGTTAGCGTCTCCTTTTCTGTTTTTGTCCCAATGTGTGTTTGGATGATGTGATGAGTAGCAAGGAGGAGCTAAATGAGAACTGCAGAGAGGAAACAAAATCGCTGTTATTTTTCCTTATAAGCCTTGTAGTCTCTCCCCTCTTCCTAGTCCCTATTCAGGAGAACAGAGAGATGAAGGCTGAAGGTTCCAAAGGTCAGTGTGATACACTGAGCTCATCATAGATATTTCAGTGGGAAAACCATTTTGATCTCCCGCCTGCTGATTATAACTTTGGGTGAGGTACAATAGGAAGAACTTGAAATTCTGCAGTAAGAAGGTTCCAGCTCCAGCTCTGGAGGTAATTAGGTCATTTGGCTTGTCTAAGCCTCACTTTCCTACTTTGTAAGACTTTTACTCTATTTACCTCATTGAGGTCACCCGAGAGTCCAGTTCAACACAGATGCATTCCCTTAAAGTGGACTGCTATGAATGTGCTAAACTGTTTCATTTAGGATTCTTTCAGGCTTCTGGGCAAGTAGAGGCATATTTTTAGAAAAGTAAAATTTTCCCAAAAACTTTTTAGAAGGCCCCTATTGGCCTTCAGTCCCTGCCATTTCTCCCTCTCTGACCCTTTTCAGGCAACAGTGCCAAAGAGTCCTAGTGAGGCTTGTCTCCAGCACCAGGTAATTTTTACATCTTTCCCAGCTTCAAATGCAAGCCCCTAAGGAATTTAGTCTCCCTATGCCCCTCCACATACTGTTTGCTGAGTTTATGTGGGAGGTCCCTAAGGTTATACAACCTAGAAGAGCTGATGTCTGAGACCGCAAGAGATCGAGCTTCTGGCTTTGCTCAGAGATTGGACTTTTCTGGTGAGCGGGGCCTCAGTGGGAGGATCATAATGCACTGGGAGCAGTAAGGGACTAGAAGGAAAGGAAGGCTTCCAAGTGCTGAGGGCAGGCCACATAGCCACCAGAATCTCTTTTCTTTCTCCACAGTGGGACGTATCCCTTCACTCTATCTCCTACTTGTGTCACCAGGGACATACATTTTCTATTTGCAAATCAGACAAACGAGATTTAAGGATTTCTAGGGCAGTCCTGAGCACTTGGTTGGTAGTATTTTCTTTGGGCAGGGACTAGCCACTTTCCAGCTTATTTTCTGGATACTCAGAAGTTTCCCAAACGTTACTCTGAGGGCCGTGTAGAAATACACTCTTCTGTCAGGCTTTGGTTTCTGAAGTGTGAATTCCTGTGACTCATGGCTGTCGTCTTATTTCTCATTTTTAAAAAATGAGAATTATGTGGAAGCCAGACCAACTGTTGTGGACTGAATTGGTAAAAGAAAAAGAAATTGGATTCCAGGTGATCCGGTCCATCCTCTCTGAGAAAGCAGATTGTGGATGAAAACATGGGTATAAATGAATCAACATATATTACCTTTTTATATGTCCTCCCATCATCAGTGTGTTCGTAATAGGAATATATAAGCTGGAGGGAAGACTTTGTAATCTATGCCTCAGATTTATTTGCTCTCCCTGGAGTCGCTGCTTAACTAACCTTGCCCTGCCCTGCACCATCCTTCATCCTTGCAAAGTAAATAAATGGAGTTCCCCTCAGCTTCTTTTCTTAATTAGCTATCAAAATTTGAGGTGTCACCCAGACTTTGAAGTCCCCTCTGACTCTGTTTTAAGAACGTGGGGGTTGTCTTGCTGCCCTTGGCCAACTCTTCCCCTCTCCTATCAGTGGTCTCCAAGTTGAATGCAGCCGCACACGCGTTTCCTGCCTGGCTCCCACCACCAGTTTCAGAGATGGCGGAGCTCCTGGCCTCTGTTTGTATATAGAGCTGTCTGAAATGCATTCGGGATCTCTTGAGGTGAAAAGAGTTATATAAACAGAGAATGTTATTATGGATTCTTACTACAGATGGAAATGACTGGGTATTCTCAAAATAAATAACATTTCACATTTTTATAGATATGTAACATAATATGCATGTGTGTGTGTATTTATATTCTTTCCATCTTGAATACACAGCCTCTCCTTCCTCAGCACTTGGATAAGCCATTCATTTTGCCTCCTGCTTTTTTGATTCTCTTCTTAAGAATTCATTTAATTGTTGCCAGCATTTGGAGAGTTAGGATGAAGCGGTTATAGGCTTCCTGCTAGCTCCCGCCAGATAAGCCTGCCGTGGCTGTAGCAGTTAGGAGAGCTGAATGCTGAAAACACTTAAGTTCTGTTTTTCCACTTCCCCTCTAAAGAGAGATCAATCGGCTAGTGGCTCAGCGTAATTACAAATGGAAACTTCCTAGAAGAGGTGCCCAGAGTTAGAGGATTCAGTGTAAGGCACCTAGACCTCGAAGTTATTTGTTTAGACATAGTGAGTACCCCCTCCCCCTTTTATTGATTCTGTATATTTATTTTCTTTGAGCTCCAGAGGACATAGCATGCCATATCTCATTTACATTAATCTACTTTCAGTTAAACAAACAAGTGAATGTAGGTAAATGAATGATAGGATTATCACTTTCATAACGGTGCCATTTCCACAAGGAAAACCCCAAGTATTGGGACCCCATTGGGACCCCATGGCAGAAAGGAGCAAAGATGCCAAAAATTTATCCTGAGCCAGGGATGAGGAAGATTGGCATCCACAAGTCCAGGCAACACAAGGCAGGCAACAGCTGGCTTTGCCAGCTCCACCTGGCTCCAATAAAGGACTGGCTGCCATGCTTGGCAATGGCTGGTGGGAGAGACAGACAAAAGCCAACTTCCCCGAGGCTGGCCAGTTCTGGTGGAAGAAGGTGGAGGAAGGAGAGGTAGCTGGGTGAGAGGGCCTCAGGCCCTCAGTATGGTGCTGAGAAAATGACTGAGTTGGGGGAATTCAGGCCAATTATAGAGTGATCCTTTCACACCCAGCCATCTGGAGATGCCTGTAAGGGGACTGAGCCTATAATTGGGAAGCTAACCTAAATAACAACTTCCAAATTTTAAGGAGATTTGATAAAATTTTTAGCTAAGTTTTACTGAGTGTCTACTACGTAAACAGACTTTTTGATAGGTGCTGTGGTCAATAATAACAATAGTCATAATGATGGTGGTAACAAGATGATGATGATGGTATATTGTTAAACTTTAATGAGCACTTACTAGGTGCCAGATTGTGTTATGTACCTCAGCCCCTTTGATTCTCACAATCTTCTATAACATAGACATTGTTACTATCATCCTCCTTTTAAAATGAGGAAATCAAGACTTAGGGAGTTAAAGTAATGTGCCCATGATCATAGAATTAGATGATGTTGCCGGAATTTGAACCCAAGCAGTTCAACCCTTAATCTCTATTCTAGACTAGGTTGGAAAATATATGGGGTTGTACTTAAGGAACTAATAGTCTAGTAAATAAGAAACTACATAATAATGATGATGGAACTAATTAATAGTAAAAATAATAATACAGTAGGACCCCACAGTAATGCACTCTACAACAAAGTAAATTCAGATATAACACACTTGAATATTGGATTTCATTCCTGGCTTTGAACTCACGCTAAAAATTAACTGCACAAACACCTAATCTATATTTTTAGAATTATTATTTTTTGGATCCCATTCAGAGTGATCTGGAGGAATATCGCTATATAGAATTAGTATAACAACAGTAGTAATAGCTGATTTGAATAGTATAAAAGAGTAGCTGGTTTTTATGAACCACATACCATGAAGCCATTAATTCTAGTTCTAGTTGTAAGTAAATAATGTTATCCCTGACAGAGAGATGAAGATCACGAAGCTTACGTGATCTGCTCAAAATTGAGTAAGTTAAGTGGAGAGCGAGGATTGGAATTGACTCAGAATGAGTCTCAATCCAATGCTTGCTTCACTATGCCATCTATATTGTCTCTCTCCAATAAAATAGGATATATGAAAAGATTGCACATGGTACAGTTACACAGAGGAGAGAGCATATTTAATTTTAAGGAACTGGTTTGTATCAGAGAGAGAGCTAACATTTACTGAGTTCTTACTATGTGCCAGTCACACTACTGAGCATGTAGACTGTATTCTTTTATTTAATCTTTGTAAAAACTGAGTCAAGCATTATGGATGAACAAGAACCATCCAGATAGACTGTGGATGAGAGGTAACTAGTCTAAGATGAGCGAATAGTATGTAGAAAGGCCTAGAGCCATGAAATATCATGGTGTGTTTGGCAGAGCTAAAATCATTTTGGTGTTACATGAGCATAAAAGATAGTGCAGAAAGGCAGTATGTGGTTGTGGGAGAATAGAAGATAGTGGGGATCGGAGATGGAGTTATAAAGATAGAACTGTGATGACATTCTGAATGGCCTTGGACCTGGCCCTTGTCCTACAGATAATATTTGGGTGGCAGAGTCCTGGAGGGAGAAACAAGTCCAGGTAGAAATTTAGTTTTCTCAAAAAATCTTGAAAGGTGGAGCTATTATCTCATTTCATTGTAATCCGTAAGGAAACGTGATGCCCAGATAGAAAGAGGAAAGAACTTAGCCAAGATTTTGCAGTTTGCAAATGGCAGAGCTGGGCTTCAAACCCACTTCTCTCTGGCTCAAAAGCCCACATTTCTTTTACTATCCCAAGATGTATTACTTTACATAGCTCAGTTCTAGAGCTTGGAAAGGAAATGAATAGGAAGAAGGTAGACAGAAAGTGCTCAGCAACTTCAGATCAACTTACCCAAGACTGTCCTTGTGTTGCCAAAATAAATTGCTTTTTTCTTATAGATTTTTATTAAAATTACCAATGTTACCATTGCCACTATGAATTTTAAAAAGGTCAATCAAGAAAGATGATATTGTAAGACGGAGTCACACAGAACCTGAAGAAAATGATCAAGTAACAGTAGAGCCTCTCTAACTTCTGTCACTAGCTAGGCTGCGGCTATTTACATTTAGAAAGTAGGGCTTCCAAGAATTGCTGGTGCAGGTCATGCATGCACAATGATACCCAGTGAGGAGAAAAATCTTCCTGGCAATTGACTCACCTGTCCCAGCACTGAGTTGTTTCTACCCTGAGGAAAGGACCCATTTTTCATACATAGGAGCCATATAGGTTAGCAGAAGTCATCGTCATGAAAGAAGCATCAAGAAAGTGGCAGTTCCCATTAAAAGTTTTAGCTGGTCTCCACATTTTACATAAAAAAGCACCACTCCACCCATTGTTTGCATAATTTCAGCAATGCTAGCATTTAACTTCTAGTTTAATGATATGTTCAACCTTTACCCCAAATTATTGTTTACCCTCCAAAGCTTTTGATTTTCTTGATTGACGCTCCAGATTATTTTGTTTGGTTTTGTTTTTGCCTTTATTTTATCCTAATAAGTGTGGAAAAGAACTGCAGCACAAGAGTCTGATGGTTTGCTCTTCTACTCAATATTTAGCAGAACTATCCCATATTGGTTACTTTCTCAGAATTCCAATTTACTCAGCTTTGAATTGAGGATAATAATACCTACTTCCCAAGGATGTTTAATGGGAAGTGTCTGACTTGGAGTGAGACCTAAAAAGTGGTCATGATTATTGGGGTGTTGTATAATAAACAGTCAAGATTACAAAGGTGTATCTTCACCCAACCTGGCTTAAAACTGCTATCATTCCAGATCCCCCCAAGTGACAGGTTTACTACAAGGACAAATAATGAATTATGGATTCAAAATGGGCAAGTGGTAAGGGGCATATAAGAACTCATTTTCCAGGTGGCCTGACTCGACACCATCTCCAAACCCTATTTTTTTGATAGGTTTTTTTTGAACCTTTCCTTGAAGGAAATCCAACTAGTTTTTTTTAAATCATAGTTTTAATAGTTTATTATAGTTTTTTATTATATTTATATGTATGAAACTATACAATAAATTGCATGTAATATATATTTAGATTATACATTAATGTAAGTATCTTCTTGTCTCTTACAAGTCTTTGCTCAAACGGATTAATACCCTCTCAGTGTGGTCTACCTTGACTCACTACCACACTCACTATAAAATCCAATCTTGCCCACAAAACACCTTCTCCCTTTCCTGATTTATTTTTTTCTTTCTTTAGCGTCTCTCACATTCTCATATGCTACATAATTGTTGTTTTGTTCATGTTTTGTTTACTCTCTCTTTTCCACAAGAATATATGCCCCACGAGGGCAAGGATTTTGTTCTTTTATCTTTCTTTTATCTTGGTGGCCTTTTCTCCAGGGCCTAGAAGAGTGCCTGGAATTTGTAGGACCTTTATGTTGAAGAAATAAAATTATATTATGGCCGCTTTCCCCCCTAATTTCTAGGACCTGAGAGTTTTCATATTTTATTTAAAGTTGTCAATAAAATGCTTTTTTTTTTTTTTTGGACAGTTGATACACCTACAGACATAGAGGTCCTAATGAGCATCTCAAAAGTTTACTTGGCCCGTCATTTATGAAAACCAAAGTAATTTCCCACTTGTCCAGAATGATGCATTTTCTCCTAGAATGAGAAGCCTGAAGGTTGCCTCTGCCTATTTCATGAAAAGGAATAAAATTTAAAACTATCTCTTCCATCTATAAACTTTTCCCACCCTATAGATTATAACATCAATCTGAGATATTGTGTAATGGATAGTAATTAAAGGCTTAAATCTTGACTCAAACAATGCAGTAATGCTGCTCTGAAAGGGGAAGAAAAACTAAGGTCCGTCTCTTCCAAATCTCTCAATGTGGAAGTGCTTGTTTGTAAATTGTCAACTCTGTGTGTATGTGTATATATTTCTTTTTAAGTGATGATTATTTTGGGCAAGTAAAGAGCTTTGATTGCATCATCTATGCATAAAATTAGTATGAAAGTAATGAGTTTTTTTTTTTTTTTTTTTTTTTGGTGATTCACTGAATTGTCAGGTGCTAGTTAAATGGCTAAGGCAAAGTCAAGTGACAAAGATTTTCTTAAATCTTTGTTTCAAAGTAATGTAATGGAAACACATACATTTCAATATGATTGTGTTAAAGAAACAATGAGCAAGACAGCATATAGATGTGTGTGGGTCAAATGGGAGGATGGGTAACTTTAGTATAGGGAAATATAGTGCATATTCAAGATCATGGACAGTTTAATCACATACATATAAATAGGGACAACTCAGTTTATTTGTTGACTTATTGCTTTTATATTTTATCCTGAAACTCTACTCTATTTTGTTTAATTGACAATGGTTTCTATTTCCCTCTCCTTGAGTAACTATTTTTCATTCCTGAGTTTGGGGGTGGGAAGAGGCTTAAAATATCAGTAAGACAAATGGGAAGAAAGGCAAAACTATCTTTGTCTGCAGGTTATATAACCTGTGTTTATTATTTTTATAAGGGATGAAGATATAGCCACTATAGTATTCAGAAAAAGGGAATCATATTGGTTGGTTCTCATGTGTAGGAAGCATTTCAGGCTGAACATAGTGAACTTACTAGAGTGCTATCCTCAGCTGATGGAAGCTGAGCTTATGTTGTAAGCAGTGCATATTATTGTATAAAATTTACTGCAAAGAGGAGTGATATGAATAGAGAATGTATACAGTAGCTTACTGCATGCTAGCAGGTCTTTTCTGGGCTCCTAAATGTTAACTGGATAGTAATGTAAGTTATTACACTCATTAAATTAGGCCACAAACAAGTCAACAGTGATTCAGCAAAATGGCTTTGTTTGTATAGTGCAAGGAAGTCTGATAGATATCCAGTCACACATTTATGGCTAAATGGATGAAGATGTTAACATTACAGCCTAATAAAAACCCCATACTGTGTGATTAAATAAGAGGGAAAGCAGTAAAAAAGAGAACGCGTAATGACGGTAACATGTAGGTCAGTTACAATTTAATTGTCATTGCACTTCATTGCTAACATATCAATTCTCTGCTGCTTAGCTGAGCAGAAAACAACAACTTAACATGTACACTGGGCCCACTGACGAGTCGTCAAACCCCCACTTCCATCACCTGCTTTTGACTACTTCCTTAACAACCACATGAAGTCTTCCTGCTTTAATAGGATAATCTTGCTGAAAGCTCCTGCTGATTGTTTCTTCCTATGCTCAATGCATCAGTGATCAGTAAATTTACTTCACACTCTACATAGATGCTAAAATTAGATTGTTTGCATTACAACTTTCAATACTTCTGCAACAAGAAACACCTGCCTGCAGATTTATATTGTTTTGTTTAATGGTTTAAAATAAAGATAGCCTCACAGTGGCGATACCTTGATGTACTATATCGGAGGCACACAATGGCTGATCATTTTTCTTACTTATCCAATTTGTACTGTATTTCTTGCCATATAAGGTATAGCTTCATTATCATTAATTGCAGCTTTAGAAAAACCGAGGAAGTATTTATTCTTGCCAACTTTGCTGCAATTTTACTTATTCAATGCAACTAAGAAATGAGGGGGGTAGAAAAGCGCAGTATATTTAACATTTTTTCCCTGAATCTGGATAATTCACACAGATCTCAAAGGGGCTTTGGCACCTTTTTAAAATGTTAGCTCTAAAGAATTGTCTGCCTAGCATACTTATTCTGATCTATAGTAAAGACTTAACCGAGTACATAACCAAACTATTAATTCAGGTGCCTAAGGTGACATTTTTTATCCAGCTTAGCGTAGTCTATTCCATATAGAATAGAGCACAGCTCTTGGTATAAAAAATGATCCAGCAGAAGCTAGATAACTTTATTAGAATGATTAGAAACATCAACATTTTTTTTTTCTCATTTCAAATCTCATTTTAATTCAGATTTCTGGGAATCAGGCCCATAGATTCCAAATGTCGCAAGTATGTTCTACTGGTAGGTTTTCTTCCCTCTGCACCTCATTTTACCTATTTAGATGGAATCATGTGTCATCTAAGGGCAAGAATAAGGTCCTGGAGTTCAAGATCATGGACAAGCAGAGCAAAATCCCCAGGAACAAATTCTGTCTCTAGAATGATATCTAGAGGCAGTCTCCAAACAATGAGAGTTATTAGTGATTTGGGAAGAGCTTCGTGGTTACCTCTAAGACTGGCAGCTTATGAATCTCCAATTCTGATTTAAGGGTCAGTAATTGATAGATACTAATCCAAGATTGTAATCGCTAAGAAAACATTTATAAGAAAAAAGGGATGAACATAAGGAAGGCATGTTTCTTCTTTATGCACTATGGATGGAAATTCTTTCTTTGAGTTCAACCAGGGAAAGACCAAAGTAGTACAGTAGTTTTGGTTTCCATGGTGCTACTTATAAAGATTATGCAAAGTGTTTAATGAATAAGTAACTCCTCTTAACACTCTGTGGATGAAACACTTAAGAGATTTGGACAAAAATAACAATATGAATAAAAAGTTATATGTGGTGGTCCAAATGCCTAGTTATCTGCATATACCCCTGTCTACTCAGCTGCACCAGGAAGATGGCTGTCTTCTATTAAGAGTACTCTTTCATATCCTTTCTAATAATAAGTACAGGCCAAATTTGTTCCTCTAGCATAGACAACTTCTTATCATCTTGGATAATCATGCCTAGTGGAATTGGTAACACTCAGACTGCCTAGAAAATGAACCCTAGCAATATGCAAAGTTGCTTATCCAGGTGAACATTCTGCAGATGCTCCAGAAAGTGAGGGAGAAAGCTGAGGAAGACCTGTCATCGCAGAACTATCCAATTAGAGTTTTTATTGGTGAGGGTTCTCTTCAGCCTTTTATTTTAATTCATTTGTTGAGTGCCCATATACATTTCTCTCTGTCCCCATGCGAAATAAATTGTAAGTAAAAGACTCATTTTCACAAGTAACATATATTTTCTGGGGGGTTGGGGGGAAAATGCATTGATTTTTCTATAAAAATGAGCTTTGGAGATTTACAAGTGCCTGGCCAGCTAAATATAGAAGTGTGATAAATTCAAATTCACAACAATGGATTTAACCACATTATTGTCAAAATAATTTATTTAACCATGTATTAACTTATCTGAAAATAGCTGGAAGAAGGACTGGAGAAAGCTGAGTTTTCAAGTGTTTTCAGATACCACTTTTGAATCATATTTACCACTTGTCTAATTTTTAAACCTTGACTGAATAATGCCATGTTCATTTTATCTTTGAATCAAAGAGAACTTGGAAAAATTCCAAATGACAAACTATTCACTGACTTCGAGCATAGATTTATCACCCAGAATATTAACTAGCTTGATTCTTGATACTACTTAGCTGTTTTAAATGGTAAGGCCAATCAATGTTCTCTAGGGCTATTTTAGATTTGTGTCTCTCAAAGCTGTAGGAGATTAGTGTCTAAGCATGGACTGAGGGAAGCAGTGCCCCATTATGCATCGTGTGTGTGTGTGTGTGTGTGTGTGTGTGTGTGTGTGTCTGTGTGTATGTGTGTCTGTGGGTGTGTGTGGCATGTGTGTGTATGTGTGTGTGATGTGTGTGATGATGGTTTGGCAGGATGGACTTCCACCTCCAACAGCTGCCTTTTATAAGCTTATCTGAAACACTGACACAATTTTTGGAAGCTCATTAGACTTAAGAGTGATTGCAGATGAAAGAGGATGCACGGTTACTCACTGACATTCATGCCTGCTTTTTAAATCTCATGCTGTATTGTTGCGGATCTTGATTTCACACTCAGATGCTTAACCCCACATTAATACGTGTCTTCTTCCTCAAGATGAACACAGTTGCCTTCCTTGCCTGGTATTATCATTCCCCGCCAACAAAATGGATTGCAGGAAGTTTAGAGGGAGAAAAAACAACAGAGATGTCTCGAAATTTTAACCATGATTTTTCCATGTATTCCTTAATGCAATTCATATTTTTAATGCAATACGTATTTGTGAGTGCCTCCTATGTACAGCCGTGTCCCGGCACAATGTAGATTCTTCTGGGGAATTAGCTTCTTAAATAAAAAGACAGGTATTTTCATCTCCCTAGGGTCATGCCAGATGTCTATTTCTTTTTATCTTTCCTTATTAAATTATGTTTACCTGAATACATCAGGTTCATTTCACCTAGGCAGGATGTCCCATTAAGCATGACAAGTAGAAGGTTGCAAGATTAATGCCCTTCTTGAGCTTGAATTAGTGTGTCAGCATCTTTCCAGACCTAGGACCAGAGTATACAGGAAGTATTCCATAATGGACCTTAGCCTCTAACTGAACTGCTCTAATATTATTCCTATAACAAGACTACTTTTAAAGAGTCTCATTATTGGCTTCATTAGATATGTTACTTGCATCAGTGGCTGTAGTTACGTGTATAATATAGGAGAGGTTAACATAGCATATTTTTTATGTATTATACGGCATACAGCTTGAAGTAGCCAAAAGGTTTATGGCGATGTAATTGGTAGTTAGTGTGAAATTTGTAAGACAAATAGACAATATCTAGGGTAACCCCTCTAATCCTCATCTTTCAGTTTTTTACAGCCACCAAAGGGCCTCATTAAAACAGCAGTCAGCACCTTAGTGAAAAGATACAGTGCTTAGAGTGCCCAAATGTGACAGAAAATCTGCATTTTGTAAATCTGACACCTTTGATAGATTATACAGTGTGAAGCCATTTCTTCTAAGCATTATGATAACGCTTAAGGTTCTCTTCTGAATCCAACTTTGCTATATTCACCAGCTATAACAATGTGAAAAAGAGCCAATTGAATAAAATGAAGCTTAGAAGGTGAAGAGGAACCTTTTTCTATGCCACAAAGCTCTTTGCAGGCAAAGGGGCTGGAACGCAGTCGTTGGCATTTCCAAGGACCACTTAATCTTGGGGGTAACATTCCTTTAAATATGAGGATGCTGCTTATGAATACGCCAGCATTTGTGTACAACAACATGTAGGCTTCCAGGACAGAGGAATCGTAGTTTTATTTTTTATATGGGAAAGATTACTGGCTTTTCATCTTTTTTAAAACAGATTAATGTTTTACAAGGGTACCCAGGCTAAGGGAATTAATGAAAACCTTACTCTTCATTTCACAAAAAGACCCTGTGAAATCTGAGACTTCAGAATGAGGAGGTCCAATGCAAATGATGTAAAACCAAGCAAATCTTCTAATTTAGTTCTAGGTAGCTGCCAGCACAGAGCAGGACAAATGAAAATGACACCATGAATTGTAGAAGCATGACTGCAGTGATCTTAAGCAAAGACTGGCCTCCCTTCAAGCCCTCACTATACCTTTCCCCAAGCCAGAAGAGTTTGGCATTGCCCCTTTCACTCTGAGTCTCATCCCCAAGGCCTCCTTCAGAGAGATTTGTATGGACAACTGACAAAAAAGGTGGAAACTCAAATTGTAAGGTCTATAGAAGAAATAGTCTTTAGACATTCTGTTACATGTAAATGTACATTTTCATTATAGCTTCTTAGAGGAAGAAAGAAAGGTGTAGAACAAAACTTCAACATGATTTCATCTCTATATTGGCCCACGATTTGAAAATGTTTACTAATTATGATTGGGCCAAAACAGAAGGTGACTTCTCTTGAGCCCTTTGTGTCTGCCTGTGATTGAGGACTGTTCTTGTATGTATGTATTTCCAGCAATTCTTACAAAAGTAGAAAAGCCCATTCCCCACTCTTCCAAGCTTTCCATCTTTCTGGTCAAATGATATTAAAATGAAGTCTTTTGTTTTAAAACTTCTAGAACGATGACCGGACCATTTTGGCCTGTATGGTTTATGTATTTTATGATGAATACAAATTGCTCCTTAATATAGTAGTGGAGTATCTTTAGTAAAAATGGAAAAGTAGAAGAGATGACTAAAAAGCATTTTGTGTTATTTATGTTTTAACCCATAGCATAATAGAGTGTTATTTGTAAGCAGCTGTAATTCAAATGAAATAAAACATATTGACCATTGTTTATATTTTAATATTGAAAGTCTTCGAGGACAGATTGATAATCAGATTTAAACATGCCAAGGTAATTGCCTGTCTTTCTTGTTAGATATACTTAACCATATATACCTACTGAAATTTCCTTTTCAGTATTTTATGTGTACTCATTTTGAATCTATTTTCTCAAAGGGTTAGGATTTATTTTCCCATGTGATAAAAGAAATCAGTTTTCATTTAAATGTTCCCATTTAGGTATTTGCAATTATTAATAATACAGCTTACAAAAGGAAACATTTCAATGACAGGAACCTTGAAACAAATCCTTGAGAATTTGGAATGGCTATTGCTTTCTCTTATAATAATCTGGGGCCAGTCACCACTTTTGTTGAATTCAGTGTGTGGTTTCGTGTGTGTGTGTGTGTGTGTGTGTGTGTGTGTGTGTGTTTGAGGGTCAAAGCTATTAAATTTTAGTCAGTTGCTAGAGGGAGTGGCAGGCCTCTTGACTGAGAAATCTACTTGAAATTACTCTTTGGGAGGAAAAAAAAAAGATAGAAAATTGCCTCATCAGACCCATCTTTCAACCAACAAATCCTGTGACTCTCACTGTTCTTAATTGTTGACCTCTACCATCTGTGTCATGCAATGTGGTAGGAACTCTCCCTTCAAATAAAGATCCATGCTACCTCATCAGAATGTACTTGTTAAAAGTGATAATGGTTCACAATCGGTACTTAGCCATGTGAAATACAATATCCCCTTTTAAAATGTGGAGGTTTCAGGCCTAAATTAATACCTTGGTATGTAAGTCATTACATTATCTGAAAATCATTTGATATGAAAGAGAAATATCTGTGAGATGCTTTTGTTATCCAAAGGGTTTGAATTGCTGAATTTATTTAATTTGGGAAAGGGAAGTTATTGTGTGATGTCTATGGCTAATTGCTGGGAGTCATTTAGCCTTTAAAAAGCTGCCTTTACATATGTAGCACCAGCACCGGAAAATGTATTTTAGGAAGTTATATATTTTTTCATCAAGTAAACAAAAAACATTTGAAATATATCTGGCATTATATTCATGGAATTGGACTTTAAAAAATCACAGCCTTCTCCAGTGAATTATCTGAGTGTATGTGGCTTGCCTTGCCCCGCAAAATGAACTTAAAGGGGCATTGTGAATAGAATATGTGGGTTTAAAATTCAGTGGATTATTCACATCTGTTAGGTGAGAATTAAAGAGTGCTGAAATAATGTATTCTTATGTTTTAGAGCTATCACTGCCAAAGGCTACTGACTAGTAAGTATCAACATCTGTGTTACTTCTCCTTTAGATTTCCTGATTCGATGTGTCTAAACATTTCATTTACTACTGGAATTTTTAAAAGTAGTTTTAAGCCTCTGTTTGATGTACTAATTCATTGAAAGATATTATTAGCAAATATTAGTTAAGGGATTATATGTACAATTAGCCCAAAATAACATTAACTGAATGTTGTGATTCGTATTATTGAAAGGACGTCAGACTCTTGAAATGGTAAATAATGGAATAAAAATAAATAAAGGTACCTGTATTTTGACAGTGATATTCCACCTCTGGTTTCCCCATGCGCAAGCGTAAACACACACACTCTCTCTCTCCCTCTCTCTCTCACACACACAATCATTCAAATGCCTTTTCTTTCTCTGACAAAAATATTCATTAAAAACATTTCACTGTGCTGCCTTTTAATATAGCACGGGCATTCAACCTGCGCGGGAAGCTTCCTGGAACCGCACAAATACTGTGTAATTATCTGGTGGCTCCCTGCTGGCTGCTGCATATTCCAAGCACAAAGTGAGCAGCGCATTTCTAGAGCCTGACTCCTGTCTTCATTGTCCCTGCTTGGAATATGAAGCCTCACTTCATTATAGTAGACCTGATCAAACTTGATAGATTTAGCCATTATTCTTGACTGTGTCAACTTTCCACAGTTTTTTCTCCCCCTCCCCTCCTTGGGCTCTTTTGTTTTGCCACCCAGGGAATGCAGAATATTCCGAGTCTAGGCTTCTCTCTTTCTCGCCTCTTCTTCTCTTTCTTCCCTCCCTCTCTCTCTGGGCTCTCTTAATCCCCCTCCTTCTCCCTCCACCCCATTTCTTTCACTATCTCACCCCCTCTTTCTCTCCCCGCTCCCACCCAAACAAACCAAGGATTCAACAAATAATGTTCTTTCCACATCATGTGATTCCAGGAAAATAAGGCTGCAATTTTTCTCTCAATTGTCCTCTTTGGTTTTGAGTTTTCAGTTACTATAAAAGAATTCTGCAGCAATGTTGACACACAAGGCAGAAATTCTTTGAAAATCCTTTTATATTTCCTGTTAGTAGCACAGTAACTTTTGCTCTACGATGTTGTGATGGTTGGTTTTTTTTGTTTTTTTTTTTTTTTGGGGTTTTTTTTTTTTGTCTGTTTTATGACAACTTTCAAGGAGCACTTCAGAGTTCGTATTTTCAAGGATCATCCACATCAGTGTATCTTATCAAATTTTATAAATGCCGTAGTGCATTTTCTTTGCAAAAGGCGTTAGATCATTCTCTAGGCAAATACAGATGTTGATACAACTGGTTTAGCATAACAGATTGCTTGTAGTATTTGAAAGTTGCTACGCAACAATAGAGAATTATATCATAGCTCTAACAAAATTTTAAAGTATCAGAAAAATAATGCAAGCCACATTAGCATAATTAGGACCACACTGATCCCTCAAACTGTCGTGGAACAAGTTAACCAATATGTCAGGAATTGTTACTGAACTTAAAATACTTATAAGGTCAATTTATCATTACCCTAGTTAATGAATATTTTGTGGTGAGATTTAATTCCTTGAGTTTTAATTTATTTCTATTGCACATGTAGCCCTTGGGTGGATCTCGAATGCTATTTAAAAGTTAAAAAATAATGCTTAATGTTAAAGTCTGCTTATTAAGTGCAAATTATTAGTACAGTAAAAACTTAAGGGCCTTAGAAAGTCCCCTCAATCTCAAGAGTATCTCCACCCCCCAAACCACTCCCAATCCTTTTCAATTTTTATTTTTTGAAAGCAAAAGCCAGGCTCCCAACATGGTGCTTTTCAACAAGTTTACTCACAGGATTATTGTAGCTTCTGCTTTTATGCCACAGAAATAAGGTAAGATACTAGTATGGCATGAATTTAATATTATCCTGCTTAAATTTAAAATAAAATAATTATTTTTTAGAGTGGCATTTTCAGTCACACCAAAAGCTTCATGGCATCTTAAAATGTAAATTGCCGTGAAGCAACACAAAGGAGAAAGAGAAGATTTTGAAGGCAATCGCACTGATCACTTAATTCAGTAGCTGCATATCCACTTGGCATAAGGTAATTAGAGTGCCACATTGCTGTAAAGACAGAAAGCTTAGGGTCCCATTCTGACTCACCCAGACGATAATACATGATTAGAAGTCAGTGACAGATCACAACTGCTGAATGACCCACCAAGGTCTTATCAAGGGCAAATCGCATAATTAGCATGCACTTCGCTGGCAAAGGAGTACAGTGCTATTGTTCCCGCACAATCAAATTAGCCCCGCCAATGAGGTCAGTGTTCTGTGACCTTAGAGACATTTTATGTCTTATTCCCCCTTCTTGTCTCTCACATACACACGTGCAATATACATACATGCACACACACTTAAACTGAACCTAAGTTCCATGGACACTCCACACATGTTTTATAGAGGCATTTTTGAAGTACACTCCATTGACTCTTTAGTTCATCATATGTGGAATGAGGAAACTAGCTAATGTAGTCTGACCCTGGGGAACACATATGTAATGGAGCTACTTTGACATAAATTCAAGCATCTAGTGAGGCTCCGATCTCACATTATTTGCTCTTAATACGTCTGCAGCATCCCATGTGTACTAATGAAGTCTTCGCCTTCCTTTTGGCAGTCAAAATGACCTGGCTGATTTGTTCACTTTGCCTCCATCCCATCTACATTTTCCTCAAGCACTATGCATTTCTGTGACCCTAAACTTCTCTCAGAAAGGGCAAAATGTGGAAAATGGCTGAGGTCCCTCATAGCTCCAGACCATTCTTGTAGCCAGGGTACCCCCTACTGTGCCACCGATGGCCCACTGAGTATAGCTGTCATAGGGTCAGAGGCTTCCCCTGCTGGGTGACTTGTTGGTCTGTGGTCTGAAAAGTGGGCATCTTCTTTTCATTTTCAGCAATGTGGGGAATCCTGGAAGAGCTCTTCAGTGAAACGACTTGACTGACTAGCAAGGAGCCTGTTTTGTTTTCCAGTTTGAAAGTCACTTTTTCATTTGTTCTACACACTTCATCACGTGTTCACTGCACAGGAGAGGTTGGCTGGCACTCTGCACTGAGCAGAAGCATATGTTACCCTCGCCCTGCCATTTCCATCATTCCACTGTGCTCTCCCTGAACCAGGTATTATCATGGCCCACGCTCCTGGATTCCATTCTGCTGGCATTACCTGCCTCCATACTTTCTATTGATTCCTTTAAAGACATGTTTACATGCTATCAAATTAAAGCCAAGTTTTGAGTCCTCTAAAGAGGATAATGAAGATATTTTGTTCTCTTAAGAGCTAAATAATTTCAAGTTTTCATTCTTCGAATCTTGCCCAAACATGACTCACAATTTACTACTGTTAAGATAAGGCTCACATGAGCTGAGATTTCATGACATTTTCAGAAACATGTAGTCCAAATTTTAGTGCTAATGAGAAGTCTAGGGAATATTGATTTGTATAAAAGGGAGGGGCTCTGGCTTGAGGCTATTGTTCAGGGAGGGGGGCTGCCTGAGTTGTGGGAAGTTTTGGATTTGTGGTGCAATCAAGAAGCAATGGACTGAATTGAATATCAGATGACTTGGGTCTAGCCCTGGCTTTGAACTTGGCCAAGGCTTTTTTAAATTCTTGGCCTGGATGTCTTCATCTGCAAAATGACTAGATTTGGCAAGAGGCTCTCTCTGGTCTCTCCCAGAAAACATTCTGTATTTCTAAAACATGTGTGAAAGCTTTGACCAGTTCATCTGGTCATATGTACGAATCAGTTGCCGTCTTCAATGTTTGCATGTCACAGCTCTGACCATTGTAACTAATAGCAATGTTGCAGATAGTGGATGCAGATCTCGGAAATCTAACACCACAAGGAAGAGAGGGGTGTGAGTGTATCTCTTGTTTATAAGATTTCATCTTCTCTCACCCTTGACATATATATACCTTGTATAATTAAACACTAAGGAAAGGGAGAAGCCAATGAAAGCACAACTGAACTTACGTTTAAATAATATGTTTCCAAAGTGTCACTGACCAGGCAAGTTTGTCTTTGAGCCAATTAAATAATTCTAGCTCCACTTTGGCCTCTTCTGTAATTGTTGTGTTTTGTGACACTTACATGTTAATAGGCAATGCATGTTTACAGCTGTGTTGTGGTGTTCCCATGCTTCCAAACATATTTCCTTGAGCCAGTGAAAGATTTTGATTGACTTCTATTTTCTGAAGCTGAACTCTATGGATATTTTAAGAAAAGGAGATTTAAATTAGAGTTTAGCAGTATAGGGTCCTCCCTAATAATTTATTTTTAAAGTTTAGTTCATCTATTATAAATGCCTTGGTCATTTGTGCTGTATGCAGGGATAAAACTTTTCTTCTCCTATAGCACAAAGATAATTTCTAAAGGTCTTGTTGATTGTGCAAACACAGGGACATTTCCCTTCAATGAGAATTAATACTGTCTGTCTATAGAATGGCAGCAGTATTCAGCGTGCCACAAAAGTTCCTGAAAACATCGTATTTATAATGATTGTGATAAGCTATTCCATCCTCCTGGTATTTAGCCTTCATGGTAACTTCTTTTTGATGAAAAAATATAGAGAATTATGCACAAAGGAGCAGTTTTTATACTTGTAATGGAAATATTAAAAAGAGACCCATTTTTATAAATTGTCTATCTAATAGAGATTTTACAGCATCTGTAAAATATAGACACTGCATCTTGCAGCACTGTTTCTGCTGTTAGGGTGTGTGCTGATTTGTATAAGGTGTATATTTTCATATGTGTGCTCTAGGTACATTATATGTATTACATATAAATATAAATCATGGTACCCAAAGTCTCCAGGGGACCCCCCCACCCCTTAGTCATCCAGTGCAAACCATGAAAGTCCCCTAACAAACAGGATTAAAATTCACTCCTTTCAACCATCCCAGGCATTTATTCCTTCCTTTTCATTGAGCTACATTTGTCTGATTTAACAAGATAAGATTTGAGTGCTGATGCAGCCCGTTGTTAATGTAGCAGCCGCATCCACCATACCATCGACACTCGGCATCAGAGGAATGCATAAATCAGGTATTCAAAAAAAATTAGATATGCAGCACACCAGTTTTATAGTCCCAGCCTCAGAAATTGAAATGGCCCAGATTAATGTATTATATCTTACACACTGTCCGAGTGAATCAACTTTAATATATTGAACAGATTCGCAGAACAAGACTTTGTTATCTAAGGAGCACTCGGAAGAAGGAATTGACCTGAGGATTTGATTTGGTTCAGGTAGTTCATGTTGTACAGCAGCATTTGAATAGTTTCACATAAAAATAAAATTTGTATTAGAAATATTTCACATCATTTCTGGGCTCATCCACACGGCAGCTTTGCAGAGGTCCAATATTACAGAAACAATGTCCGGCCAAGATATGATTTTAACCTTTGCTTCTGACATGGCAAAACAATATAATTGTAATTTTAATGCAAGCTGCTGTTTCTCAGCAAGGCAGCTGGTACGGGCTGACTTTAACTAGTTTGGATTTTGACTGGAAATGAAATGCCCATTGAATTGCTCATACAATAGAAGCACCACAATTTGTAGCATTCCATTCCCAAAGGCTCAGTCGGGGCTGAAGCTGCTCTGTGAAGAAGCTGCTTTTTATACTGTTGGATGCCTTTCCAGGAAAGGGCCGGCCTGGAAGCAATGCAAGGTTGTGAGGACAGTATCTCTTTTCTTTGCCAGCCTGGGATAGCCATGACTTGGAAATAGTTTTGGGATTTGAACTCAGAGACGATGTGATCTTTCCCCTGATCACCTGGAATAGAGGAAGGATGGGAAGAAGAAGAGCAAACACTGAAGTCTAGAGAGAAATAATCTGCATTTGGGGAATACGTGCCAAAGTGTTTCATTCTTCTACACTTTCTTTTTTCTGTTTTAAATGCAGCCACGTTCTAGAGGGCCCTCTTTGTGTAACTGCAAGACCTGCAGGACTGTGCTCTCTTCCCAGGGTGACAATGATGGAGCCTGAAATCATTTCTTATACTTATTGGCAATGTCAGCTATGTGATCCACGACAGACTATAAACTCCACCCTACCCAGAGGTGGCATTCTATTTAATGCATTTGATAGAACAAATGCTAGCAGTAGTGACGATTTTCTCATTGAACTCAGAAAACCTTTGTTATTTCTAAAGTGTTTGGAATGAGAGAAATAGGCAGAGACAGACATTAAATGTAAAGACAGTAAATAGACACAAAACTGGTCAAACACTAGTTCCTGTTACATTTACATGTAAGGTAAACAGGAAGTCAAAAGAAAAAAAAAAGCACACTTCATCCTTAGGACAATACTACAGCCCTTATTGGCAAAGATTCTTTTGCCTATTTATTTACCGATTAGTCTTGCCTGTTTTTCATACCTTTGATTTATTCTACTTTTTAACTAAAAGGTATACTTTGATTCATTCAGCCAACCTCATAGGTAGATGGCTAATGCTCCTGGTTTTTCTGTGGTTGGTGGAGCTGTACATTAACATATCTGACATCAGAAATCTGACTATGCTTTTATGACTGTTTCTGCTTCTGTTTTCACCTACCCAATTCTCGCTTTTCATATGTCAATACTAATGTTTTTATTGACTGGGAGCCCAGACCTCAGCCCTCTTTCACTTCTCCCCTACCAACCCAATCCAGGCCAGGACCCACTAATGCAAGAGGGAAGCTTGCCCCCTCAGGGTCTTGGACTTGGAAACCATCTGATGGCCCCTCTGAGGACACAGGTCAAGGCCCAAGATAATCTTTGAGCAGGGCAAGGGTCAGCAGGGCAAGGGCCCCACGTGCCACTTGCCATATAATTGCAGACGCTGGCGTTCATTCCTCTCCTTGCATCCTGCATTACCCTTTGTCCCAGTGTTTGCCTATTAGTTTTTTAGGTACTGATTTAAATCTGTTTTTCCCAAGAGAACTCAAAGCTCTTTAAGACTGTCTTTTTCATATATTCCTCATTCTTAGCACAGTGCCTGGCACATAATAGGGTTTCACTAGAAATCAATGAATTCACGTATTCATTCATTCAGTGAATATTTTTGAATGCTGCCTCTGTGTCAGGCACTGTTCTAAGCTCCAGGGATACAACAGTAAACATAACAAAGTCCCTACTCTCACAGCACTTACACTTTAGGGTGAGAAATAGATATTGGCATACAAACAGATGTTAAATGAGCCATATGAAATTACCAATATTTGACCAGATGAGATCTAGAAAAATAGCAATTTCATATGGTCTGACCTAATACACAGTATGTCATGTGGAGATAATGAACATATCAGTGCAGTCATGGTGTTTGACAACATTCTCTGAGCCATGTTATGATTTGAAAGGTTCCAGCTCAAGCTTAGTCTACTTTCACATAATAAAATTGTCCAAAAAGCATCAGAAAAAAATAAAGCACCATTAGTCAGATGGAATATAATAGTTGCTCTCATGGCTATTGAAACAACAATCATCGCATCCTGTTTTGTGTCTGTTACTCTACAGAGTTGGCATGGCAGAGCCAGGCCTTTTTTCTGTACTTGGGGATCTCAGCATGTTCTCAGAGCCCTAGAGAACCAGCCTGTGCCAAGTATCTGTGTGGTCTAGGCTGGGTCTCTGGTCAACAGGATTCTCATTGAGCCACAGTGACTCTTCTCCCTCATGGATTCAGGCCCTTCACCATGGCTCTGGTAAGTAAAGCTGACATTCTGCGGAGAGTGATTTGGGGACTGGTAAGCCAAAGGAAATGAGACCACACAACGTGTTTCCCCACCTCCTTGCCCAGGCTGAGAAATGAATGCCAGTGTCTGCAATTATATGGCAAGTGGCACATGAGACCCTTCTCCCCGCTGACCCTTGCCCTGCTCAAAGACCATCTTGGGCCTTGATGTATGTCCTCAGAGGGGCCATCAGATGATTTCCAAGTCCAGGACCCTGAGGGGACAACCTTCCCTCTTGCAGGCACATTTGGTGCATTATTTCTCATGGCATGTTCTTGTAATATTCGGCTTTGACAGCACAGTCTCTGAGCGTGCAAAGGAAGGTGTCAAAAAAGTGCTAATATTTCTCCTTGTTCAGATCATTAATTTTCTCAAAGAAATACTAAATAAAATGACGTGTTTTTGTTTTTAGTTTTGTTTTGTTTTGTTTGTGAGACAGAGACTCACTCTGTCGCCCAGGCTAGAGTACAGTGGTGAAATCTCGGGTCACTGCTAGCTCCACCTCCTGAGTTCACGCCATTCTCCCGCCTCAGCCTCCTGAGTAGCTGGGACTACAGGCGCCCGCCACCACGCCCGGCGAATTTTTTGTATTTTTAGTAGAGACAGGGTTTCACCATGTTAACCAGGATGGTCTCGATCTCCTGACCTCATGATTCGCCCGCCTCACCCTCCCAAAGTGCTGGGACTACAAGCGTGAGCCACCGCGCCCAGCCTAAAATGATGTTTTAAAAAAGCCCTCCTACACTGCTATTTCTAAAGTTTTATTTTAAATCTTGTGCCTTTAAATGGCTCTTTTTCCCTTCCACTTAGAATTATTTTTCCACTTTAAAGTTCATAGATCTTTTATAAAATATGTATGATAAATATTTTTGCATATTTAAAAAATTATATAGCAAACAGTGATGTTTGGGAGCTTTTGCTAGAATTATAAAGGATTTTTTTTAAGGAAGTCCAAAGCAAAGTCCAAAGCAGAGGAAAGCTGCTGCAGAAGGGAAAATGATGGCTTTCTGCCCCTCTACGATCCTGGGGTTGATAGATGGCTTTTCATCTCTAGCTCACTGGAACTGACTGAAGGCAGAGGTCATATGTCTTACCTGGAACGTCTCTATAGTGGCTGGTACAGGGCTCTGTGCACAGGGTAGACTAGAATGGCATTTATAGAGAAATCATTTCAGCCGTCCCTTATTAAGCACAACCAATGTGCTACATCTCACCAGATCCTACATTGGGAGAATATCTTCCCATTTTACAAATAGGCAAACTGAGGCCCAGAGGGTTCACTAGGTGTCTAAGATTACACAGCTAGCAAGTGACAGAGTCAGGATCCAAACCCAGGTCTCCACCTCTAAAGTCTATGCCCTCTCCACTCTACTACTAAGCTCCTGACATGGTCGAGTTCTCAGGAGAGGGTAGGTACATTCAAACTGTTGAGCAAAAGAATGCATTTGTCATTAGGAAGTGGTTGAGTTACTCAACTCAAATTAAAATCAGGGTCCATTGTGTATCTATTCTAGGCTTGTTCAGGTTCATTTTACCCCTTTCCCAAAAAGCCTTCCTGAGACCTCCATCCTTGGCCCCACATACCCTGACATCTGACATCAGGAGACCCTCATAGTAAACTTCACGGTGGATGAGAACTGCTCTCCTGCAACACCACTTCCTACCCTTGTCCAAACAGACAACTCTTAGAGATCCACAAACATCTTTCAGCAGTCATATGACATTCTGTTCATTAAGATAAAAACTAAAGTGGCTCCAACCCCCAATTTATGGATTTCCCCAAGGTTTCCAGAGACTTGGAAACAGGTAATGCTATATTCTCCCAGGCACCTCAAACCCTAAATTCTTGCTTTCTCTGAACTCTCTCCACAATGCTTGGCTATGCTAATGAGTACTGTCATCATTCTCTCAAGTACCACAAAATTGAATTATTACACATAATATGCATTTATTGATGATGTCCCAGTAGTGGAGAGGGATTACAGCACAGAAGAGGAAACATCTTTAAATTGACCATGTGACATCACTGCTCTTACAGTTCCTTGAACATCCTCATTGCAGGGTGTATCCTCCCTGGGACTCAGTCCCTGACCATTAAACTGGGGTTTGTTCTTCCTGCTGTAATCTTTTTACAAGCATCTGTTCTCCCCTCAAGTCTCCAGCCTTACTCCAGTCCTCCAAGCCTACGGGAGGAAAACTGAAAATTCCTGTAAAGTTATTCTGCAGAGTGACTTAAGACCACTTTTTCTCATTTCCTACTTTGCACAGGCCTCTAATGCTGTCTAACTAAAAAGACTCACTCACTGGTTATCTTCAACCATCAACCATCTACCACTAAGATGATTTCAGAGCTTTCCTGGAAAGCACGGGTGCTCCTCTCGTCTCATTTTGTACATCACATCTTGCTCCTCATACTGACTCTTTTTTTGTACTACTAGTCTGATTTGGGATGATCGCATTCCAGGAGTCAGCTAGTAGCTGACTCCTTTCTCTCCTCTACTTTCTCTACTCCTTCCACATACTTGGTTGATGTTTTTCAGACTCCAGAAACCATGTTTGGAAGTCCTTGAAGCCATGACTCTTTAGGGACTGAGGGCTAGTCTGTCAATCAATGTTCTGGGCCTCTGGTTTGTTTTTCTCTGTCCTCAGCTACCCTGTGATACAAATGCCACATGGACATGAGCCTAAGTCACTTCTTTCCATCCAGAACGAGACTTTATTTGGTTGTAATTCACATACAAATATGCCATCCCCAGTACCTTAACTACTCTGTAAGGCGACTATACATTTAACCTTCTAAATAGTGATAATTTAAATGTCTACTACATATTAAACATTTTGTAAGTGCAAAGTACTATGTCTAACATATATCATCTAAGCTTTATCAAGCAATGTGTCATAGAAATTGTTAGCCCAGGCCGGGCGCGGTGGCTCAAGCCTGTAATCCCAGCACTTTGGGAGGCCGAGACGGGCGGATCACGAGGTCAGGAGATCGAGACCATCCTGGCTAACACGGTGAAACCCCGTCTCTATTAAGAAATACAAAAAAAAACTAGCCGGGCAAGGTGGCGGGCGCCTGTAGTCCCAGCTACTCGGGAGGCTGAGGCCGGAGAATGGCGTGAACCCGGGAGGCGGAGCTTGCAGTGAGCTGAGATCCGGCCACTGCACTCCAGCCTGGGCGACAGAGCGAGACTCCGTCTCAAAAAAAAAAAAAAGAAATTGTTAGCCCATTTTACAGGTGAAGAAACTGAGGCACCAAGAGTTTCATAGATTGTATGAAGTTACAGAGTTAAAAAGAAGGAAAAAAGATTGCAATTTGAGCTTTTTTGTTTCCGGAGTACAAATTCTAAGCATTCCATTTTTATCACCTGTCCCACAGGTGATATATAGATATCTGCTCCAATTCCCATGTGATAAAAGGCTGTCTTTATATGTAATCTAAGCAAGTGAGCCCCATGGCTATAGGTCAATAAGGACAAATTCACCAGTCCATTAAAGCCAAGTAAAGGGAAATAGAGGTTCCACAAAACAGAGCACTTTTTTTTTTTTTTTTTACTATAGCTAATTTTATCTTTGATTTAATTATTTACATTCCTAGAACAGCCTCTTATATTCACTTAATAAGCTAGCTTCATCAGAACATCTTTCATAACTTATTGCCTATTTATCCCTCCTTTGTTTCTCACTGAAAATTTCTTACAACATATCCTAGCGTGGAGATCATCAAATGAGTCAATTTTCCTAAAGTCCATCAAGCACTGGGATCATGTCTATGACAACTAGTTGTGGGAGTGGATGGTTGATTTTATGGTGCTTTTAAAGGATGATGTTTGGACTATGATTCAGAACGCTCTTTGTTGGTTATTTTACATACCTAGAATGTTTTAGGTGTGCTTACTTGGACAGCATGGTTCTTTTATGTGCCTCCTTTAAAAATGGTGCTCTGCTGGTATAAGGCCTGGTGAGTCATCACTGCATGGTGCTGGAGAACCACACTTTCAGGAAAGCAAGCTGTTTGTAGGCTCCTGAAGGACCTCTTACACTTAGGCTTGCAGTTACCATGAGACTTCACAGAGGCCACTAAGAGAGCCCTTATTTTCTAAACACCTTTAAGGAAGGGGGTACAAGGATCTGAAAGAGACTACGAAACTCTTGGCAGCGTTCTCAGAGCTGTTCTAAATAACACCAAAACATTAAAAAAGAAGTTAAAGTGGAAAACTCAGTCAATCAGTCATCTAAATGTTTTGATTTTCAACATCTAGATACTTTCAACATTGGTCTCATGGGAACAAAGCCATAGTATTTTCTTGGCCAATGTTCCAAATGTGGTGGAGGACCTGGATATTCTGGAGATGTTTTTGTCTTTCAGATGGTGAAGAGATTATCTTAAGCTGGGAATTAAGTGATGAAAGGGACCTTGGAAATTATCAACTCTAAATGCTTCTTTAGAGGTGAGTGCCAGTGAGGATATGACGTGGCCAATATTAGTCACATTGCTAATTCCAGAGGCAGGAGTGAAACAAAGTTTTCCTGCTTCCAGTTGCATCTTCATACAGTTGTCATCCTGTATTTTCTTTTGTAAGAGGAAAGAAAAGTGGCAGCTGGAATATTCCACCTTTGACATTAGTTAGATTTTTCTGTTTCCAAATATAGACATGATTATGCCTGCATAAGTGAGATTTACAATACATGTTGGGCCATCATCATGATTGTCCAATATGTAGGATGAATACATTGTATGTGCAAAACTCCAGACAAGACCCAAGAGAATGTGAAGAGCTGAAAGACACCACCCCACACTTTACCTGATGGTTGTGCCATTGGTAACAATCATTTGTGCAAACCTAGTACTTCAGAGAAAATAACACAGCCTAAAGAAAATCAGGCTTTGAGTCAAATGGATCTTGACTGTGTTCAGCCTTCCCTGAAAACCAACTTTTTCCTGAGAATGTGTATGTAAAGGAATTTTGAGAATATTTGAAGAATGCAAATAATTATATTTTCTTAGTGTAGTTAAGAAAAGGATGTGTGTGGGGGAGGAAGAGTAGACATGCAGTGACTGCACTAACAAGTATGGTTCCCCCCAGTGTATATTTAATAGGATAAGGACAGTTTTTTGAAGTTAATGGCATAGAGTTACGATTAAAGTATATGTGATATGAAGGATGTAGGAAAGTCCAGAGTTTGTGTGCAAGCTCATACAAAGAAGACAAGACTGATTTTATTAGTGTGGTCATTTTTGTTTTTAAGAAAGTCCTGAAGGATTCATAGTTTAGAAGATTTGCTTCCAAAGATGCCATAATCTTCTGAAATAATACTCTAAAAATCAATGTAAATGTAAATGTTCATTTCTAATATGAACAAAATTAATCAAACATTTGTTACTATTTCATAGATCCAGACTTTATTATATGCCCTTCATTTTAGGAAAATTGAAAGCAGTTAAGAACCTGCCCCCTGCTGTGCTGAGTTGGAGTTCTTGGTGCCTGGGTGCATCCCCAAGGCCACTGGTCTTCAGATCTTTCTTACTTGAGAAGAACGCCTCCACCTCCGGGCTCTCCCACCAGTGGTACTGCCACCACCACACACCAGCATAAAGCACAGATTGCTGCCCAGCTCCTTGGAGAGGGGCCAGTGCATTTGTCAGGAATTGAAAAGTTTTGGAGCCAGTTCGAGGACTTTCTGGTACACAAA
Source organism: Theropithecus gelada (assembly GCF_003255815.1). Classification (NCBI taxonomy): domain Eukaryota; kingdom Metazoa; phylum Chordata; class Mammalia; order Primates; family Cercopithecidae; genus Theropithecus; species Theropithecus gelada. Next base: position 79,561,695 of record NC_037681.1, read on the forward strand.
GTGTTGGCTGGAAGCATGGTGAGTATTAAATGGGATGTTAATTTTCATGAATATTTTCCCCATGGTTGTAACTTGTGGTCATTGAGCAATTTAGCAATCACCATGTGGTCTGTTGGACACACAGCCTGGGTGAAGTTCAAGAAATTAGAAGCCAGTCAGTGGGGACAAGGCCAGAGCTCAAATTCATGTGTTTTCACTTTCTTTCTTTTTTTTTTCTCCTCCCACCTCAGGGGATGGTTGCTTCTTTATTACAACTTAGGTGCAACCATATGCCTGAGATCCTTTTGTACCACCCATATTGATGTTCCTTCACATTTTCACTCATTTCATTTTAGCTCATGTCTGTCAGACTTGTATTCTGGCTGTAAAATCCATGATTCGATGATTCTTTGCCAGTTCATTCTTTGCCTCATCATGTAGGATAGATTGCATCATTAATTCCAAGGACACTTATGTATGGTACAAGGCATACACGATTTCATACTTATCTTCAAAGTGATGGGGGTTTGTTGGAATTCTGGAAATTACAAGCCTGTAAGAGAAGAAATTTTGATACAAAGACTATGGAAAGTCAGGGCCCTGTATTTGACATGAATACTATCTTATGTTTTTACAGTACCTTTCCTACATCATATGATTGCAATTAGCTTTCACAAACTTTGTGAGACGTCTGAGGTAGGAACTCTATCACAGTTCCTTCATTACTGATCCTATAGTTCTTAGAAGTGAAAGTACGTTGCCAACACAGGTAGGAGTGGAAGGCCTCCTGCTCCACCCACATTCTCCTTCCTCCTTATCAGCCCTCCCCCACCTCAATATCCAAGCTGTGGATAGAAATTTATTATTGATAACAAAAATAGCAGAATCCTCCCATGGCTTATTTTTCTAGGTTTTTAATAAATTGTAGCAAGTCAAATTTTTATTCCCATTTATTAATATTCCTACATGCTTTCTTGAAGGGAAAGAGAGTGGATGGAAATATCATACATGCTCTAGGACAGCAGTCCCCAACTGTTTTGGCACCAGGGGCCAGTTTCATGGAAGACAATTTCTTCATGGACCAGAAATGGGGGATGGTGGGATGGTTTTGGAATGAAACTGTTCTGCCTCACATCATCAGGCATTAGTTAGATTCTCATAAGGATCACACAACCTAGATTGCTCACATGTGCAGTTCACAATAGGGTTCGTGCTCCTATGAGAATTTAATGCCACTGCTGATCTGACAGGTGGCAGAGCTCACAGTAACTCTGGCTCGTCTGCCACTCACCTTTGGCTGTGCGGCCCAGTTCCTAACAGACAATGGACAGGTACCAGTCTGCAACCTGGGGACTGGGGACCCCTGCTCTAGGAGTTATGTGTGACATACAGATGTCAGCATATCTCATTGGCACCACCTGAGGAATGGGTGTAGCATGCAAATTGATATTTGACGTATTGTTGATGAGAGTTTGCATACCCTGTACTGTGTTAGCCACTTCTGTCTACTGTCTTAGGAGGAGATATTTAATAGGGTCACTTTGATGATCTTCATTATTTAATTGCCACCCATGGTAGAACCCCAGAAATGAAACTTTTTGATGTTCTCTTTTCCAGGATAAAATTCTCTGACATCTGAAATTGCTTTCTGAGAATTAAATAGTAAATGAATCTGAGATGACTCTCTAAAAGTTCACAAATAAATTATATCGTTTATCTAGCCTATGAGTAATTACACATATAATCAATAATATATAGTAAAGCACATTAGATGTATTCCCAAATATATATATGCATATATGAGCAATCCACTTTTATACAATATTGTTGGAAAATCAATTGATCTGCATATGTGAAATTTTGGCTTCCTTACTTAAAAACTTACCTTTCAACTATTTTAACAATTTTGATGGACTTTCCTTTGAACTGTTTTACATACTTCTCTTTCAAGAAAGAAAGAGAATATGGAACTCATTTAGTCCTTTTTGGAAGGCTTGTGTTAATACTATAAACAGAATTTATTTGCTCTGTTCTCTGAGCAATGTCACCCCCAGGTATGGTGGCCTTGAAGATTCTTTGAGACATTCTGTCCATTATATTTTTGTGGCTCTTTTCTTACTAGAATAACCAGTCTAGTGTTTAGAGGTTTTAGCCTGATGATCTCTAGCATTCTTGTAATATGCTTCTTATCTGGATTGAGCTGCAGCTCACGACATAAAAGCATTAATATTGTGTGTAAAGTAAGAGTTAATAGGCTCTGAATGATTAGAGTACATATAAATTATGGGGACTTGATGTTGTGGAATAATAACCCTGAATTGCTGATTCTTGGGCCCCTTTTTTCCGCTTTCTCTTTGGTTTCCAGGTGGGATATAAAGAATAGAGTTTGCCTAATAAGTGAAGTGTTACTCTCCATTAAAAAACAATGAGGTACACATGAATTCTTTAAATCTTACTGGGATTAGCAGTGTTTAATTTGGGATGACCAAGGGATAAGCAGGGAGCGCTTCTGGCTGTGCATAAGAGAGGAGTGTTTTTATTTGTGTTTGTCAAGGATGAACTTATGAGCAAACTACAAAAGGACATTGCCTCTTTAACGGAGGCTCTGGCTTGTGTTCCTGGGAGCTTCGCAGCGTTTGTTCGTAAAGCAGCATGAAAGAGTTGATTTTCATTTTATGTTGTGCTTGTGAGGCATTAGCATGATGTTCTAACACTTGTAAATGAATACTGCTCTCGCCTAATCTGTCATTTTAATGCCTTATAGATTTTATTTCACTCGATGTTGTACCAGATTCTCAATAATAATAATCAACTGCTTTGTTGTTCTCTTGCAGAAATTAAATTTCTGCAGTGAGTGTGCAACTAATAAAAGATGTTGCTTGAGGAAACAAAAAATAAATATGATGAATCATAAAAGTTGGGTGGGGGGGAGAGGGGAAGTTGCTCCTAGATGAAAGACAATTACTGAACCAGTGGTGAATGTGTCTGATTCTCATATTGTCAACAGCTTAATAACCCTCACAAAGTCTTTAGCCACAGTACTTATGTCTGAGCATTAACCTCATGGACTTGGCATTTCCCACAATTTCATTGAAAAGCATTAAAATAAAAAGGTGAGGTAGTAAAATCCCTATTCTCTTTGCTTTGCACCCTAGATAAGTTTGCTCAGGGTTACCATTTTGCCACACATACCTTTTATCTTTTCCTTGTCATGAGCTATCCAGGAGAGCGCATCAAGGCAGCTGTGTGGGACTTGGAGTACTGGCAAAGACTGCTAAGTGGAAAATAAACAGTGTGTCTATCACCAAGCTACAAGAACACAGCACTCAGAGCAGTGAAATGACAGTCCATGGCAAGCAACTAATTGGTCACCAGCTTTGGAGGAAATACATTATTCCAGACCTCTGTCATTTACCGTGTTCTTTAAACTAGAGAAAAATCTGCCAGGTTGAAGTGTTGGCTGTAACCCCCAAAAGAAAGGAAATAGAGAGTTGAGACTGTGACGCTGGGCAGGCACTTTGGAGACTGAGTAATTGAAGACATCCATTGCTAGAGAAAGAGTCAGTTTCCTGAGACATAATGAATTCACCCCATTGCGCACAGGTATTGTGTGGGTCCAGCACCAGTTGTGTGATGAATGTTGAATTTAACATAGCTTCTGCCTGAGAATACAGGCTCAAGTGAATTCAGTGTGTGACCAAATTTTTATGAGAGCCGTCCCTTTTTTTTTCACAGTTTGTCTCTCTAATTTATCATTTCTCTTGGAAAGGTTGATACATTGATGAGCTATGGAAAGCAAGAGGGAACATGCCCATCTACTAAGAGGAGAAGAGAGCCTAAAACACACATTCACTAAGGAAAAGAAAGCCAAATGTGAGGTAACAGAACTCACAGTGCTAGACCTACAACTGTAGTATAATATTCAATTTAAAAATATTAAAAGTAAAGACCTAATGCATAATCAAATTGACTTAAGCATGTGAACCTCTATCCCAAACTGGGCATATCGTATGCAGAAGAGAAGGAATAAGAAGAAACTTCTCGCACAAATACGCATTTTATTTATGTATTTAAACGTGCAGCCACATAGACTCTCCCCATTCAGGTTAGCTTGGATGAATGAGGCCTTAGTGTGCACTGAGATTGTGAATTTAAAAAGCCAGAGGTCTCGATAACAATAACTGGTTGTTTATCTTACTCCACAGGAGTATGTAGTCCAAAAATTATAAAATAGTTTAAAATCATGTAGGTTAATAGCTTTATAAATGTAAGCACTGTTTCTTTGATGGGCCTTAAAGGGCTCATAAACTCTTTGGAATTGTACCCTTTAATATGTATGGATATATATACATTTTAGAGATGAAGAAGATCAGTGGTTTTTCTCGGATTCTCTAACAAGACCAAAAAGAAGCCGAAAACCTTTTAATTGTGTATACTGAAAGAAAAAGAGGAAGAAAAGAACAATAATAAATTTTAAGGAAACCTATGATCAATTGTTCATGAATGTCAGCTCTAAATAGGAAAAGATTTATTAAAACTAGTTTTTAAAAGTTGTTTGTTTTTATAACTTGCTCTTAATCAGAATGAGAATCATCTTAGAATTTCATATGGAATCCTTTTGCATCCATAGGACTTCATTTCCATTTTTAAAACAAATATATAACCTAAAAGATGCCCAGATCGTATCTTTGTATTCCTAATCTATGTGTACTGTTGTGCTCGTATGTGCACGCACTCTCTCTCTCTGCCCACTTTTGCCTTTTCAGAAACAATAACACATGGTTTGCCAAAGAATCTGCATTGAATAATACTGGTGGTGACCACAAGAACATGTCTGTCTGACTGCAAGGAGCATGAGTGACCCAGGGTTTCAGTTGCTGCCTTGGAAATTCATCACAGTGTGAGTCTATGCTTCCCACGGGCTGCTCCCAGCCTGTGAATAAGCCTGGCATCTTTGTTGAGGCAGGCCTATTTCTGGAGATGCAGGATCCTCCGATGGGCGAATTTGGCTCTAGGACTGCTTGATGGCCTTGACAGACTTTCCTTAGAAATGTATGGCAATTTAGGATTCCTCCATCCTTCCACCTTTCTCTCCTTCACCTGGGGTCAGACTTGCATCATGGCCTGAAAGCTCCCCCAGCCTCTCCTGCCCTTCTCCTCATTTTCTTTCACAGGCATATCCTCTAATAAATTTCTTGCACATTGAATCTCATCTTGGCATCTACTTATTGGAGGATCCGAAAATTCACATTTTTAACACAATAATAAAATTCACATTTTTTCATCATCCACTATATGCCAAGTAATGTGTTACTGTGTAGTCTCATTAAATCCTCTCAAATCCCAAGAGATAAGAATTACATTTATTTTACAAGAAGAAAAGCAGTCACTCTGAGGGGTAAAATAATCTACATGGCAGTAGATTGCAGAGTTACCATTTGAAGAATGTTCGGTTCTACTCCAAAGCCCACCGCAAAACCACCACTAAACCACGGCATCTTTGGAGCAATTGGAATGACGATTCTGTTCAAATCATATTAATACTAATCACTGTGTTTGACTTTTTCATTTAGATACGACCGTGATTGAAAAGTCATGGTATTTGTATGTAGTCACCTGTTCTGTCTGGCTTTGTTTTAGGGGATTGCAATCTGAAATTCCTGACTTTTACCCTGGGAGGGGCTTGTGCAGAGGATTTGAGTTACTCATCTGAACGGACTGCCTAAAGACGCCTCAGTTTGTGTTGTCTGTGCATTCACTCAGCATCCATAGCTAAACTAAGATGCTGGGAATGAGAGACTGTTCAAGGAGTAGAAGCCTTGCTTCTAGCTTCTATATTCCTCCTACCACCTGTGACTTTTAGCATTGTCAGGGAAGTCATGAGGTTAGAGCTGATTTTTTTTTTAAGAAAATGAGAAACATAAATGTTCCCTTTTCAAGGTTTCTGTTTGATAGTGTTTGCTAGACAAAGTAGAATTCTCACAGCACAAGTCCTTAGCTCAAGAGCTCCACTCAGTCAGCAGTTATTTCATGTGCCTTTTATCCAGCCTTTCTCATTTAAAAAAAGGAAAGAGAAATTTATCCACTCAAAGTGAGCTTTTTGCTAAACTTGTGTCTTTCTCTCGTTTGTCATGTTAATTACATCCCAAACAACCCTATTGCAGAGAATTCTGCAATCAAACCCTAAAGTCACATCAGATGTACAGTGGCTTTTAAAGTGGACTGATTCTTTATGTAATAATAAATTTAGTGTTATGTTTACCTCTAAATAAATGCAGATTCTGCTTCTTAGAATACCTGCTACTTCGTATACCGTGTGACCTACTATGGCAAGATGTTTAACCTCTCATTTCTTACTTTCCTCACATTTAAGGCAGAGATAATAATATCTCCTCTATAGGGTTATTATATGCAATGTGTTATATGATATGCATTTAATTTATGTAAATGTGTGTGAAATAAATAACCAGATCTTCCCCAGCTAATTTTTGGTGAGGCAATTTGACAGTTCTATGTAGATAGACCTATTCAGCAAACTATCCATAAGGAGAGAGAGTTTATCTGAAATCTCCTTGGCTGGACAATACTTGTGCGTTCAGATACCTTTAGGAAGTGATTTTCCCTATGAATGGCAGAATTTAAGGAATCTCAACTGAATGAACATAGGTAGGTGTTCAGTGAATATTACAAAACGAAGTCAACAAGGGAATGTGGCATAGAATGAGCTTGGTCCTCCAAGGTGAAAAAGCTAATGCCTGCATTAGTAAAGCGTTATTCCATTAACTCATTTTCAGTTAATACAAGAGTAATTATTCAAGTATTACTCAAATTCCCTTTAATATTAACACTGTGTATGGAGATTACATATTACAAAAACATTTGAGGATGAAACCAATGTATAAGTCATTAAAATTATTCTGTTGCAGGGATGGGGTGGTGAGGACTATTTTATTACTGTGCAGAAAATTCCTTCGTCATCTAACATGAGATCATACTCACCTTCCAGCCTTGTCTACTTGTTTATAAATTCCAACAAGCAAAACAGTGCCAAAGGACACACAGAGTTTTTCCAAATAAAGTGCTAAAATGGTGGTCAAAATGTTGGCAGTGTGTGTCATGTGATATGTTAATCATAGTTACAGACTGACTTGAAAGTTAAAGTTATTAGTTTAAGAGGAAAAAAGACAAAGAACTTTACCTGTCTTTTTTTTTTTTTTTTTTTTTTTTTTTTTGAGACGGAGTCTCGCCTGTCGCCCGGCTGGAGTGCAGTGGCTGGATCTCGGCTCACTGCAAGCTCCGCCTCCCGGGTTTACGCCATTCTCCTGCCTCAGCCTCCCGAGTAGCTGGGACTACAGGCGCCAGCCACCTTGCCCAGCTAGCTTTTTGTATTTTTTAGTAGAGACAGGGTTTCACCGTGTTAGCCAGGATGGTCTCGAACTTCTGACCTCGTGATCCGCCCGTCTCGGCCTCCCAAAGTGCTGGGATTACAGACTTGAGCCACCGCGCCCGGCTGACCTGTCTTAAACAGAGAATTAAACTCATTTCGGAGGGAGAGGGTTGAAGTGTTTCCTAATTGGATGATGTTGGCTGGTTTCATCTCAATCCTCAAGGGATCTAGAAATACAGTAGGGTCCCACATTAGCTTTATATGTAATATGGAAGCAACTTAATGGGGCCTTATAAAGCTTAAGTCAGCACTCTTATGCAAGAAGAAATGTGGTCATAACCCAAGACCACCTAAGAATGAGAAATAATAAAAGGAATATTTGTGGGGTCCTTGGCCTGGCCAAGCTTTGATGTGTATCTCCAGAAAATTTATGAGAGAGGCAAATTTGCTTTTTTTTTTTTTTTAAAGCCACTACTACATTATAATTCTGCCATTTAGCATAGTTATATACGCACCTATTGTATTTCCTCTTACTGGATCATCAGCTCATTACAGGCCAACATTTGTTCATTAAACAAAACGTATTAAGTTCCCATTTTGTTCTGAGAGCTAGCAATATAAAGAAAAAGAAAAAAAAGACAACATTGCTGTCCTCAAGAAGCGTATCATCTAGTGGTGGATGTGCAAATTTAATTAAGAATTAAATTTATATCTCCTTGTGCAGCAGTTTCCAACGTGAGGTTGCACATTGAAGGTATGAAAATTTCATATTCCATAATATGATGACATTATATGATATTTGATAATAATAGAACATCTATTTATATTTAAAAGTGAGAAATTATGTTTAATATTGAATATGTGGATTTACATATATTACATATATATCATTGTAATTATATATTAAAAATACTTTAGTGATAGTAAGATAGCAGTTGGAAGACAAATATTATATATACCCACTGGATGTCAGTAAACAATTGTTGAAAGAAAAGACTCATAATCTCAGGTTAGTAACTCTTCTTATTTTCACAGGTACACTAAAATCTACTTGTTGTCCTTTTAACCATGCGTGCTTCCTCTTCTGCCTATTGCCCCATGAGCAAGTTCCCTCAGTGACATGTCTAACTTATAGTTTTCCCTGCATTGACCAACCCAGAAGTTTTAATTCAATCTTGAGTTGAATAGAATTGAATTATATTCCTTGAATGCATTTCTAATAATGTTTTCATGAGGTAACACACAGCAAGCTTTACAGAAGGTTCATTTCAGTCCCCAAGTGTACACATTTTCTCTGAGCAGTTCAAGTTAGCCTCTATATTAATGAACACATATGACAAGCTCCGTGGGTCACCAAATACTAGACAACATGGTCATGATTAGGTTTCTAATTTTTCTGCCCTAGAGCTCTTGTTCTACTTACTGATGCCACTTCAAGGAAGAAAGTTAGTCTTTATTTTGAGGGGTTGTACCAAGGTTTCTCAGACTCATCACGGTAGACATTTGGGACCCATAATTCTTTGTTATTGGAGGGCTGTCCTGTGCATTGTAGGGTGTTTAGTATTATCTCCATCCTCTACTCACTAGATGCTAGTAGCAGTTCATTCCCCTCCCCCATTTGTAACATGACAAACATCTGGGGATATTGCCCAATGTTCCCTGGGGAGTAAAACTGTCCTCATTTGAAAGCCACTGGGTTAGGGTAAAATAGTATGAGGCATTAAAAAATGTACAGTGTAATTTAGCAACTAGCAGATTAACTATGTAATTGGGTTCAAATGCAATGTGAATTTCTAAAATGTGAATAATCAAAAATGATGTATTTGAGAGGTTAGAGTCAACTCCAATCCCCTGCTAATCACATTAGTTTTGAGTTGTAAATAGTAACTTAAATCTTACTTCTCTCCAATGTTATTTAGCCATGGGGGACAGAGGTTTTGAGTGGTGAAATAGTAAATGGTAGGAAGAGTAAGAGGGAAGATCTACAGATAATATAACAAATTGGTGAAGAATGATTAGTAGCATGTTTTCTGAATAATCAAATGAATCAAGGCTATCAGGAAATTCTATCGCTCATGACATCCATTGGAAGGTATGCCCAGAAACAGCCAACAAAAGGTAGCATAGTACATAGGAAAAGATGATCCTTGGAATCTCATTATTAAAAAGTGGCTCAAGGTCAGTTTCCCAGCGCATTAGCAGAGTGCATGTTTTCTGAATGAGCTAGCTAATTTTACTCTAAAGGCTTTCTCTAAATTCTAATTGGAGAGTCTTTAAATCTTCAAACATGAAAATGTTGGAGAAGAGATTCAATTATATGTGAACTGAAAATAGGAATAGATATGCTTGACCAATATGTTTCTGTTTTCCCATGAGAACTAATGGAAAAACATCCAGCCTACCCCAGTGGGCTTGCTGTCCATTTGCTGGATTTATGTCAGATGGGGAATTACTCAGAATCCAAGATACCGCAAAAGCAACTTGGGTCAAAACTGTCAATTAAATGGAGAAATTATGTACAAAATTAGGATTTCAGAGACCCAGATCTTTTGGCAGATAGCTAGGTCCCGATGCCCTTTGAAATCAGAATATAGTACAATGACCCTCTGGGGTAAACCTTCCCATTAAATTTGCAATTCTTCAAAGTTTGAGACTGTCCAGGGAGCAAACGAATTAAGACTTTCTTTTGTAAAATATTTTTTTATTTCTACCTGGCCTAAATTCTGATTCCTGCTTCTCTGTGGACTGCAAATGGAAAGGTTCATGTCCTATGGCAAGTGCCATCTATGACATACGCTTCTGAAAATTTAAAATGGCTATAGTTTATTGTTTTGTCACTATGTGTTACATCTACAGATTGTTTAAGTGACAAAAGGAAAAAAGGGCTCTATATGTATGCAAAAGAACATGTAATTGGATGCAAATCAGCAATAAGGCAAAGACAAGACATTTATTGCTTGTTTTATGTGATATAGGTTTTGTTATATTCATATCATATTTATTTATCATATAGCAACTGGATGCATAGACTTTAAAACCACTTGAATATTAGCTTTTGCATAATTGGGAGGCTGCCATCACCAGTCCGTAGCACAAAGTCAAAAGGTATTTTTAGGAATTGCTTACAATGAATTGTGGATCATTTGAAATAAATTTGTAGGAAGCCTGTTAAGTCTCTTTCTATCTTTCCTCTCTCTCTCTCTTTCTTTTTTCACTACAAAACACCTTAAAGATCATTTCTCTTATGCATTGGTCTGTCAAATCTGTATAAACAAGTATAAATGTTAAAAAAGTAAAGAATACTAATCAAGAGACACAAGACATACACTGCCTAATAAATCTTGCCTTCAATTTATTTGTCTAGTATTACAAAGGCAGAGGAGATATCAATTAATATAGGCAAAGAGGACCCATAATTTATAATTAACTGGCAAGTGGTTTGTAACAAACAGCAGCACCGAGTCTAATAGCCGGTAGAAAAATAACTAGTGTTGATTTGTCCCTCGGCAAATTAATAGAGTGCTTATCAATGACAGGGTTACATAAAACTGCTAAATAAATAATCATCAGTGAGTTCGAGTGAAGCAGATCTTTAACAAGCTTAATCTGAACCTCTTGACATCTGTAGACTATGAGGAGATTAAATGGTAAGAAAGAGAAGATACAGTGTGCACATTGTAAGCCTGCTCAGTAACTGTATAAGATCATGTTCTTACGTAATGAGAAATAAAGAAACATTTTTATTGCAAAATTACATTGAAAAATGATTTTCATTATAATTAGAGTGAAAATTATAAAAGATATATCAAGGAAATGCTGAATTGGAATTCACCAGATGAGAATTTCACTACATCTCTTAACAATGAAAACACATAATTTTAGTCACTTTTGATATATTTTTGCTCGTTTGCTTGGCTTTTATTACTCACCTTTGTACATGCCACATGTTCCAACTCATATGTCACCACCTCTACATCCGTGAGCTTGTTTTTGGTTATTATGGTTCCTCTATAGAAGAAAATTAATCAAGGTTCTATATTTAAATGGACATTTCCACCCTGCCTTCCCACCTACCCTCCCCCTAGGCATATATATGGAATTCTCAGGATTTTTTTGTTGTTGTTGCAGGGCATTTTATTACTCCTGGTTTAGACTGTGCATCATTTGCATTGCTGGGAATTAATAGACCTGTATAATACCGCAGGTCTTGTCTTTCTATAAGAAAATGTTTTTAAATTGCCATCTTTTGTAGGCATATTAACATCGTTATACCACTTAGTTTTTCAGCACTAGTGAATTAAACAATGCCTTTTTAAGATTGATATAGATATATAGTTGGAGCGTCTCACAAATGGGGAGATCCTCCCTATATTTTAAATAGAAACCTGGTTTCTACTGGGATAAATATGTATTTCCATAGGTGTTCCTGTGAGAGACCAAACATGATGTCTTTGTCCATTTGTGCTGCTATAAAATACCCTAAGGCTGGGTATTTTATAAATACCCAGAAACATTTATTTTCTCACAGTTCTGGGGTCTGGGAAGTCCAAGATCCAAGGTTCTGGCAAGTTTGGTTTCTGGTGAGGGCTACTCTCTGCTTCCAAGATGGCACTTTAAGCACTGCACCCTCATATGGTAGAACAGAGGGGTAAAAAGGGACCAAATACTCTGTGAAGCCTCTTTAATAAAGCCCTTAATCCCATTCACAAGGGAGGAGCCCTCATGACCTAATCACCTCCTAAAGGCCTCATCTCTTAATACTGTTGCATTGGGGATTAAGTTTCAACAGCGATTTTGGAGGGACACAAAACCATAGCATATTCAAACTATAGCACATGCAAACATGGGGCTGGAAAGTCATGGGTTGCATCCAGTGTCCCATTTTTGTTTAGGGCAGAACATATCCTCATCAACATTTCCACATTCCTTGGGGTTGGGGATCCCACCTCTGTAGGGATTCACCATTAGACTTGTCTTTGCTCTTCTTAAGAGCTACCAGTGAAGATCAGCTGCAGATATGATTGATCATTTACATTTTATTTTTTGGATATGTCTTATTTTCTCATGTTAAATGTTAGCTAGCACCAACAAGAGCTGCTGAATATTCAGTGGGCATGTGTGTGTTTGTCTTTAATGTGCTTGCAGCAAGCTACTCTGTTGGAGATATTAAATTACTTGAAAATGCTCAAATCTTAGTTATCAGCATCACTGCTTTCCTGAACTTCAGACCGAATTTCCAACAACCTTTTGGGCATCTCAGCCGTAATATTCTAAGAGAACTTTATGTTTTCATAGTAGACATTCAACTCATAAGTTAGTGGCATCATATTTCATCAAGCTGTTCAAATTTAAGTAGGAGACATCCTTAATTTCCTATTCTTCCTCATGTTTTCTATACACTCTAAAGCCATCCAAATGAATCACTATATTCTTCTATATTTTTATTATTTGTTTTTGAGTCAGGATCTTGCTCTGTGACCCAGTCTGTAGTGCAGTGGCATGATCATAGCTCACTGCTGCCTCAAATTACTGGATTCAAGTAATCTTCCTTCCTCACCTCCCCAAGTGCTGGGATTACAGGCATGAGCCATTGCACCCAGCTGATATCCTTTAATTAAGCATCTAAAAGCACTCTCTTGTATGTCCCTTCCTATTTCCAGTGTCACCACCTTGATTCAGGCCCTTATTATCTCTTACTTGAGGTTTTATAATAGCTTCTGAGGTAAGAATAATGACCCCACAAAGGTGTCCAGGTCCTAGTCCCCAGAGCCTGTGAATATGTTACATTGTATGTCAAAGGGGAATTAAGATTGCAGATGGGTTTAAGGTTGCTAATCAACTGACTTTAGGGAGATTATCATGGATTATGGCAGTGGGTCCAATTTAATGACAGGGATCTTTAAGAGTAGAAGAGGGGGACAGAAGAGGAGTGAAAATGATTTGACTTAAGAAGGACTTGACCCAGTGTTGCTGGCTTTAAAGATGGAGAATGTGGTCATAAATAAAGGACAAGGAAATGGATTCTCCCAACAGCCTCTAGAAGAAAGGTAGCCCTGCCAACACCTTGATTTGAGTCCAGTGAGACCTGTGTCAGACTTCTAACCTGCAGAACTGAAAGCTAATAAATTTGTGCTGTCTTAAGCCACGAAATTTGTGGGAGTTTGTTACAGCAGCAGTAGGTAAACGAATACAGTCATCAGTTCTTAGCCAGTCCCCTGGCCTTTAGCTTCCTTCTTTTGTATCTATTTTCCTTAGTTTTACCAAAATTATCTTTAAAAATACAGATCTGGCTATGACACATTCTTGTGTTAAATTCTTTGATGGTTTCCTACATTGACTGGGATAAAATTGCACTGCTTTAATATGGCACACAAGGCTCTACATTATCTGTTCTTAGTTTCCAGCTTTTATGCCTCCTATAGGTGTGCCCCTCCCTCATACTCCCCCTTCCCCACATTCCAAAAAAATGTATTCTATGCTCAATACTTATTAGCTTACTCAGTTTCTGGAAAATACCCATAACCTTTATAGCTGCTAAGTGCTTGTTTATGCTGGTCACTTTATGTGGTATGTTCATTTCCTTGCTTTCTCCCTGATGTGTTTACCAAGCACATTCTTTAGTACTGAGTTCAGGGGTATCTTTTATGGCTCTTCACATGATATGATTACTCCTCTCGCCACAGCTGCTCCCTGTCAGACTAAGTGAGCACCTACTACATCCCAGCCATTCAGTTGTTCTAAACATTTTACAAGTATTAACTTGTTTAATCCTTGTAACAAGCCTGTGGGAAAGAGATATTCTCATCTCTGTTTTATGGCTGATAAAATTGAAGCACAGGGAAGATAAGTAATGTTCCCAAGTTATAAAGCTAGTAAGAGATAGAGCTAAAATTCAATCCCAGGCATCTGTGACTCCAGAATTTGTTATCTAAACAATACTCTATACCTTCAAATCCCAGTCAAGTTAGTGAATAAGGAGAACATTTGCTTCTTTGGCTCTGTGAAAATAGGAAACTTTTTACTGAAGGAGTTGACAACATGATATAGCCCCCCACTCTCTGTGGTCTCATTAACTTTGATATATTTGGGTTTTCAAGCAAAATCTGTTCATGCCAAAATTGTATTTTCTAAAATGTTTTTGAAAATGCTTACATTTATGTCCATGAAGGATTTGATCAGTAGTTTTTTTGTAATGAATATTTTTTATTGTGCTTTTAGACTAATGCTGGTTTCATAGAATGAGGTGGGAATTATTCCTTCTTCTCTGATTTTATAAAATAATTTATGTGAAATTGGCACTATTATTATTTTCTTATATGTTTGGAAGAATTCACCAGTCAAGTCATTTGATTTTAGAGTTTTCTTTCTGGGAAAGTTTTAAACTTTAAAATAAATAAAAATATGTAATAGGGCTACTCAAATTATCTATTTCTTCTTGAGTGAGTGTTGGTAGTTTGTTACTTCATGAAATTTTTTCATTTCATCTAAGATGTTGAATTTATTGACATAAGGTTGTATATAGTATTCCCTTATCCTTTAAATGTTCTGAAAATTGTAATGATGTCACCTCTGTCTTTCCTGAATTTGGTAATTTATATCTCCTCTCCCTTTTTGCGAATTAATCTGGCTATAAGTTTACCAATTTTATTGATTTTTTTTCAAAGAATCTGATTCTGGTTTTACTGATTTTTTAAAATCATTTTTCTATTTTCTATTTCACAGATTTCTTCTCTGATAGTTATTATTCCTTTTCTTCTCTTTACTTTAAATTACCTTTTTCTGTGTGTGGTTGTTGCTTTTGTTTCTTATGGTAGAAGCTGAGTTTATTGATTTAAGACCTTTCTTCTTTTCTTATATATGCATTTTCTGTTATAAATACCCTCCCCAACCCCCAGTACTGCTTTACTGGAATTCACAAATTTTGACACACTGTGTTTTCATTTCCATTCAGTTCAAATTACTTTCTACTTTCCCTTTTGATTTCTTCTTTAACCTATGGTTTATTTAGAAATGTGTTAAAACTTCTAAATATTTGGGAAATTCTTTTCTTTTGATTTCCTACTTAACTTCCTTTGAAGTTAGAAAAGATATTTTTTAAGACTTGAATTCTTTTAAATTTATGGAGACATATTTTTATGGCTCTGAAGATAGCCTATCTTGGTGTTTGTAGCACATTTGGAAAGTAGAATTTTTTGAGACAGGGTCTCATTCTGTCACCCAGGCTGAAGTACAGTGGGGTGATCATGACTCACTGCAGCTTCAACCTCCAGGGCTCAAGAGAGAATGTATTTTCTAATGATTGTAGGATGGAGTGTTCTATATGTATGTATCGATTAAGTTAATTTGGTTGATACCATTGTAAAATCTCTATGTCCTAACCGTTTTTTTCCTATCAATTATTAAGAAAGAGATATTAGATTTCTAGATTAAATTTATAAATTTGTCTATTTCTCCATGTAGCTCTCAGTTTTGCTTCATGTATATTTTGAAGATATTTTATTACATATATACACATTTAGAATTTTTATGTACCGATCCTTTTATCATTATGAAATTACCTTCTTGTCCACTGCTCAGTTAGCTCATAGTCTTTCCCTTGGTGTGTACATTGTCTGATATTAATGTAGTCACTCCAGCTTTCTTTTGGTTATCATTAGAATGGAACATCTTTTTCTATACTTTTAAAGTATTTGTTTCTTTATATATAAAATATGCTTCTTGTAAATGGTGTATAGGCCATTCATTTTTTAAATTATTTTTTGACAATTTTTGCTTGATAATTGGGGTGTGATATGGTTTGGCTGTGTCCCCACTCAAAATATCATCTTGAATTGTAATCTGAATTGTAATCCCCACATGCTGGGGCAAGGGGCCTCATGGAAGGTGATTAGATCATGGGGGTGGTTCCCCCATTGCTGTTTTCATTATAGTGAGTGGAGTTCTCACAAGATCTGATGATTTTATAAGGGACTCTTCCCCACTTCACTCTGCACTTCGCTCTCCTGCCACCATGTGAAGAAGGATGTATCTGCTTTCCCTCTTGCCGTGATTGTAAGTTTCCTGAGGACTCCATAGCCATGTGGAGCCATGAGTCAAGTAAAAATATTTCTGAGGTGCCCAAGATGGCCAAATAGGAACAGTTCCAGCCTCCAGCTCCCAGTGTGAGTGACACAGAAGATGGGTGATTTCTGCATTTTCAACTGAGGTACTGGGTTCATCTCACTGGGGCATGTCAGACAGTTGGTGCTGGTCCATGGGTACAGCCCGACCAGTAAGAACTGAAGCAGGGCGAGGCAACGCCTCACCTGGGAAGTGCAAGGGGGAAGGGAATTCCTTTTCCTAGCCAAAGGAAAGTGAGACACACAACACCTGGAAAATCGGGTAGCTCCCACCCTAATACTGTGCTTTACCAAGGGTCTTAGCAAACGGCACACCAGGAGATTATATCCCACACCTGGCCCAGAGGGCCCCATGCCCACGGAGCCTCCCTCATTGCTAGCACAGCAGTCTGAGATCTAACTGCAAGGCAGCAGCAAGGCTGGAGGAGGGGTGCCAGCCATTGCTGAGGCTTAAGTAGATAAACAAAGCCGCCAGGAAGCGTGAATTGGGTGGAGCCCACCACAGCTCAAGGAGGCCGGCCTGCCTCTGTAGACTCCTCTGGGGACAAGGTATAGCTAAACAAAAAGCAGCAGAAACCTTGACAGAGGTAAATGCCCTTGTCTGACAGCTTTGAAGAGAGCAGTGGAGCTCCCAGCATGGAGGTTGAGATCTGAGAATGGACAGACTGCATGTTCAAGTGGGTCCCTGATGCCTGAGTAGCCTAACTGGGAGACATCCCCCACTAGGTGCAGACACCTCATACCTCACACGGCAGGGTACACCCCTGAGATGAAGCTTTCAGAGCAAGAATCAGACAGCAACACTCGCTGTTCAGCAATATTCTATCTTCTGCAGCCTCCACTGCTGATACCCAGGCAAACAGGGTCTGGAGTGGACCTCAAGCAAACTCCAACAGACCTACAGCTGAGGGTCCTGATGGTTAGAAGGAAAACTAACACACAGAAAGGACACCCACACCAAAACCCCATCAGTATGTCACCATCATCAAAGACCAAAGGCAGATAAAACCACAAAGATGGGGAAAAAGCAGTGCAGAAAAACTGGAAATTCAAAAAATCAGAGTGCATCTCCCCCTCCAAAGGAACACAGCTCATAGCCAGCAACAGAACAAAGCTGGACAGAGAATGACTTTGACGAGTTGAGAGAAGAAGGCTTCAGTCAATCAAACTTCTCAGAGCTAAGGAGGAACTACGTAACCAGCGCAAAGAAACTAAAAACCTTGTAAAAAGATTTGACGAATGGCTAACTAGAATAACCAATGTAGAGAAGCCCTTAAAATAACTGATAGAGATGAAAACCATAACACGAGAACTACGTGACAAATGCATAAGCTTCAGTAACTGACTCAATCATCTGGAAGAAAGAGTATCAGCAATTGAAGATCAAATGAATGAAATGAAGTGAGAAGTGTAGAGAAAAAAAGAGTAAAAAGAAATGAACAAAGCCTCCAAGAAGTATGAGATTATGTGAAAAGACCAAATCTATGTCTGACTTGTGTTCCTGAAAGTGATGGGTAAAATGGAACCAAGTTGAAAAACACTCTGCAGGATATCATCCAGGAGAATTTCCCCAACCTAGTAAGGCAGGCCAACATTCAAATTCAGGAAATACAGAGAACGCCACAAAGATACTCCTCAAGGAGAGCAACTCCAAGACACATAATTGTCAGATTCACCAAAGTTGAAATGAAGGAAAAAATGGTAAGGGCAGCCAGAGAGAAAGGTCGGGTTACACACAAAGGGAAGCCCATCAGACTAACAGCAGATCTCTCGGCAGAAACTCTACAAGCCAGAAGACAGTGGGGGCCAATATTCAACATTCTTAAAGAAAAGAATTTTAAACCCAGAATTTCATATCCAGCCAAACTAAGTTTAATAAGTGAAGAAGAAATAAAATCTTTTACAGACAAGCAAATGCTGGGAGATTTTGTCACCACCAGGCCTGCCCTCCAAGAGATCCTGAAGGAAGCACTAAACATGGAAAGGAAAAACAGGTACCAGCCATTGCAAAAACATGTCAAAATGTAAAGTCCATCGATACTAGGAAGAAACTGTATCAACTAGCAAGCAAAATAATCAGCTAATATCATAATGACAGGATCAAGTTCACACATAACAATATTAACCTTAAATGTAAATGGACTAAATGCTCCAATTAAAAGACACAGACTGGCAAATTGTATAAAGAGTCAAGACCCATCAGTTTGCTGTATTCAGGAGACCCATCTCACATGCAGAGACACACATAGGCTCAAAATAAAGGGATGGAGGAAGATCTACTAAGCAAATGGAAAACAAAAAAAAGCAGAGATTGCAATCCTAGTCTCTGATAAAACAGACTTTAAACCATCAAAGATCAAAAGAGAAAAAGAAGGCCATTACATAATGGTAAAGGGATCAATTCATCAGGAAGAGCTAACTATCCTAAATATATATGCACCCAATACAGGAGCACCCAGATTCATAAAGCAAGTCCTTAGAGACTTACAAAGAGACTTAGACTCCCATACAATAATAATGGGAGACTTTAACAACCCACTGTCAACATTAGACAGATCAATGAGACAGAAAGTTAACAAGGATATCCAGGAATTGAACTCAGCTCTGCACCAAGCAGACCTAATAGACATCTACAGAACTCTCCACCCCAAATCAATAGAATATACATTCTTCCCAGCACCACATCGCACTTATTCCAAAATTGACCACATGGTTGGAAGTAAAGGACTCCTCAGCAAATGTAAAAGAACAGAATTATAACAAACTGTCTCTCAGACCACAGTACAATCAAACTAGAACTCAGGACTAAGAAACTCAATCAAAACTGCTCAACTACATGGAAACTGAACAACCTGCTCCTGAATGACTACTGGGTACATTACGAAATGAAGGCAGAAATAAAGATGTTCTTTGAAACCAATGACAAGAAGGATACAACATACCAGAATCTCTGGGACACATTTAAAGCAGTGTGTAGAGGGAAATTTATAGCACTAAATGCCCACAAGAGAAAGCAGGAAAGATCTAAAATTGACACCCTAACATCACAATTAAAAGAACTGGAGAAGCAAGAGCAAACACATTCAAAAGCTAGCAGAAGGCAAGAAATAACTAAGATTACAGCAGAACTGAAAGAGATAGAAACACAAAAAACCCTCAAAAAAATCAATGAATCCAGGAGCTGGTTTTTTGAAAAGATCAACAAAATTGATAGACCGCTAGCAAGAGTAATAAAGAAGAAAAGAGAGAAGAATCAAATAGATGCAATAAAATATGATAAAGGGGATATCACTACCTACCCTACAGAAATACAAACTACCATCAGAGAATACTATAAACACCTCTATGCAAATAAACTAGAAAACCTAGAAGAAATGGACAAATTCCTGGACACATACACCCTCCCAAGACTAAACCAGGTAGAAGTCGAATCCCTGAATAGACCAATAGCAGCCTCTGAAATTGAGGCAATAATTAATAGCCTACCAACCAAAAAAAGTCCAGGACCAGATAGATTCACAGCCAAATTCTATCAGAAGTACAAGAAGGAGTTGGTACCATTCCTTCTGAAACTATTCCAATCATTAGAAAAAGAGGGAATCCTCCCTAATTCATTTTATGAGGCCAACATCATCCTGATACCAAAGCCTGACAGAGATACAACAAAAAAAGAGAATTTTAGACCAATATCCCTGATGAACATCGATGCAAAAATCCTCAATAAAATACTGGCAAACTGAATCCAGCAGCACGTCAAAAAGCTTATCCACCATGATCAAGTGGGCTTCATCCCTGGGATGCAAGGCTGGTTCAACATATGCAAATCAATAAATGTAATCCTGCATATAAAGCGAACCAAAGACAAAAACCACATGATTATCTCAATAGATGCAGAAAAGGCCTTTGACAGAATTCAACAGCCCTTCATGCTAAAAACTCTCAATAAACTCGGTATTGATGGGACGTATCTCAAAATAATAAGAGCTATTTATGACAAACCCACAGCCAATATCATACTGAATGGGCAAAAACTGGAAGCATTCCCTTTGAAAACTGGCACAAGACAGGGATGCCCTCTCTCACCACTCCTATTCAACATAGTGTTGGAAGTTCTGGCTAGGGTAATCAGGCAAGAGAAAGAAATAAAGGGTATTCAGTTATGAAAAGAAGAAGTCAAATTTGCCCCTGTTTGCAGATGACATGATTGTATATGTAGAAAATCCCATTGTCTCAGCCCAAAATCTCCTTAAGCTGATAAGCAACTTCAGCAAAGTTTCAGGATACAAAATCAATGCACAAAAATCACAAGCATTCCTATACACCAATAACAGACAAACAGAGAGCCAAATCATGAGTGAATTCCCATTCACAATTGCTTCAAAGAGAATAAAATACCTAGAAATCCAACTTACAAGGGATGTAAAGGACCTCTTCAACGAGAACTACAAACCACTGCTCACTGTAATAAAAGAGGCCACAAACAAATGGAAGAACATTCCATGCTCATGGATAGGAAGAATCAATATTGTGAAAATGGCCATACTGCCCAAGGTATTTATAGATTAAATGCCATCCCCAATAAGCTACCAATGAGTTTCTTCACAGAATTGGAAAAACTGCTTTAAAGTTCATGTGGAACCAAAAAAGACCCTGCATTGCCAAGACAATCCTAAGCCAAAAGAACAAAGCTGGAGGCATCACACTACCTGACTTCAAACTATACTACAAGGCTATAGTAACCAAAAGAGCATGGTACTGGTACCAAACCAGGATATAGACCAATGGAACAGAACAGAGCCCTGAAAAATAATACCACACATCTACAGCCATCTGATCTTTGACAAACCTGAGAAAAACAAGAAATGGGGAAAGGTTTCCCTATTTAATAAATGGGGAAATTGGCTAGCCATAAGTGCTGGGAAAATTGGCTAGCCATAAGTAGAAAGCTGAAACTGGATCCTTTCCTTACTCCTTATATGAAAATTAATTCAAGATGGATTAGAGACTTAATGTTAGACCTAAAACCATAAAAACCCTAGAAGAAAACCTAGGTAATACCATTCAGGACATAGTCATGGGCAAGGACTTCACGTCTAAAACACCAAAAGCAATGGCAACAAAAGCCAAAATTGACAAATGGGATCTAATTAAACTAAAGAGCTTCTGCACAGCAAAACAAACTACCATCAGAGTGAACAGGCAATCTACAGAATGAGAGAAAATTTTTGCAATCTACTCATCTGACAAAGGGCTAATATCCAGAACCTATAATGAACTCAATCAAATTTACAACCCCATCAAAAAGAAAAAATAAACAACCCCATCAAAAAGTGGGCAAAGGATATGAACAGATACTTCTCAAAAGAAGACATTCATACAACCAACAGACACATGAAAAATTGCTCATTATCACTCGCCATCAAAGAAATGCAAATCAAAACCACAATTAGATACCATCTCCCACCAGTTAGAATGGCAATCTTTAAAAAATCAGGGAACAACAGGTGCTGGAGAGGATGTGGAGAAATAGGAACACTTTTATGCTGTTGGTGGGACTGTAAACTAGTTCAACCATTGTGGAAAACAGTGTGGCGATTCCTCAAGGATCTAAAACTAGAAATACCATTTGACCCAGCCATCCCATTACTGGGTATATACCCAAAGGATTATAAGTCATGCTGCTGTAAAGACACATGCACACGTATGTTTATTGCGACACTATTCACAACAGTAAAGACTTGGAATCAACCCAAATGTCCATCGGTGACAGACTGGATTAAGAAAATGTGGCACATATACACCATGGAATACTATGCAGCCATAAAAAAGGATGAGTTTGTGTCCTTTGTAGGGACATGGATGCAGCTGGAAACCATCATTCTCAGCAAACTATTGCAAGAACACAAAACCAAATACCACATGTTCTCACTTATAGGTGGGAATTGAAAAATGACATCACTTGGACACAGGAAAGGGATCATCACACACCGGGTCCTATTGTGGGGAGGGCGAATGGGGAAGGGATAGCATTAGGAGATATACCTAATGTAAATGACAAGTTAATGGTGCAGCACACCAACATGGCACATGTATACATATGTAACAAACCTGCACATTGTGCATATGTACCCTAGAACTTAAAGTATAATTTAAAAAAAAATCTTTCCTTTATAAATTACCAGTCTTAAATATTTTCTTCATAGCAGTGTGGGAACATACTAATAGAGTAAGCTGGTACTTCAGAGAGTGGAGCACTGCTGTAAAGATACCCAAAAATGGCTGGATATGGTGGCTCACACCTGCAATTCCAGCACTTTAGGAGGCCAATGCGGGTAGATCATGAGGTCAGGAGATTGAGACCATCCTAGCTAACACGGTGAAACCCTGTCTCTACTAAAAGTACAAAAAATTAGCCAGGTGTGGTGGCAGGCACCTGTAGTCCCTACTACTCAGGAGGCTGAGGCAGGAGAATGGCATGAACCTGGGAGGTGGAGCTTGCAGTGAGCAGAGACCATGCGCCACTGCACTCCAACCTGGGTGACAAAGCAAGACTCTATCTGAAAAAAAAAAAAAAAAAAAATACCCAAAAATGTGGAAGCAACTTTGGAACTGGGTAACAGACACAGGTTGGAAGAGTTTAGAGGGCTCAGAAGAAGACAGGAAAATGTGAGAAAGTTTGGAACTTCCTAGAGACTTGTTGGATGGCTTTGACCAAAATGCTGATAGTGATATGAACAATAAAGTCCAGGCTGTGGTAGTCTCAGACAGAGCTGAGAAACTTCTTGGGAACTGGAACAAAGGTGACTCTTGCTACACTTTAGCAAAGAGGCTGGCAGCATTTTACCCCTGCCCTAGAGATCTGTAGAACTTTGAACTTGAGAGAGATGATTTAGGGTATCCAGCAGAAGAAATTTGTAAGCACCAAAGCATTCAAGAGGCAAAAGAGCATAAAAATTTGGAAAATTTGCAGCCTGAATATGTGGTAGAAAAGAAAAACCCATTTTCCGAGGAGAAATTCAAGCTGGCTGCAGAAATTTGTATAAGTACGGAGGAGCCAAATGTTAATTGCCAAGACAATGGGGAAAATGTCTCCAGGGCATGTCAGAGGGTTTCACAGCAGCCCTTCCCATCAGAATCCCAGAGGCCTAACAGGAAAAAAATGATTTCATGGGCTGAGTCCGCTGCCTTGCTGCTTTGTGCAGTCTTGGGACTTGGTGCCTTGCATTCCAGCTGTGGCTAAAAGAAGCTAATGTGTGGCTAAAAGAAGCTCAGACTGTTGTCTCAGGGAGTGCCCCAAGCCTAGGTGGCTTACATGTGGTGTTGGGCCTATGGGTGCACAGAAGTCAAGAATTGAAGTTTGGGAACCTTTGCCTATATTTCAGAGGATGTATGGAAACACCTGGATATCCAGGCAGAAGTTTGCTACAGGGGCGGAGCCCGCATAGAGCACCTCTGTTAGGGCAGTGGGGAAGGGAAATGTGGGGTCAGAGCCCCACATAGAATCCCCACTGGGGTACTGCCTAGTGGAGCTGTGAGAAAAGAGCCACCATCCTCCAGACCCCAGAATGGTAGATCCACTGACAGCTTGCACCATGTGCCTGGAAAAGCCGCAGACACTCAGTGCCAGCCCATGAAAGCAGCTGAGAGGGGGACTGTACCCTGCAAAGCCCCAGGGGCAGAGTTGCCTGAGGCCATGGGAACCCACTAGTGCATCAGTATGACCTGGATGTGAGACACAGAGTCAAAGAAGATCGTTTTGTAACTTTGAGACTTAATGACTATCCTGCTGGGTTTTGGACTTGCATCGGTCCTGTAGCACCTTTGTTTTGGCCAATGTTTCCAATTTTAAGTGGGTGTATTTACTCAATGCCTGTACCTTCATTATATCTAGGAAGTAGCTAACTTGCTTTTGATTTTACAGGGTCATAGGCAGAATAGATTTGCCTTGTCCAAATGAGACTTTGGATTTGGACTTTGGGGTTAATTTCAGAATGAGTCAAGACTTTGAGGGACTGTTGGTAAGGCATGATTGTGTTTTGAAATGTGAGAACCTGATTTGGGAGAGGCCAGGGGTGGAATTATATGGTTTGGCTGTGTCCCCACCCAAAATCTCGTCTTGAATTGTAATCCCCACATGTTGAGGGTGGTACCTCATGGGAGGTGATTAGATCATGGGGCCAGTTTCCTCATGCTATTCTCATGATAGTGAGGTTTCATGAGATCTGGTGGTTTTATAAGGGTCTTTCCCCACTTCACTGTACTTCTCTCTCTCCTGCCACCATGTGAAGAAGGATGTGTCTGCTTCCCCTCTGTGATGATTGTAAGTTTTCTGAGGCTTCCCCAGCCATATGGAACTGTGAGTCCATTAAACCTCTTTCCTTTACAAATTACCCAGTCTCAGGCACTTCTTCATAGCAATGTGAGATTGGACTAACACAAGGTGTTTAAACCATTTTTATTTAATATGATTATTGACCTGTATGGAAAAAACTAAGTCTACTATCTTTCTGTTTTCTATTTGTTCCATTTCTTTTTTTCTAACTCTTTTTTTTTTTAACTTTTCTGGGTGATTATTTGGATTATTTGTGTTCATTTTCACACTGCTATAAAAATATCTGATATTGGGTAATTTATAAAGAAAAGAGGTTTAATTGGCTAACAGTTCCACAGGTTGTACAGGAAGCATGGCTGGGGAGGCCTCGGGGAACTTCCAATCATGGCAGAAGGGGAAGGGGAAGCAGGCACATCTTCACATGGCCAGGGCAGGAGGAAGAGAGAGAGGTGGGAAGTGCTACACACTTTTAAACAACTACATCTTGTGGTAACTCACTCACTGTCAGGAGAACAACACCAAAAGGGAAACCTGCCCTCATGATCCAATCATCTCCTAACAGGCCAATCTCCAACATTGGGGATTACAATTAGACATGAGGTTTGGGTGAGTACGCAAACCCAAACATACTATTATTTATTATTACATTTTTGTCTCCTTTATTGGCTTATTAGTTATAACTCTTGTTTTCTTTCTTTTTAGTGTTTGCTTTAGGGCTTATAATATATACCTTCAATCACATTCTACATAAAGTATTACCGTACCATGTCAGGTAGAGTATAAGAACCTTACATTAGTATCCTTCTAGTGTTTTCCTCTCGTTCTTTATGCTATTGCGTCATACATTTTTCTGATATAATTATGTGTTATAAATCCCACACCACATTGTCATCATTTGGTTGAAATAATCAGTTATCCTTTAAAGAAATTTAAATCATAACAAAAACATCTTAACTATTTACCTATTTGTTACTATTTCCAAGGCTCTTCAATCTTTTGTTAGACACTCAGGTTTTCATTTGGTGTCATTTATTTTTCTCCTGATGAGGTTTCCTTAACATTTCTTGTCATGCAAACCTGTTGGTCCTGAATTTTTCAGCTTTTATACATCTGAAACCAATTTTTATTTCATCTTTACATTAGAAAAATATGTTCCCTGGTATGGAATTCTAGTTTAATAGTTACTTTTTTTTTTTTTCTATCTGTACTTTAAAGGTGTTGCTCCACTGGCTTCTCCTTTGCACTGTTTCTGAAGAGCAATATGCTGTAACTCTCATCTGTCTTCCTCTGTGTGTCTTGTGGCTCTTTCTTTGGCTACTTTTAAAACTTTCTTTTCTCACCGGGTTTGATCAATTGGGGGTAGTTTTTCTTTATGTTTCCTGTACTTGAGCTCATTGAGATTCTTGAATTTGGAGTTTATAGTTTTCATCAAATTTGAAAACATTTCAGGCATAATTTCTTCAAATTTTTTCTCCACTTCCATCCTCTCCTTATAGGATATCAATTACATGTATATTAGACAACATTAAGCTGTCCCTCAGCTCACTGATGTTTTAAAAAATTATTGTTTTGTTCTTTTTATTTTTTGCTTTTGGTTTTGTTTTTGTTTATGTTTTGTTTTGTTTACAGACAGGGAGGGTTTCACTTTGTCACCCAGGCTGAATTAGAGTGGTGTGGTCATAGCTCACTGCTGTTTTGAACTCCTGGGCTTGAGTGATTTTCTTGCCTCAGTCTCCTGTGTAGCTAGGACTAGGTGTGCTCCACCATGCCTGGCTAATTTTTTATTTCTATTTTTGTAGAGATGGTGTCTCGCTGCATTGCCCAGCCTGCTCTTAAACTCTTGGTCTCAAGTAATCCTCCCACCTTGGCCTCCCAAAGTGTTGGAATTGTAAGTATGAGCCCCTGCACTCAGGCTGCTCTTTTGTATTGGATGGTTTTTATTGCTGTCTTCAAATTCACTGATCTTTTCTTCTACAATTACTAATATTCTGTTAATCCCATCCAGGTTAGTTCTCTGGAAGTTTGATTTTGATCTTTTTTATCCTTTATGTCTTTTCTTAACTTTTTGAATATATAAAATGGAGTTATAATATTTGTTCTAATGGCCTCATCTTCTAATACTAACATCTGTGCCTATTTTGGGTTAGTTTTAATTACTGATTTTTCTTCTCCTTAAGGTTTTGGTTGTCTTTTCTTTTCTCCTTTCTTTTCTTTTTTCTTTTCTTTTCTTGATTCTTTACATGTCTGGTAATCTCAGGAACTGTGATTTTACCCTGTTGGATGCTGATTATTTTTGCATTTACATAAGTATTTTTGTCTTTTGTTCTGGGACACAACCAAGTTACCTGTAGGTTTAATTTTGGAAGGTCTTACTTTTAAGGTTTTTAATTGAGTCCAGAGCAGTGTTTGGTCTAGCACTAGTTGTTTCCCAGTAGTGAGGCAAGAAACTCCTGTGTACTCTTCACAGTGCGCTGTGAATTATGACGTTTCCTTGCTGGTGGGAACAAACACTCTTCTCAGCCCTCTGTGGCCACCTGGCACTGTTTTCTGTAATCCTTTTGGATACTTCTTTCCCTGGCCTCAGGCAGTTTCATCACAGGCCTATACTAATAACTACTCTGCTTAAGTACTCTGAGGGCCTCTGCAGATTCCCAAGGCCCCTTCTCTGGGCAGCCCTCTTCTCTCTGGCACTGTCTTGTGAACTGTCAGCTGCCTTTGTCTCTCTATACTCTCAGCTCAGTCTCGTCAACTAAGGATTGGGCTGTGCTCTGCCCAGGTTCCTCATCCCTGTACTGCAGCCTAGAAATTCTCGAAGTGTATTTTATGGCAATTGCCGAGTTCACCTCACTTGTTTCACCTCCCTTAGGGACTACTGTCCTTTGTTGCCTGCTATCTAGTGTCTTGAAAACCACTGTGATGATCTGTTTTTTATTTTTTCAGGCAGAAGTTAAATGTGGTCACTTTTACTCCCTCTTGGTTGGAAGCAATGTCAAGTTAACATTCTTGTTGCTCACTTATGGGCTTCTTGTTGGAAACAAAGACCCCGGACCTAAAGTTTGAATTTTCTGTTTCGATGAATTCTGATGGACCGGAAGCTTTTTCTACCTCAGTGACTTCACTGTATTTGCTAGGAAAAATCAATTGGCAGCCTCTAGCAGAAATGGGGTATTCAAGACAAGCTTCTAAGGAGCCTGTCCTGATAGTATTAACCCACCTAGCAATCCCAGCTACATTCTGTAGCACTTAGGTTTAAAGCTGTATTTGGACAACCTCCATGGTAGGCGCCTGTAATAAAAAGTCATGCCATAAAAATAGGCATAGGTTCTTCTTAGGAGACCCATGGCTTTGCACTAAAAGATAAAGGAAAAAAAGTAAATCTGAGCCTTCAAAAATCGTGTAGAAAATTTTGAGAACTAGATGAGAAGTTTTTCTGCTTTTATGCAGTACTTATTTTTGTCGATTTTTTAATCAACTGTAGCTCCAAAATTATTCCTGGGCCTGACATTTCGCAGGATCATTTGCCATTCAAATGTGTTGCTCACTTTTGTATGACAGATCCGCAGAGCCTAGGACCAAACGTTTTTAATAAAAGTTTAAGCAATTACAAAAGACAGTATTGAGTCCTCATACCATGTTTTGAAAGGCTTTAGGTTGTTAACATTGAAATGGATGTCAGGTTTGATAAAAGAAATGAGCACTTTTTTTAGTTCATAATGAATGTTTTCACTTCAGGGCTATGGGAGTCATGTTTCTACATATTTCCAAGCATGTGACTTTTCCAGGATAATGTAACTCAGGACTCCCAGGCCTTCACTGTCCAGAGGAAGATCAAAACTACAGAAACAAACACTGAGGCTGTTTTCCTGGATTGCTTTCCTGAGGGCTCTATGATCTTCTCAGGCTTCCTTACATGTCTGGTGCTAGGAATTTCCAGGGAGCAGCTAACTTTACGCTTCTTGAACTAGTCCTCTTAGAAGAGCACGTCTTCATTTTCCTTTCTCCTGCTCCTTTTCTCCATTATTATGTCTCTTGCCACTGCAAAAGGGTGACTATTCCATGATACCTGTAAAGATGATACTTCTCATGCCCATTGACAAAGGCGTCCATCCTCCCCATGTCTAATATCTAGGGTACAACTATGTATACCAAGAGTACCTTCTCTCTTGAGGGCATTCCCTGGACAGTTGGTGCCAACTCACACCTGGGCTTCATGCCTTCTGCCAAAGGGGAATCTGGTTGTTTTCTGGGTTGAGAACATTGGCTATTATTGTTGCCACTGCTGCTGACTTGTTGGACTATGAATAACTCATTGAAGTTTTATGAAACTCTTCTTTGTTTTTGCTGACTCTCCTGTTGCAGTCATACCACCCCAGGATTCAAAGGAAGTAACTTTTGAGCTAATCTATGGAAAACACATAGGAGAAAGTAGAATTTATTCACAGAACTACAGAAAATACCCAAACGACTGGAGGCCATCTGGGTAAATAGCCATGTAGTACTGGGGTCTAGTAGGGCACCTTAAAAGAGGACCCTCTGCTTTGATATCGCTCACCTTTCATTTGAACTAATTATTGTTGTTCTTTTTATTTTCATCTATTGGCCCTTTTTTTGCATTAGTGGCACACTTTTGAATAGCAGCATATTTGGAGGCCCCTTTGAAGGAATTAAATTTGCATCCACAACCGTCATACAATTCATGTGGTTGCCTTTATCACCATATGATTATGTGAGTAGAGCCATTTGTTGTCCCGGCCTCACTCTATTATGCTCTTGTGCATCTCTGCATTTTTTTTTTTTTTTTTTTGTCTCACTCCATCACCCAGGCTGGGGTGCAATGGTGTGATCTCGGCTCACTGCAACCTCTACCTCCAGGTTCAAGCAATTCTCCTGCCTCAGCCTCCCAAGTAGCTGAGATTACAAGCACCTGCCACCGTGCCCAGATATTTATTTATTTTTATTTTTTGTATTTTTAGTAGAGATGGGGTTTCATCACGTTGGTCAGTCTGGACTCAAACTCCTGACCTCAGGTGATCTGGACGCCTTGGCCTCCCAAACTGTTGGGATTACAGCTGCGAGCCACCATGCCTGGCTGCATCTCTGCTTTAACTGTCTATTCCATAGGTCAATTTTTCCCCAGGAGGACCCCGATTTTTCATGTAAATATACCAGAAAGAAACTTGCACCACCAGTCTTTCGAGCATACATGAATATGTCTGAATTCTCAGGTGAACATATTTTTTGCTTAACTGGAACTTCTGTTACTGTTCAAACAAGCATCTTTACCTGGCATTATCTTGGGAATGATTAACTAACAATGAATTTCAGGTGGCAATGAAATGGTACAGCCTATATGTAGGAGGGCCTGCTGAGCAAGTCCTTCGAGATGTCTGTATTTTCCCAGATTCAGTACTGGATGGCACTGGGGTGTTCTCTCACAACTTTGAGGTTTGCCAAATCTAGGAAAGAATTTTGATTTTTTACATGCTTACTCGATTTCCTAGAATGACTCCTGGATAGAAATAAAATTGAAAGTAATTTTGTTTTTAGGCAACCTCATACCATCACATTGCTTCTGATCTCTTCACTCTGGATAATGGAATGATGAGCTGACACAAGGCCACATGAAGCCAGGGTGAGGTAAAGCTACAAGGAAAGGCAAAGAATGAGAGATAGCAAATTTCACCAGAAAGAAATTAGGGAACAGTAACCAGATAAAGAGAATAAGAAAAGTAAGGAATCAGGAAAATCTGAGTCATGGTTCTTTTACCTATAAAAGAAGTAAATTCACATGCATTTAAGGTGTGTGTGTGTGTGTGTGTGTGTGTGTGTGTTTGTGTGTATGTGTGGGAAGTAAATAGATGTATATGTATATGTTTCGATTGTTTTATCAAGGCTGGAATGATGCACCAATGAAGTAGATCCAAAGTCTTAATTGGACTCATATTTACCTGGGATTGCATGGGTGGGCTTTTATATTCTTTGGTGAAAAAAAACATTCCTTGAATGATAGCAAAAGAAGGGGAAACTCTCTTCATTGAATGTGCTTTCTGATCTTCCATACAAGCTTTTATGTGATTGGTAGCATCTCCTGAATTGGGATCAGGCCCTAGCAGCTGTTGGGAGAACTTGTCCCTGACCATCTTTGTTGGCAGCAACAGGACGCTGCCCTGAGGGGGCATTGTTAACCTTCTCAGTGGTTTTCATCTCACACTCCCCCAACCTTTAGATGGATTCTTTCAGAAGCGCATTTTTTAAAGTAGCATTTGTTTAGACCTGGTTTGCTAACAGGATGAGTTCAAGTCTTTGAGATTCCAGTATACTGGAATAAAGCTCAGGTGATTAACCAAAAAGAGAATCATTACATATTTACAAGAATACTGATGTTTTTGTTCAAATAGCACCTTTCATTTGAAATAATTTTTGTTCTAATTTTCTCCTACTTTCATCTATGTGCCCTTTTTGCATTAATGGCACACTTTTGAATACCAGAATATTTGGAGGAACCCTTGAAGGAATTAAATTTGCATCCACAACCATTATACAACTCATGTGGTTGCCTTTATCACTGTGTGGCTGTGTGAGTAGGGCTACGTGTTGTCCTGGGCTCATTTCATTATGCTCTCAGGAGACAAAGTTCTTCCATGTTTTAGAATACACTCCATTTTTATTTTGCATAGGTTTAGTGCTGCATATAATAACAATAAAAATAATAATCTGTTTATTTATTTATCCATCTTGGAGAAAGTTGTACTTCTTATTCTGAGACTAGCTTCAAATTGTCTGTTGGACAGGTATCACTATAATTCAGTCGTAACAAAAAAAAGCTGCATAATGATTATAAAAAACTTGGTGGCTCACCACCAATTCAGGGTACCTAGCTATATTGTACTACCACAATAGAATAGTATCATTCTAATATTAATTTGGTAATCATTTCTGATGGCTAACCTTGACCCAACTGCTCTGAAAATACTCTATATTTTCAGTCAGACATACCCTTATGTGTTTCTTGATGTTGCATTTTTATTTCCCTCTGATATTGGGGTTCTGGGGAAAAATGCTTATTTAAATCAAAATTACAACTCAATATTGATTAAAAAAATACATTGTATCTCTATAAGTATACATTGTGTTTATAAACAAATGATACCCAAAGATTCACATATAAATCTCAGTGCCATCCTCTATATCCTTTCTGGATATGACACATGAACCATTTTTACAGGTAACTATCATGTAATGAGAAAAACAGATCCACATTATGAGTGCTGTCTTGCAATTTTGCTTTTCAGTGTAGGATCAGAAGTGATTTATGAATAAACTTTGAAATACAGTCCAATACATTATGTCAACCTTGTTCTTTTGAGTTTTGGCATTGATATCCTCCATAATAAACAATATCAACAATCACATGCCGCATCACTATCACCCAAAAAACCCCACAAAAACCAAGTAAGCTATTACTTCTCAGCTCTATCCTTCACTTGAAAGATGTTTTGTCAATGTTTCCTTGAGTACTGTAACCCTTTGCAGGACATTTACTAATTTTATCATTATCTGCTTAATTGCATGCAATAGGACAACTGGACATTGCATATGCAGACATGATGCCCAGCACAAACTGTCAGGGCTGGAGTCTCTACCACGCTGTTGGCAATATGCTATGGAGAGGCAGCCACAGAATCAGGCTCCCGCAGTAATGAGGAACATAAAACATGATTTTTTTTTAATTCTGAAAATTTTTTTGAGAGCATGCAAAGTGAAAAAGGGCAAAGTCTTTAAGAGAGAGGAAAAAATAAAGGGCTGTGAGAATTCTGTGATGGAAGAAATTGGCACCTGGGCCAAACCCAGCATCTCTGGACTGACAAGGACTTTAGGGGACCCTCAGCAGGCGGGTGTGAGTCACATGCTAACATTTTCTCTTTCCTCACTCCTGCCTACTCACACCATAACGCTAAATCAAAACTCACACTTAAAAAACAAAAAGATCTCACTGTGTGTTGGATACATAATAGTGTGTTTCTATCTAAACCACTTTCTGTCCTCTAGATTGACAATTCACACCATACAAAGCACACCGTTGGATTGGCACTCCATGTAAGGAGCCCTATAAATGACTATCCGTTATGGCCAGATCATGGAAAATGCAGGCAAGGTCCTATGTATTAGTCCTTGCTCCAGGTATCATGCCTATGCCAGCCTGTGTAGTGACTTCAGCGTTGCATTATCCAATGCTCAGTCAGAAGACTGAGCTTGCCTCATTACTCTCCATGTCTACAATGGGTTATGTAAATCCTGCCTACCTAGTATTATCTTGTGGTTCTTTTTATACCCCCAAAACATGTTGTTATGGACTTCACTGTGATGTCTCCATTCTACCCTCTCTTCCCATGGCATAGAGATTCCTCTAAACCCAGCAGCAAAACCCAACCCCAGAAACCGACAAAAGCTGCATAGTAGGCTCTCTTACTCATGTCTATCAGCCTCTGAATGCTGATGTGTTCTTGAAATGAGGGAGCTTGAAAAACCCTTGTTGACATCGGTCTAAGATCTCTCTGTCTGAGGTACTATCAGGGAATTCGCAGGGCATTCATCAAAATCAAGCTGATGCAAGCATGAATACTCACAAGAAAGAGCCCTTTTATGCCGAAAACTGCTGAAGGCTGGAAAAGGGGCTAATTTATTTAAATTATCCCTCTAAGTGTCAAGCCCCACACTTTCTGGAAGGAGCTGACAACTGTGGGTTAAAGAAAGTTTTCTTAAATTTATAAATAAATTAGTGACGGTAGAAAGTTAACCTGGGAAATCAGAGTAATAGAAAAGTAATCGCCATCGATGTTGATGCAGATGTAGGAAAATACAGTTTTCTGCTATTAAGCTTTTAAATGTCAGCAAATGGCAGTTTAGTAGATCATTTGCTAATAATGATTAAATTTCTCATTAAAATGCTTCCTTCATTATTCTTCAGGTAGAAATGTGTAATTCAATGATTGTTACATCAATTACACTTAAAAAGCTCATTAAAATACTGAAATATTATCTCTCATAGTCAGAGTACTTTAAGAGTACTGTACTAATTATAAAAGAAATAAACTCTTATAATAGCACCATTTGAACTGATGCCTTATAAATTCTTAATGTAAAGCTAACATGTAAAGTTTAAATCAAATATATAGATCCAATAAAACAAAACCTTTTTAATCTTGTTTTACCTTCCAAAGGACTCTGATTATTGTAATTAAATAATGCATGATATAATAAAGATCTAGAGTATGTGATTATTTCATTGGCAATTGGATATTGGTGCTTTTTATTTATGCAAGCAATGTATCACAGGCAATATGCATCAAGCATTAAAATATTGATACAATTACACCTAGCCTGCTGAACCAATAAAAAAAAAATCTGTGACATGACTCTGCTGATGATACTAGGACAGTTTGAAATCCTTTTTAAATTTTAATACTCTGATGTGCTGGGTTATGCTAATTTTGCTAAGAAATAATGCCTCCAAGATTCGCTGTTGTGCTTTCTATTCCTGTGCATGAACAAATCCAGCTTTGCTCAGCATAGCTAACAAGTAGAGTTTGCTTCTGTACACATTTGGCCATTGTTTCATTTTTTCTTTTTCTTTTTTTTTTGTTTTTGTTTTTGTTTTCGAAAAAGACAAGAGAATAGTAAAGTTTGGGCTTAATTTGTTTGTTTTTAGGGATATTCATTCATATTATAATGATCTTTCTCTAATTTTCTCATTTACTAAGTTTCACAGGTTTTTTTTTTTTTTTTTTTTTTTAAACATTCAGATGCTTTTTATCCTTAAGTCCTTTCTCAACAGAGTAAAGGGTCAGGGAAGGTTTTCCTTGGAGCTGCTTTATTATTAAAGCCCTGGCAAGTGACTACACAAGGCTCTGAGCCCATCCCAGAAGTCCCCCAGGAACGGAATAGGTGATGGGATTTTTCTGTCATCTGAGCACCTGAGGTTCAGTCTTACATAGCTGACCCATCTTCTCACCTGTAAAAATGGACCAAAAATGCCTTTGTTGTTCTGTGTACAAGATGTAATTTAATACATAATTGTTGGCTTAAAAACCCAGCAGCAGAAACAGACTCTGCTCACTTGGCTGCTTAAGTGTCTGCATAATTCTGGGGACTTTCCTCTTTTCTTCTGAAATATTTTAGATCCCTCCCCTGCCTAGAGTGAAAGAGTTTTCTGTTATCTCCCCTAAGAGTGCTGTTAATATAGAAAAATGCAGAGATTCCTAGTAATGTAGCTGTACCAGGAACCAAAAAAATCACCTCGTTCAACTTTCATATTTTACGGTGCAGTCACTCTAGGCGCAGAGATGTAAAGGGGATGCATATATACAGCCATGTCTTCTTTTGACCAGTCTCACATAGGAGTGTGATCTGATAGGATTTGTATCCTTGTCAGACCTTCCCCTTAGTGATGGTTATCTGGGAGATCTGATAAACACCCTGGTCCCTAAGAAGAAACTGCCTGATATCTTTGCTTTTCCAAAGAGGTGCCAAGTATGATATGGAGCTCTGAAAGAAGTAAGAATTGTTGAGCCTATAAACAGGATATATACATCTTAGCAATTTAGTTGCATTTTAAGACCCCAGAGTTGCACTCTAGAGCCAATAACTGTGTAAGCCCCATCTTCACCTGTCCTTCCAGGGACTATAGTTTCCCTTTTAGCAATGTCAAGTGTATTTCCTCCCTCTTTTCCTATGTGAATAAGTAGCAATGGCTGGCGATGATACAGCACAGTTGATCATCATGAATGTCTATAGGATGTCATATTTATGCTCTTCTGTTTAGCTTAAATCTTACTCACGTTCTAATAGCAAACAGTCCAGTTACAATGGGCTGGCATTGCAAAGCATCTGCTCAATTCAGATAAATAAGACCAATGTGTTTGAAGGGCAAAGTTTCAATACAAGTGGTCTGCCATTTCATTTGGAGATGCAATTCTTATTCAACATAAATAACAGAGGGGAAAGGGATCATTTGCTAATTGATTAATTATCTTGTAAATGAATTACAAACCTGTGGAGTGTTAGCTAGGTGTGTGCAGAAGACCTCAGCTGCTTTCTTTTCTCCTTTGAGTCTGTAAGTACTGTACAAGTGACGATGAAGCTCTATACTCACAAAGTTGATATGTGTCATATCAGGCTGAAGGCCACATGCCATGATGCACTTGTTTTTCAGGGTTTGAAACCGTTCGTTGCCTGATGAAGGTATGCGTGTGTGCATGTTTGCGTGCATATGCGTATAAAATGAAAAGAAAATTAAATTGCCAGTTAAAGCAATCCATGAAGTTAACAGTTCAACTGGGGATGGGAGACAGTTCTTTTTTTTTTTTTTTTTTTTTGCCTTTATTTTTACATTCTATAAATGAGCACAGTTGTGCCGAATAACAATCTTTTGTGGACTAAAAGCACTAAGGATTAAAGATCAGAGAGAGGAGTGTTCGCAAAGTGCAAACGCTGGTGGGTTTGCAGCACCTTGATAACCACAGAAGAACTGATAATTAACATTCCTGCTTCCTAGGCAAAGGGCAATTGGCCTTCCAAAGGCGTCCCTATTGCACTGTTTCTCTCCCTATATGAAAGTAGCTGATTTAGTCAGGAAGGTGACAGTTAAGGCTCTTTGCTGGCGGAATTTTTGCATCTTTCCAGTGTCTCGTTTCCCGCGACTTTACCACGGAGGCTGTCCATCACGGTTGTTATGTATGCAGGCTGAGTGAGCCCGCAGGGGATCCTAGTTATTTACACTCTTTTTCAAGCTTCGAAGCTGTTATAATCATTCGCTGTCAACTTTGTGCTGACACTGAATTTTACTTTGTGTTTTTTATGCTCGGTTTGGGTCTAAAATACTGGCATCCATGCCCGACACTGTAATTCCATGGGTGACTGAGCTGACCAGCCATATCCTGTATTACTAACAGAACCCTCGAATCCTGCTACATATGGAAATTTCAGGATTTGTTGATTGTGGACAATAAACAGAGTCCTCCAGCTTTGTGCTTTTATCCAGGTGGTGGCCCCAAAGAATAAGCAGTGCACCGTGTTTCATCTCATTACATTTTCATCTTTAAGAACACATAAGTATCAGTTTCATTTGCCCCTGAGTTGTAAAGTTGGAACAGGCAAACTTTCCCTCTGCAAAACCCAGTGTGATTTTCAGACGTTACTTCTTCTCTCCAGATCCCTGTTACAAGGAGAAGGTCTGTGATCTCCCCTTGTGGTTTTCCCCTCCCCATTCCTTTCTGTCCTCTGTGAGTCAAAATACATGCCAGATATGCATTCATGATCCAGATTAAAATAGAAGTATTGTCCTGGGCAGTATGAATGATGAGGGACAGATTATAAAGACCCTGGGTGAGGCCTCCAGAGGGGTGGGAGCGATAAGCTTTTAGACTTCATCAATAGACATTTGCATGCTCAGACTTAAATGCCCTGTGTCCCAGTCATGCGAGGAGTAAACACCTTCCTTTCACTTGTGAACAACATTCTACCCATTAAGTCTGGGGACTTAAACCTTTAATAACAGGGCAGCAAATTATTTCTCCATGTTTAAAAGGTACTGTTTCTATGCACCATCCCTGTCTTCAATATGAAGATTTCATGTACATTGGGCCCAAAGGGAGTGATCCACAAAATGATATGACCCTGTTCTTAACTGGACTTGAAATAAAGCTGGTCAAAGGAACTTGTGTGCTTGGCCAATGTAATAAAGTAGACAAATAATTACCGAGCAAATCAAACACACTTACACCTCAGATGATTTTGAAATATTATCTATAATCGGGCACTTCTGTGCTAGGAGGAAAGGTTAATAAAGTAATTTAAAAAAGATTGTGTGGAGTATTATAGAATCAGAAGAGGACTGGCAATCATAATTGTTAATCTCCTGAAACACCAGTTCTGTATTGCATAAAGCAGATATTTTAGTACATATTCTTATTGTGTATTCCACTTACTGCTATATTAGCTTGCTTAATTATCCTTTATAAAAATCTTACTTTTTTGGCACAAAAAAAGTTGATATAATTATGCTGGCAAATCTGAAATGTGTATGTCAATCTTAAGATGTGTAGGAAAGACTGATATCTTTGAAAATTAATTGTCTTTATGTATGTCACATAGAAGATAAATATTGGAGTGGGCAGTAGGTATACTCTTTCTTTCCTGCTTTTGTTTGTGTTGGATAGATAGGGGAATGGCACAAATTTTGCAGTTAGAATAAGGGGAAGTTATTCTGAGCTTGCTGGTGGTAGTTTAACACTCTTCAGATAAAGCTAAGATGTGCAGTTGTGGGTTTACTCATAGAAAAATCTGTTTACATAAAACATCAGCTGTTTTGATCAAACTTACTGATACAAAAGTAAGTTTCAGTCATTCTTTCTTCTACTGAAGTATATAGAAGGAAAAAAGGGGACCAGCAAGCATCAGAAGACACAGGCCCCACCCCCACCACTAACTAATTGTACCCCAGGGCAGATTGTTTACCCTCATCCTTAAAATAGAAATAAAAATAGATCTTCCTAGGACCTTGGAAGGATAAATGAGAGAAGTATGGAAACTTCAAAAGCAGCATCCTTTGCTTCACTAATTTTTTCTATCGTATTCATATCATACTACTTTATGACTTATAAGTATTTTAAAATATTTAATGTATAGTTATGCAACTATTTTTCACTTTATATGGAGCCCATCCTGGCTACAAATAGATTTTTAATGTGTTTCTGTACAAATAATTTGCACTTTAAATCATGCCCCTTGCTTGACCCTGCTGCTTCTTCTGGGGAACATTACTCCTTTTTCACTTCCCAGCATCTCAAAGAGTGATATACCACTCCTGGACTCTCACATTCAGTTTATCCCTAACCTTCTTGCATTCATCTCTGTGCCTGCCATGCCACTGAAGCTGACCTTGCCTTAGTCCCAGTGGCCAGTGATCACTTTTCCAGGCCGTGCTTTTGACCTGTCTGCAGCACTGCCATGCTGGAGCCTTAGGGCAACCCTTAGCCTCTGAGACACGAACTGCTCCTGCTAAGCCACCACTTCTGCTTCACGTTTCTCCCTCCTCCTTCTTCCTGCCTGGAGTGGATATGCGATGGGTTCAACCTGAGCCATTGGCTCCTATCTCTTCACACTCCTTCACAGGCTCTGTCTATTCCTGAAGCTTCAAAGAGAGCCTCACTGCTGCTTACTCTGCCCAGATCCCCCTTTCAAGCCTCAAACTCTAATCGCTCATAAGAACATAAACAAACACATTTCTCGCTGCAGCTGTGCAGAACTCTGCAACTAGCAGGAGTTATGCAGCAGTGAGAGTGACCAGATTTGAAGAAGCTTTATTTTAGATTGAGGTGAATTAGCGTCTTAATTCTTACAAATTGAAGCAATTGTGAAGTTGTTCACTTTCTATGGTTTTTGGTGTAGAAGCAAGCAGATTTCATAAAATGCTGGAGCCTGGTGTGCTAGCATCACCTACTAAACATTGTTTCTTATAAGACTGAGGGTTCGGAAGGAGCATTCCATGCACGTCCATCAATTGCCAGCATGGTTTTAGGACTCTGGGGATACGGCGCACACCCTGAGAGCACTGAGGACTTTCGAATGACTGACCTGGAGTGTCCATTAGTTGCTTTGTGGATTAACATCTTCGTTTTTTTCCAGCAGCAAATACAGCTCTTAGAATTCTTGGCAGTAACATTGGCAAGACTCCAACAAGCCAGACCTTTTGAGGAATTTGACCCAGGACAACATTGTCTGTGCTTTCAATTAAGTAAAATTAAAAAGTGGGGGGAAAAAAAAAAAGGAAAAAATCAGAACATACTGTGACTCTCAGGTGTGGGAAGCTTCTGTCTGTCTCCTGAGAGGTGACAATCTGGTTCAGTGGAGGTCATGAGAGAAGTTCGGGTCAGGTCCACAAATGTCTGATATGTGCCTTTGAAAGCACAACTTTTCTCTGAACTTGGTAGCTGACATTTGCTGTCTCCTACCTTCTTCTGGGATCAATACCAAATCCCTGTGGAGAACTGGATGACTTTCTCAAAACACACACATGCGCACACACACACACCCCCACACCCTCATGGACACAGGGTGGGGTCATGGGGTGGCAGGTGGCAGGATAGGAAAACTGTAGTATGTGAAGAAAAATCAAGGGAAAAAGAAGATCTCTTTTCTCAATTGTGAAACTCAACTACCATCGCCTCACATGCCCTGCTGCTGTAGTTTGTGCTTCTGGATCTAATGGTGCTGTTCTGTCTGGTTGCAACTTTAGGACATGAAACCTATAGAATTTGCCAGATGATTAAATAGTTGGTCAAAACAAAAAGCTAACACATTATTTTTTAATAATGTTTTTCGTTGATCATATTTCCAAATAAAAGCACTAAATACAGTGCAGTTCTATCTGCATGAGTGAATTCTAGAATAAAGGTAGGTAACACATGATTTCAAATATGTAAACATTAGTAATACGGAAGGCCTGACAAAAATTTATTGGTGAAGTGGAATTTATTGATATCAGCTGTG
This sequence comes from Theropithecus gelada, assembly GCF_003255815.1. Taxonomy (NCBI): domain Eukaryota; kingdom Metazoa; phylum Chordata; class Mammalia; order Primates; family Cercopithecidae; genus Theropithecus; species Theropithecus gelada. The sequence continues at coordinate 79,602,061 of NC_037681.1, forward strand.
GTTTGTTGATTACTCTTTACCTCTCCTTCTTCTCTCTCTCTCTCTCTGTTCCTTCTTCTTTGCTTATTCTCTCCTTTTCTTGCTTTTTCTATCTTTCCTTCCTTTTTTCTATCCTTTCTTCCTTTTTAGAATATTATATGGATTGCTTTTATTTATTATTATTGACATAAAATGATTTGTTTCATTTCCTTGCATATAATACTGATGTTGGCTATTGCATTATTCAATATTTCTTACCTTTATATTTCTACCCAAGGTTAGAGTGTTCCTGCAACCTCTGTGCATGTAGATACATTCAGTAAAAAACAAAAAAACAACCAAACAAAAAACCAGTGTAGTTTTATAAGGATAAATATACATCCTTATATAGGTAAGGTCACAGCACATCATCATATGACTTTTTTTAAACATGGTAACAGAATTTTATACTGTGAATACCTTGGATACAATACACAGAACAGGTTAGAAAAGTAATATAGTCATAGTAATTACTTTCATCTGGAGAAATATTTCAGTCAGCAGTGTCTAGCAATAAAATAAAATGATCACCTTTAGTATATCTATTACAAAAACAATTGTCTACAATAAGAATGGTTTAAAATACCTGGTAGAATATAAAACATTGAGACAAGAGACCACTTCTCTTCTCTCTCTCTCGCACTCTCTCTCTCTCTCTGTGTCTTTCACACACACACACACACACACACACACACACTCTTCTCACACTTCACAGACTATGTTAACAGAAATTTACCTGAAATGTAAGACTGTTTTTAAGGGAAAAAAATACCCCAATTAAGGATTTAGAATAAATACACTATTATAACCACTCTCTTTTTAAAAATGAGTTTTCTTTTAGCTTTTAAGGTTTATAGAAATCACTTATCTGCTCCTTAAAAGATTTTTATTCTTTTTTCCCCTCTCTTTTTTAAAAGTATAGTGAATGTGAAACATCATTAATCCAGTCGTAATATCATCTGATAGCAGTTAATCCCTTCTTAGACACAGCTTTTCTTGGGCCTTTGGAATATAGAAATGTGCTTTTACTCTTAGGCATTTTGTTTAAGCATCAACCTATTCTTAATTGTCTTCCGTAAAAGATCACCAAGCAAAGTGCACGATGTGTTCAAAGTTCTTTCCTTGAGAGTCTGATGACATTCGGCAGCCTGTTATTTTGTCTGCTAAGGTCATGGATCAAGGGCAGCTTTGTGCCTGTGGTTTGGACTTGGCTATCGGCCCTGACAGGATGATGCAGCCCGCGCTGAGATCCTAATCGGTCAGAAAAAGTCTATTTAAGTTTGAGCCCTTAAGCTGTCTCAGCCAAATCAGGGATACCAAAGTTACATTTGTTTTTGTGATGACCATTCATTTTGGTCAAATGAAGAAATTGCTCGTGTGGATTTTGTGGCTTCAGGGGCAAAATCTGTGAATGTCACGTATCTTTGAGCCTCTCTGCTTTTTCACAGACATTATTGAGAAGACGCTTATGAAAAAAATCATTTTTATTGCAGTTGTTTATAAGTCACCTTGATCATAAAAGAAAAGACGCAGAGAGGTAATCGGAAGTTCTTTCTCACAAAGTTGAGAAGGCCTATGATCTGATGTATTAGGGACAAAGTGCATGTTGTGAGTGGTGTCTGACTTAGTCAATGGACAGGGTCAGGGTCAAGACTTCACCTTGGAAACTCTTCATGCTTTTTCAAAACTAGTGATCTGGCCAGATCAGTAAAGTTCTGAATCTGCCCTCTTAGATCCTAGATTATAGCTGTATTACTTTATTTTTCTCATGGATAAAAAAAGAATCTTTGGTTTTACAGCAATGCTACTTGTGGATTTATAGCAGCCTGATCTATAGCAGCTACAAAGGCAGAATTAATTGTTCTGTCCATTTTCTCTTTTAAAATTGTTGAATTTTTAGTTAGCCAGTGGAAGGGTTTCCTTGTGATACAAATGTTGTTAATCTGGACTTAACTTTCTAGTCAGAAAAAAATGTTAAATTTTAAAAGTGCATCCAGTATGTGCAATGTCTCATCTTACCAGGACCTTAGAACTTTAGTGTTTTTGTCAGAGGAGGCCTCAATCATTACATTTTACAGATGGAAAACCTGAGGCCTGAGCAACTGTCTTGTCCTGGCAACTGATAGCAGAAAGATTATTAGAATCTAGTTTGACTGTCATGAAAATGTTATTTTCACCACCAACTTCCACCAAAAGTTTTATCACTTATTGTGAGAACACAATTTTTCTTAATGTTCATTAAACCAATAAAAAGAGGGTATGTAGAAAAGTAGTTACTATTTGGATCTAAAGTTAGGCTGACAACAAGGGCCCACGATGGGGAAAGGATAGACTTTAATAAACGGTGTTAGAAAAACTGAATATCCACATGCAGTAGAATGAAATTAGACCCTTGTACAACACCATATACAAAAATCAACTCAAAATAGATTACAGACTTAAGTATAAGACCTGAAACTTAAAAACCTCTAGAAGAAAATGCGGGAAGAAAGTTTTTGACATTGCTTTGGACAATGAGTTTTTGGATATGACCCCAAAAACAAGAGAAAGCAAAAGTAGATAAGTGGGATTGAATCAAACTGAAAATTTTCAGCACAGCAAAAGAAATAATCAACAGAGTGAAGAGACAAGGAGAAAAGCTATTTGTAAACTATACGTCTGATAAAGGGTCAATGTCCAAAGTATGTTTGTATGTATGCATGTATTTAGAGACATGGTCTTGGTCTGTCACCCAGGCTGGAGTGCAGTGGTGCCATAATAGCTCACTGCAACCTCATACTCCTGGGTTCAAATGATACTCCCATCTCAGCCTTCTGAGTAGCTGGGGCTACAGATGCATGCCACCACACCTGGCTAATTTATTTATTTATTTATTTTTTGTGGAGATCGGGCCTCCCTGTGTTGCCCAGGCTGTTTTCAAACTCCTGGCCTCAAGCATTTCTCCTGTCTTGGCCTCCTAAAGTTCTGGGAATACAGGCATGAGCCACCATGCCAGGCCTCAATATCCAAAATATTTTAAAAACTCAACACAGTGGCAAGAAAACAAATACTCTATTTTAAAAATGGGTAAAGAAGCTGAACAGACACTTTTCAAAAGAAGACATGCAAATGACCTACAGATATATAAAAAAATGTTCAGGCCAGGCACGATGGCTCATGTCTGCAATCCCAGCACTTTGGGAGGCCAAGGCGGGCGGATCATGAGGTCAAGAGATCGAGACCATCCTGGCCAACATGGTGAAACCCTGTCTCTACTAAAAATACAAAAATTAGCTGGTCATGGTGGTGCTCACCTGTAGTTTCAGCTACTCGGGAAGGTGAGGCAGGAGAATTGCTTGAACCTGGGAGACAGAGGTTGCAGTGAGCTGAGATCGCGTCACTATACTCCAGCCTGGTGACAGAGCGAGACTCTGTCTCAAAAAAAAAACAAAAAAAATGTAAACATCACTCATCATCAGGAAAATGCAACTCTACACCACAGTGAGATACCTCATACCTGTTAGAATGGTGATGATCAAAAAGATAAAAGATAACAAGTGTTGGTGGGGAAATGGAGTAAAGGAAACAGTTTCACACTGTTGGTAGGAAGGTAAATTGATACAGCCATTAACAAGAAACACACCTCTATGTATGATCAAACAATCTCACTTCTGGATTTATATCCAAAGGAAATGAAATCAGCATCTCTAAGAGATATCTGGACTCCCATGTTCACTGCAGCATTACTCAAAATAGCCAAGGTATGGAAACTTAAGTATCCATGGACAGATGAACGGATAAAGAAAATGTGATGTGTGTATGTATGTGTGTGTGCATGGGTATGTGTTCTCACCACACACCAACAAAAGTAACTATACAAGATGATGGATATATTAATTAGCCTGTTTGTGGTAATCATTTTATAATGTACACATATATCAAAACATCGTATTGTGTGTCTTAAGTGTATACAATTTTTATTTGCCAACTATACCTCAGTAAAACTGGAAAAAATTAAAGTTGACTGATGTGAATTGGAGTACGACTTGAACACCTGTAGAAGTTCAACTTCTCTGAGCCTCAGTTTTCTAATGTGTAAAATGGTCAAGATAATTGTTCATATCTCAGAAGTCTGTTTTAAAAATTAAATGCAAGAATGCATATAAAGTACTTCACACCAGACACAGCACATTACAATTGCTCTATATAGGATGTCTGTGACTGTGTAGCTTTCTGCCAACCTCTGCAACCTCAGCATGGAAAAAAAACAAGTCTAAAGTTCTACTAAGGAAAAGAAAGCAATGAGTATGATATGGAAAATAATACATTTTGTAAGATTGCATTGTGAGAACTGAAAAAGTGTAAAAATTATGGTATTTCAAATTGGCATACTATTATGTTACAGTACAGCTAGCAGACGGATGTAAAAATAAAGTACAGATGTATCTTTTTTTTAGTCAGACCTGATATATGGAAATCTAGATTTAGAGAAAGATTGGTTATAGGGTCATTATTTGCTTTACAAAGCAATTTGGCATAAGGTTCCTTTAAAAGGAAACTTCCCTAGTATCTTTAATGTAATATTTCATTTACTGAAAAAAAGATCACATGACTTTACAGAAATTCATTTCATCCATAAAATGAAGCACATCTGTTGAATGTGTAGAGGAAAAATTAAAGTAGAGAGAAAGAGAACGTCAAAAGTTAGAAATAAGTCAGGTAATAATACATATGAAAAATTAAGTAGCAAGGGAACTCGAAGCACTAGAACTTCATATTTTGTTATTAATAATTTTTAATAATACATATTCTTCATAAAATGTCTACACCATGTGTGTGTATGAGAGAAAGAGAGAGAGAATGTGTGTCTGCTGTTACTTCTCCATTTGGCGTTAAGTTTTGCTATGACCTGACTCCTTCCAAGCCCTCTAGACATTGGCACATGTGCCAAACCCAGCCATGTGCACTTCCATCCTCTCAAGCCTCTTTAGTTTTGCACAGGTCAGTCTTTCTGCTTGAAGTTTCTCAACCCTCTGACAACCTCAGTAGTTAGCACCTATGTCTTTGGCAAGCTAGACTTCTTCACCTTTTCTGGTAATGTTCCTGGGATGGCATTCCATCTCCAGATAATTAGGGCACCCCACCCACTGCTAGACACTGGCCTACCCTCATCTTTACTCAGTTACTTTTGTAGAGCGGTATGATAGCACATAGACTTGGGAACACAAAAGACCTGATTGAATTCTTGTTCCCTATCGTACTTCAGGTTTGATCTGGGCCTTAACTGTTCTCTCTGAGCCCTGGTCTTGTTCACCAATACCCCTGGGAAAATCAAAGTTATCTCATACAGTTTCTGAGAGGATTTGATGAAATATGTAGAGCGCTTAGCATAATGTTTAGGAAAAATAAGGTTGTGACACAAACAAATGCTTATGTCTTTTTTTATTATTATTACATTGTATTGTATCTGTTGACTTACTCTGTTATTTACTTTGTTTTCCCCTATTAAACTATGACTTCCTTAAAGGAAAATATTGGATCTGATGCAGCTCACATTGCCAGGGCCCATCTGATTCATACAGAGTGGGCACCAAATACTTATTTGTGGAATCTAACTGAGATAAACACTAGAGCATATACTCTCTTGGAATATGCAAGTCCCAGAGTAAAGCTATGTACAAAAAGAGAAAGAGCAAAGAAAAGAACAAAGGGGTAAAATAAAGTTGAAAGGGCACAAAACACTAGCGAACTCTCCAGATTGCCCCCAATTAATTAACAAATGTTCTTTGGGAACATTTATTTAACCAAGTTTGTGTCACCCTAATTACATAAGCCTTTTTTTTTTTATTTGGTCCACCAATGTGTTATGCAATAATATATTAAATATCTTGATGAAACTGACAACCATTCTCCCAACTATTTGGCTAGTCATTCTATAAAACAGAAAGGGAGCAAAAGAAAAAGAAAGAAAGAAATGAAGAAAAGGAGTGAGGTTGGGAGAGATGGGGAGGAGAGAGAAATTGGTGTAATCCTGAGTAGACCTTTGCTCACTTAAGGTGATTGCCACTTCTTTCTCTAAGCACAAACAACCCATGCTTGTGATAATCCGTCCAGAATTTTGCTAGGGATATGTTCTGGATAGTTGTTTGATTTTGAAAATCGAAAGCTTTTTTTCTATAGCCCACACTAATCCCTGATCAACCATAATTAGACTGTGATTCTAAAAAATTACTGGGAGGGTTTCCACAATCCCATCTGGACCATTTTTTCAGTTCTTTCAGTAACCTGAGAGATAATTTGTCTGGCCTGGAGCCTTGAACTCATCTGAAGCAACTAGGTTATACTTTAGTATGTCTTGACTTATCTTGGGCCTCAGTTCATTCTTAACTCTGTTTGCTTTGCCCTCTCGGGTTGGAAGATCATTCTTCCTGATAGAGACCATAGAATCAAAATAGGAGTTGAATAGTTCTGTTTTCTCTGTGACATCTGTTAACATTTTGCTGTGTGCCCCAATCAATGTACCTATCCCTTTGTTCTTCTTCACAAACAGAGCTTAAAATAGCTTTCTGTTGTCCTTGGCAGTTTTTCAGCCTAAAGTCAAGCTTTAACCCTCCTGACAATATTCTTACGGCACTTTTTATATTCGTTACCCATCATGTTTTCACCCTTCCATTTTGGATATATGTTCTTTTATATTCTGCATTCAATAGCTTTAAAAAGAGGAAAAGAATGTCCCTTTCATGTTATATCTTTTTGGCATAATCTGTGATTATTTTGTCTGAATTTTAAAAATAGTCTTATTTTCCTTTTAAAATTATTTAGTCATGAAATCATCTCTCCATTTTCTCTATTTTGATGACTGTTTTCCTAAACTCTAGGATAACTGCCTCTGTCCAGATTTAGTTTCCTGTGAAAATAACAAGCTCTAAGATGACATGCCATTTCCTTCCGAGTTGCTCATCACTTTTAATTCACTAACCAAATCTCACTCCTCATTCAAAATTAAATTCATGTAAAAATTCTCCAAATTGATCTCTCAACCTTCTAAAGGAATGCAAGTGGCAGAAGGTAGGTCAAGAACTTATCAGAGGGTCTTCATTTGAAACAGACTTCTGGCAGATGTTTAGGAGAAAAGTTTCCTCTCAATCATTTAACTTGCCTCTGTACTACTTTTGTAATTTGCATTAGGAAGGCCTAGGGAGGGTAGTCATTCCTTTTCTGAAACAGTACCACTTTAGCTTTATTCTCCTTTTAACCTAACATACATGTATTCTAGCATATGCCCTCATCAGGGCCGTTCATATCCATTCTTCCTGGATATAGAGTACTAAAGCCACATCCTTGTGATAAACTCCTTTGGGGCCATCTAAAATGTTACTCATAGAGCAGTGTATGTCTGTGAGCACTTTATGATTGGTTTGCAGAAATATAAGTGCAGAAATGGAGAGCGAGCATGTAGGAACTTTTAAAGCAATTAACAAAAATAATTATCTGTATGTTAAATCTAACAATAAAAACTGAGGATTCAATTTGCATATCTTTTTATAATCTTTTATAAACTGAAGATTCAATATTGTATATCTTTTACAATCTTTTTAAAATTTAGTCTTCTTGCATTGTATCAAAGTCCTGGTCTATAACAGATTGGAAATAAGGAAACCAGGAAGGATCACATATGATTTGGGAAGCACTACCAGGGAAGAGGCCCACACCTGACAAAGACTCTATATAAGTCAAGGATCATATTTAGCTTTTTGTATTAAAGTTACACATTCATTGTATTCTTCTTTTTTTTTTTTTTTTTTTTTGAGATGGAGTTTCACTCTTGTTGCCCAGGCTGGAGTGTAATGGCGCAATCTTGGCTCACCACAACCTCCGCTTCCCGGATTCAAGTGATTCTCCTGCCTTAGCCTCCCAAGTAGCTGGGATTACAGGATGCGCCACTACGCCTGCCTTATATTGTATTTTTAGTAGAGTTGGGGTTTCTCCCTGTTGGTCAGGCTGTTCTCAAACTCCTGAACTCAAGTGATCCACCTGCCTCAGCCTCCCAAAGTGCCGGGATTAAAGACGTGAGCCACCTCGCCCGGCCCATTGTATTATTCTCACTCTGATAATTGTTATATATGAACATACGGGACAAACACATTGGTCCTTTCCTGCCCATCTTTTTTGTGTTTTCTTCTGCAAAATCCTGGCCAACTTATTTACAATTTAATATTCTTCAAGTAATACCTAATGATACAGGCTAATGCTGGATTCAAAAGCATTATTTAGATTTTGCACCTTTTTGGCTTGAAATTTAAGATAGTTTGCTTGGCCTTGGTATTTTTGGCCCCGTGCATTGCTGCCAGTCTTCAAAGAGCCACTTCTCCCTTTGCAGAAGACGCTCTTTCTACTATCAAGAACCTTGTTGTGGAAAAGCAGATTCTCTTTTGTACCACCTACATATTTCCCAAAGCCTCCTTGTATTATCAGCTAAAACTGGCAGAGGATATCATACTTCTACCACCTGTATGCTTGTGCCCTTCAGCTTCCTTCTTTGTCTTCATGCCTCTAGAGGGACAGTGACTATGTCTCCTAAAGACAGCATTGATTATCATATATAATCACAGAAGACAGTGGAATCTTTCCACACATTTTATCCCAGGAAAACCATTCATTCCCTTTAGTCTCATAACATCGAAATATGAACTCATGAATGCCTTGGCAGGGAGCCAACTACACCCTCTCTCCTCTGCCTCTTGGAAAAGATGATAAAACTGTTCCAATGTGACTATCCTGAAAATCCTTTTTCTCCTGTATGGAATGAGAGGGAGGTTGTCAATGCCCTTATAGGAATTCACTAGTCATCATCCATGGAAACATTACCCCACCAGTCTAAAATGTCTTTTAACCTTCTTGATATCAGATTCAAATTTTCTCTGGTTCTGCAGCAACATTTTTTTCTTCTAGATTTCTTGTTGGGTTCTATTTTTTTTATTGTCATTTCGAGTCTTTCATCCTTCCTAATAAGCTGAAACCATAGAATGACACTCACCAAGTGTATTTACCTTCTGCTCAAGATAGAAGGCTCTCCTGCATTTGCAGCATGCACAGTGTTGAGGGCCTCAGGCAGCTGGACAAATGTCACAGAAAATTCAGCAGCATCTTCTGTGGTCCTAACTCCCAGACATCAACATATATTGTTCCCATCTCGGCTCCCCTTATAAAGGATTTCCTGTTCCTTGTTACAGGTAGACTCCTGCTGCAGGATTGTGTGTGGTGGTGGTGATGACGGTCGGTCCCTAGTAATGCTGCCACTAACCAGTGTTCTGTATGGGTTAGATAGGCATGTTGTACAGACCATGCACTGAATTACCGAACTGCCTTGTTTAAAACCAAAGAAGGGCCTACCTGGAAAGGTGACGTTTTCATTGCCTCTCATTTTTCTTTACTGCTCATCCGCCTAACATCTAGTTAAATCAATTGGAATCTGATTAGAGGGCTGGGAAGATGAATGAGAAGTGGTTGATTGGAGTACTAAAAACTTTGTGGATTTGTGTAGACTTGGACCAGGGAGCTATAGAGTTTGGGGGTACTGGGGACCAAAGGTTTCTGGGTCGAGGCCTGCGTCTTGGGTTCTTTACCCACAGAGGAGGGACAACTCGAGCTCTGAACAGGAGAAAAGGAAATGATGCTTCTCCTCACATCTTCCTTCTGTGAGTTCCTTATCCACTCGTCTCACTTTTTACTCGCCTTGTATGTCATTGTTTTCTGTTTCTTGGGACCAAAGGACAGCCAAAGCAGTTTGGATATTAATTCAGCTACATGATGACAGACTTGATTTTTATGGGCTAGCCTTGGAACCAAACTACTATTAAAGTCTCATTTCTGTGGAAAAAATCATTACAAATTTGAAAGACATTTACAAGTTAACTTTTGGAATTAAACAAATTTGTCCCTTGGGGGCTGACTGTACAAGATTCACTAAGTATTCATAAATAGAAAAAGATAAATATTAGAATGCTATATTTCTAGCTTATGATACCTAGTGTTCAATTAGTATGTTTTATTATCAAACCAGATAAATAAAAATGTTACTTCATAAAAACAGAGACTATAATATTTTAAAAGTTTTTTTAAAAGCAAATTTTATGTAGGCCTTGAAGCCGTGTTGGCCAGCCTGGTCTCGGACTCCCGACCTCAGGTGATCCGCCTGCCTCAGCCTCCCGAAGTGCTGGGATTACAGGCATGACCCACAAAGCCCGGCCAAATGTTCTTTAATGGGAATTTGTGTTAAAATAAAATTCTCCATGTAATATATATATATGTAAGTCTGTGTGTATATGCATATGTATATTTCCCAACAGAATTGCTAAAGTAAAAGTGATAAGGCAAAGATGATATCTGTTTCCATAGAAGCATCTTTCTGAAACGAAACAAATAAAAATTATACTTTGTATCACTAGTAAAATTTAACTTGATTATCTGAAGACTAATTATATTAACTTATATTACCTAAAGTGCAGTTTTTCCCCCACTCTAGTAATTAGAGGGATATTAATAGCTGTTATATTCTAATACTTGAGAGTCAAAACTGGTAATGTACCCTCCCTCTGCCCACAATTTAGCACATGGCAAAATAATGATACAAGAGACATTACAATATACAGTTGTCAAAATGTACCTGGAAGCTCTTAGAGGAATATTAGAACAACTGGCGACAGGTGAAATAAAAGAAGTCTCAACTTTCTGAATTCAGGAGAATTCAGCAGAATTTCCTATAATGTCACTTTGGGCATGTAAAAATGTTTCCCGCAATTAGAATAGCAACTACATGTGGAATAGATTCAAAACTGCTTACTAAGTTGTTTGTTATCTATTTCCCTTTGGTTTCCTGAGGCCACAGAGACAAGGAATTGGCCTGAGTTTTCACCTCAAAAACTGAAGCACATTAGCAGTGGCACCTTTTCAGGCGCTCCTGTGTCATTCCCCGAAAATCACAGACACGCAGTCCAATTAAAATTGTACTTTGTGGAAACCAAAGGAATGTAGCCCAGGAGCACCTAGGAACTGCTCATATGCTTGGAGAAGCTAAAAGACACGCGTACATGAACCACAGGAAGCCTTCTCTGGCCCTCTGAAAATAAACACATCTTTTGCATAGATGCTGTCTCGTAGCTGCCAGTGCTCTGCCAGGGAGAATTGTTATTTTAAATGGAGACTCTTTCTGTATCTGCAGGAAGAATTTATATCCAGTCAGAGAGAACGTAGAGAGCAGTTCTTGTTGCCCGTCACATTTTAGTGCAGGGAAGTGCTTTGCCCTAAAGGTGCCAGGTAAAGAGAATTGCCAAGTAAAGAAAATTTATTGAATGCATTTTCCAACAGGGAAGCATAATCTGACATTTTTGTTTCTTGGATCTCAGAAAAATAACTTTCCTCAGTTCTTATATCAAGTAAGAGGACATGCAAAGGCAAAAACAAAAACAAAAATACCATTTGGTCTTAGAATGCATTCATGTACATTTTCTTCTATTTGATAATGTTTTATTCATAATTATTTCATATGCTTTTCTTTTTTCAAATGTCTGCCTGCAGCACACGTCAGGATGCTGGATTTCTTAGCAAACGCTCTCCTTGGAACCACATTATCATGGGTCCGTATGATTATTCCCTTAGGACTATCCACTTGAGAGTAACGCAATGGCCTCCACCTCCCAGCCTTTAGGACCTAAATGATGGAGTTAAAGAATCAAACTTTCTTTTGAAAGCCAGTGGCAGTCCCACGTCCACGTCAGGTTTGAGGGGTGCTCTCCTCCCTGACTGGCTAGTAGGTGAGGTCCTTGGTATGTTCATCCCTTCTTACCTGAAGCCTCTCCCTCGTTTTAGTTCCGATTGATTTCGCCTTCGTTGTGCTCAGATTTTGTGGGTTTGTTCAAACTGCTCTTGGGAGGAACACAAAAGTATTAACATTTTGCCGACTCCAGGACTTTAGAAAACTTAGGCTTGAGTGAAAAACAAACTGACGGATTCAAATAATATAAACGCACCCAATTTCAGATCGTATTCTCTCTTGCCTTGTCTCACAATGCTGGGCTGTCTCCCTTTGCAAAACAACTGCAATCTCTACACGCCACTCCAACCTGCTCCGTGACAAAGCGTAAGGTTCCACCTCTGAGCAGGTAAAATATGTTTGTTAGGGAAGGACTGCTCGGCAGTAAGGATGACAACAATTAGCACATGCTACTCATTAACAAACGGAGATTAGAACGCAGCCGAAATGGCAGGCTGCCATCAGTGTGATAGTTACGGGGCAGTTTAATTTCTAACGAATGTGAGTGCTGGATCAGTAACAATATTCGACAAAATGCCGCCTGCATTCTCTTATGGCTTTCATTACCAAATTGAAAATCTGTGTAGATTTCTGAAAATTACTTTTAAATGTAGCCAATCTCCTAGACTGCAAGGCTTGATTTGCTGGTGAGGGAGCCCTGCTGTGAGATTTTAATGAAAGATCATAGTGGCCCTCCAAGGCCAGCAAAGAGCTATGGGCCCTGGAAGACCCGAAATAATCTGTTTTACTTTTAATGGCAGCCATTTTATATTCATTAAGATCAAAATGCAGTTTTGCAGGCAAATTGCAAAGCTGTTCCACTCACAGCTTGAGAACCTGGAGGCCCTACAGCTTTTTATCTTGTTCATAAGCAAATATGCAGTTAATATCTTTTAATATGCTTTGATGCTTGGTACCTTATGGGTACATTGTACCGGAGGTTAGAGAACTGCATGTTTCCTTGGCACAGCCAGCCACGAACTAAAGCGGTAGTCCTTTTATTTCCATAATGGCAGAAGAAATGAGTCTCTCTCTTTTTATCCCCTCCCCATTTTTTAAAAAATATGAGCTCTGCTCAAATAGATTGTAAGGTACTGTATAGTGTACATTCAGGGTCTCAGAGAAGGGGCAGTTTTTCACTGGGATCTGTCTGTTGGTGGTTCATATTATTTAAATTTATACAGTCACATTATTTAAATGTAAACAGCCAAATAAGATATGATCAAATCAGTGGCATCTGGAAACTGTGCTCTCATCCTCTTTGATTGTGAGGTTGTCTGCATTAATAATGGAGTTCTAAAGACTGTGATTCCACCTGATATACTGTATGACCTTAACAGTTGTGATTTTATCAGGGTTTCACTGTAGTAGAAAATGAAGGTATTTTGCAGCTCATTTCCAGCAAAGCTAGTTTGCATTATCTTCTGTCCAGAGTAGTCCTGCCTGTTTTGTGTTATAAAATATCACCTCTCCCATTGCCCCCTTTCTGCTGCACAGCTGTACTTCCGGTCTGGAACCATGTTGTAGATTAATTTCCATCAGATTTCTCGTAGAAGGTAAATGGTACTGTGCTAAAGGAAAGAGGGAAGGAAGGAAGGAAGGAAGGAAGGAAGGAAGGAAGGAAGGAAGGAAGGAAGGAAGGAAGGAAGGAAGGAAGGAAGGAAGGAAGGAAAGAAGGAAGGTCGGTCAGGAAGGAAGGAAGGAAGTCAGTAAGGCAGGGAGGAAGGAAGAGAGTGAAAAAAGAAAGGAAGGTGGGATTGAGGAGGGAGGGAAGGAAACACTGCACTACCTCCTCCAATTCATCCATTTCTATCTCATCTCTAAGACAAGAAATAAGGTTGATGCAAGTGGATCTTATTACTCAACCTACAACTCCATCTTAATTCTGCCTTAAGCAATAGGCAGGGGTTAGACATAATTGTCTAGAATCACAGGACTCTCCAATACTTACAAAAATAATATTTAGAAAGAAAATGAGGTCCTTTTTGGTAGAAAAAGGACCAGCCAGGTCTGTTTCAATTTGCCCAAAGATTTGGAGGCTAGGCCAACAAAAAACAGAACTTTTGCTTCTTTGCCCAAATTATCTTGGTTTTTGAATGGACTCAGGGTGTCAAAATCTTAGAACCAGGGCGGGGATGGGAACCCTTTTTGGTGGGAACAAAGCCTTCCATCACTATGCAGCATCAGATAAGGGTGTTGTCCTTTTTTTTTTTTTTTTTTTTTCACTTTATAGCCATTGAAATTTCAGCCCTCTTGAAGTGTGCTGTAGGGCCAGCTAGTTTAAGAATGGGAGTTAGCTTCTTTGTGCAAGTTAATACCCATTGTGCTGTCTCTAAAAAATAATGTAAGTTAAGACAGCTCCATAGAAAGGCCAGCCTTTGTATCTCCAGGCCCGCCCAACCTTTGTACTTAACCGTGCCCACAGGCATATTATAATATTGTATGACATGTTTACAAGTCCTAACATCTTACTTTGTGCAACTGCATAGCTTCTTTGCAGGCTCGAGAATTCAAGCTTGGACTGTCTGATGAGGGAATTTGATAACCCCCTCTCCCTGGGTCTCAGAGCAAGGTGAAGGTGTCTGGCCTGCCAAGGCACAATTTAATGGTCTTCTGAAAACACTCAAAAGGCAGACATAAATGTGTGGATGGGCAGCCAGCCAGCCTGACCTGGGGGATGGGGCCAGTTGATTTTAAGCAGGGTGAGGTCGGAAAGGAATGTTTCAGACCAGAACT